>NC_057917.1:62382498-62707921 GCF_018873765.1 Telopea speciosissima | reverse complement strand
ACAAATGACAGATCACCAAAAATAATTTGTCAATACCTACAACAGTAGAAAATTTCAATCAGTCCAATAAAATGTGAAACCTGAGATAGACTCCAAGCATGCTGCGGTAACGGGGCATCCTTCCATGTTCAACAGAACAAGCTTATGCAAACCTGCAATGACAAAACTCGACACTTCACCAACTTACTAATCATGACCAATTTTTTTAAGCAAATTGAAACATTTCAGTGAAGAAAAGCAATGGAAAAAACTTCAATTAACAAACTAATAGTCCAAGCATGAAAGAGCAGACCCAAAACTGTGGCATGTATAACATGCTTTTCTAACTCCAAGGTGAGAAATATTCAACACCAACAAAAAAAAAGATGGGAGATCAACATCATCGAAGATGATGTAGAAAGTGTTTGATTTGTTTAATAATTATTACAAACACGTAGACACAAAGCCAAAAAAAAAAAACCATATTTCCTATCACAAAAAAAAAAAAACAAACAAACCCATTGCCTAAGAGATATGGGATACAATTCATTGATATCAAATGTCGGATAGCTTATCACTGAAAAATTAAAAAAAAAACAAACATATTGCCTAAGATATACGGGACGCAATTCATTGATATCAAATATCTTTGGGAGGACATTTAGTGTAAAAAGGGTGTTCCCAGTGCACAAGGCTCCCGCCACTGCCAGGTTTGGGGAGGGTCATAATGTACACAGCCTTACCCCCTCTTTGAGAAGAGGCTGTTTCCTGACTCGAACACAAATGGTTTAGGATAGAGGAAAGGTACCATCCAACTTCTATAAGGTTGCTTGCAATTCAGTGGTGTTGCATCCCCTTTTTGAAGAAACTTGGAATAGATCAGTCATTAAGCTTCTTCGTTGGCTTCAGTATAGCCCTATTAAAATTAATGGTCAATGATTAGAAGGTTGTGAAGCTCACACAAAAAAGATGGTTCTTCCTCAAGGAGTCTCCCCCCACCCTCACCCTACTCCTCCCCTTAGCTAATTCTGAAATGATGTCAGACGAATTGTCTGGAGCCAATTCAAGATGTCATACTTCATGTACACAACCTACCTTGACAATATTCTTAATACTATACTTTTATCTTAAGAAATTTTTTAAAAAAGAATGAAGAAAAAAAGTTCCAAATGCTCTCGTAACCAAAGACAGGTTTCTACATTGATGAGTAGAAGTATCTAAATAATATGCACAAACAGTAAACAAAGAAACTAATATTAGAAAAGAAATAAGGAACCTTTTAAATAAGCAACTCCAATATCTGAAACTTTATTGCACGAAATTTGCAATTCTTTCAAGTTTGAAAGCCCTGATACAAAATAGGAAAAAAGATTAAACAAAATAAGTATTATTAGGACAAGAATAAGGTAAATAATTGTATAAAGAAGTACAAAATCTGTAACTTTGCTGCATGAAATTTGCAATTCTTTCAAGTTTGATAGTCCGTAATGATAATAGGAAATATGTAAACTCCACTACAAATTGATTAAAATTGGATTACCAATCTGTCCTTTAAAGTGAATCGTAGGTGATGGCTCAACCACACAATGCAAATCTTCAAATTGGTTTAGAAAAGTAAATGTTTGCAGACCAAATACATATGCTAAAAAAATTAAGTAGAAAATAATGTGCAGCAGAAAAGACTGATAAAGAATAATTGTTCAGATTGGGGAACTCTTTGAATCTTTTGTTCAAGTTGCACGAAAACATCAAACTGTCTTCTTTATTTTGTAGCATTACAACCATTGACATTATAACAAGCACAAGACCATAATGAAGGCAAGATAACAAGTGATCATACAATTACAATGTATCACTGCCATGCAAGTGTTGCTTCTCAGTGTCTGTAAAAAAGAGACAACATGGATAATACAGTGACATCGGGAAAGAAAACTGAATGAAAGAATGAATCCACCTGAGATAGGCTTCATGTCTGCATCTGTAATGCATTTACAACACTTGATATTAAGAGACTCAAGCTTTGATAAACCTGTTGAAAGGAAATGATGATACTAAATATAAGGCAAATGTGTAACTGTGGATGAAATAACACAAACCAAGCAAGCTAATTTGAGAACATGGTGCAGCTGAAAGTGTGAGCAGTAGTTACATTATGGCTCCAAGCATATGAGTGCACCCAAACATTCCAGGAGTAGTGTATGTGTATGAGACCTTTCAGGTTTTCCAGTAGGAATCTATATCTACTTCCCTATCAAGTTTTTGTTATAGATTGTCCAAGTGAAAAAAGGAAACACATGTCGATGCAATAAGCATTTACCCACCACCACCACCACCACACCACACACACACACTAGATGCAGCGGGAAAAAAAAATGAATAAGAGCAATGAAATTATAGGAATCCTAAAATGTATCCAACCATATGAAGATGCTGACATTTTGAAATCCCCAAAAATTCTATACTTTGTTGGAAATACATAAAATCATAAACCTTATGTGAGAATTTCAAACATAACCAACGCTTTGTTTGCAGAGGGCATGAAAAGTTCATTTTTTTCAGTCAGAGCCAGATTACTGACTAACAAACATACCTTTAAGATGAATGAGTCCACCGTGAATGCCTGAACATCTCTCTAGGTCCAACTTTACCAGGTTAACTAAGCCAGCAAAAGCACTCATTCCTTGAGCAGTGATGGCATTGCTCTTTTTAAAACTCAAAGATGTCAAGTTTGAAAGACCTGAAAGAACAAGACAAGACACATATTATGATAGTGCAAGTTACCAAAGCCACAAAACAGTAAATAATAAATAAATAGATAAGTAACTGAATGTAAAAACAGTTAAGCATGGGGAACTTTATTGAGAAGAAAAGATAGATAAGATTATCAGGAACAAATTTTCATCCATGAAAGATTGTCATTCAAGGATTATGAAGTTGACTAAATCCCACAGCAGAAGGCACAGATCCTCCGAGTCATTTCAACAAAAATCATGCACCAGGCAATGTGTGAAATCTAGTGCATTAAAAACAACAAAACCAAGATGTTCATTCATAAAACAAAGCCGGAAACTAGAACAATTTATCAAATCATCAGGATACAAAAGAAGAAACATCAACAAACAAGCATTCTCAAGCCCTTAAATACAGCATACAGTTCCTATTAGTTCCTAAAGTAAATTACAGGAATGAGACTTCCATATGCCATCTGAAATTTTATCTTGATACAACAGAGAAAAAAGGGAGACCATAGAGATTCTCACATTCATACACACATGATTTAAATACCAATCAACTGCCACACATATGGTCTTATGTTCATAGGCTCTAGTTTTTATGGCTCAAAAGCAAAAGTTATATTCACAATTGACGTACAACCAGAAAATGGTTCTTAATACGCCACAACTAATACATAAATACATGTCATTCAATGAGGATAGATGCATACATAAGCACCAGAAAATGGTTCTTCCTACTCAAGTATAGATGCATTAAAATCAGGTTGCCATGCACTCTTAAAGTCCTCATACGCCATAGGTAATACATAAAGACATGTCATTCAACAGGTTAATTTCCAAAAATAATAATAATAATAAATAAAAACTGATGACCATTGTAAACAACTTAAAACACATGCATAAAATTCAAACTAAATAGTTCAATGTAGTTTTTATTTGAAATTGATAAAAGTGAGCACTAGTTAACACACTCCTAATACAATGCATAAATGCAAAATAAGTAGGGAGTAGGAATGTAACCTAAGCCCTCAAATGGTTCCTAAATCTACCAGATTTAACCAGATGAAATATGTGTCTCCAGAGTCAATGAAGTCATGGAATCTCATAACATGAATGAAAAACTGATAGTTGCAAACTAGTCAACACATATGACATGGGTTGGCAAGTAAGCTTGCATCCTCCTAACTCATAGAACAAAGAACATAAATATAGTCAGTGAGTGCTCAATTCAATCAAACATCACCAAATTTCAGTTCGCCGCAGAAATAAATCTCACATTAAATTGGCTCCAAGGACTATATGATATATTTTGCCGTTGGGACAGGGAAGCACATCAGTAATTAGGAGCTGGATATAATACAGCAGTAGGAAGCAAACAAATAATAAAGAAACCAATTTAAACAACATATGAAACAAATCAGCAGATTTCATGTCAAACAGTGGTTGGATAATGCTAACAAATTCCTTGAAGATTTTTTTTATTTTTTTTATTTTTTTTTGTGGCGGGGTGGGGGAGAAGGGGGGTGGGAAGAATTGTAAATATTCACCATGGATTGTTGACATATGAGAGGAGCTTTGTCTAAACAAACCAACCACAGTAATACAAACTAATATAGAGAAGAAAATACCACTAATGTGTTTTAGCCCATGGTCTGAAATATGGTCACAATAATTGAAAGTCAGGGCCTGGATGTTTGTACAATCTTTGAGAAGAACCAACCCAGAATCTGTTACATCAGAACCAGAAAGATCTACTGATAATAAAGATGAACCCTGGGAAGCAATTACGTCCATCCAACTGTCTTTTACTTCAGGGTATTCTCCCAGAAAAATATCCTGACAAACAGCAGCTAAAAATTATTATTTCTCAGTTCTGAGACTGATGGATGAGCATGAGAGTAGTCAAGACCACAAAAGTATGTAGTTAACAGAGATAATACCTGGAGAGCACAATCTCTAAAAGCCTCAAGATAAATATCAGTCAAACGATTGGTGTATATGAATTCATTAAAGATTTGCTGACTTATATCCCTTGGTAGCATAGAGAAAGTGCTATAATTATCAATATCCTGATACAAAAAAGGAAAGCAAAAGATCGGTCAAGACATAAAGAATCAGCTCTGAGGATTCTGAGGTAAAAATGCCAAAGGGAAACACATACCTCACATATTCTACGAATACATAGTTGCATGAGGGATGGGCATTTGCCTCTTCCCTGCTGAATATCTACACTAGACCGAGGAAGGAAGGTCCCCATCCATTTTGAGCTGCCACTTTTGGAATATATTCCAGGGACCCCTCTTCGCACACTTTCTTCATTTACCTGTTGGTCCCTCTTCCTCGAACAAGCCCCTCCCATTGAATAACGATTTTGCAAAAATTTCAAAAACTGTCATGAAAATGCAGCAGAACAATACAGACCCCCATTTGATTGATAACCAAAAATATGCTCCACTTAGTTGCTGCACCTAAAAAGGAAAGAGTCAAATAATAATAATAATAATTCCACACTTGGCCTGTGCGGTTCTTCTACAAATGTAAAGTAGGTAACATCAGTCATGCCAAATACCCAGAAGAATACAAGTACACAACCAACAGATGTCTGCAAAAAATACTAACTTCGCTACAAATTCATACAGCTGTGTCAACACACGAGCAGAGCTAAGAAAATGAAGAACTAACAGCAAAAAAGAGTAAAAGAGACCTCTTTCCTGTCTCCCAAGAATTAGAGAGAATAAACAGTGGAATCAAAATAAAAAATAAATAGATAAAGAAAAAAAGTAGGAAACGCGATTATCGCCGAGTTCGTAACCCTAGAAGGGAACAAAACAGCCAACTCGAAAGCACTATCACATCAATCCTAAGCTCATTATGTTCATGGAGACAATCGAATGCATGAAAATTTCTAAAAAGAAAATACCTTGGAGAAATTCAAGAAAGCTTCATCGAATCGATTATTTGAAGTGGAAGCGGAAGCGAAAAAGAGATGAGAAATCCAAACATATCTCGCTGCAGGAGAGAGGAGACTGGGAGAAAGAAATAACTGAAGCAGCACGAAAGAAGGAGGAGAAGAAGAACTAAAAGAGAGTTAACAAGTCAGGACTCAGGAGTGAGTAAAGGGAATGGTGACGACGTCACGGCTTTGGTGGTTGAGACTTGAGATAAATTTAGAGAGTGGGTCCCACAAAAATTCTCTGTTGTGCTTTATCCAATCGTGCCACACCCCCACACCACACGGTATTATCTGCTACGTATGCAACGGTACCGTCTCCACGTAATCACTAATCGGTACTAAACTCAGAGCTCGGAGGAACTCAGAACCCAGTATGAACTCGAGCGAGTTACGATTCTGTACTCTGCAGTCTGTACATGGGAAGAACGAATCAATAAACAAACCAAAACCAAAACCAAACCAATAAAGGTTCGGTTTTGTTTGGGCTCAACCGATTTTTTATTTATTTATCGGTCCGACTGATTTGAGCTGGAAATTGACACCCCTAGCTAGAGTGCTCACCCTCTCAACTTGGTCATCTTGGAGTGGGTAATAGGTTCCAATGTTCTATTATCTCCACAACCCTTCCTAACCCCTTAAAAAAAAAAAAAGGGAAATTGGGACGCAGGGACCACGCCCACACACAATAGGGGTCAGAATGACCACCATATCCCCCATGTATAGTGGAAATGTTGCCTCCTTTTGTGCCACCGTGTGCGCTCTCATTGGTTGACGTGCGATGTGGCCCCAGCATCCCACCTAGAAAACAACATCCCTAAAAAAATTATAAAGATAGAGAAAGATTCTAACAACTGATTGAACATGTTAATGGAATGACTACTACTTAAATGCTAATTTTACAATAATGATGAACTCTCCATCAAATCATTTTACAAGAAAATATTTTCCTATGGGAGAGCATGACCCAAGCGCACACAAGGGCCCAAATAGGAGTATGAGTGGAAGCATGGGTTGTTATTTTGCATTTCATGGAAAGCAGGGAGGTCATTTTGCCCTTTGCCCCTCCTATGTTTGGGCGTAAGTGCCACAATCCCCATAGAAACCCCCATAATATTATTTGTTGTTTTTTACTTATATTTCCCAGTATTATAGTCCATATTGTCATGTGTGATGCTTAAATAGAACAATAAAATCATTAAGAGAAGTACTTTTCTATCCAAGAGTGTGGCCTATGCCAGCACTCCCATTTGTCTGTCTTTCGCCTCATCAAAACAAGGGGGCAGAGTTGTCTTTTCATATGGGGGAAGAGAGATAGACTCATGGGAGTGCTGATGTAGACCACACTCTCGGACAAAGATCTTTTTCACAATCATTAAATACAGGTCTTCAGCCGTGATATCAGACTTAAGATTGAATCTAACCACATGTGGGAGAGTTGGATTTGGGGGTTCACTAGTTTGAGAATGAACTACCCTTCTACCAAAATCAAGCCATTTCCACACACTTACTTTTGGAACATAATGAAACCCTAGGAGGGGTTTGTGAACCCTAAGATGGTGGATAAATCGTCTTCTATGGGTGGAGAAAAACTCTGTCCACTGCCAAAGGAGGGTACACTAGCTCTCTCTCTATCTATCTCTCTTCTATGTACAAAATCGTTTCATCGCACCTCATTAGTTCGCTCCTCTATGTTGCTTCCTCAAAGAACCCTCTCTAGTAAACTTATAAGAACTAGCTAACCGCAAGTACAGTGGCAAATTATAGGATCCATAAAATGATTCTATAACTTCAAGTCCATGCATTACCAATCTTATATTCTTACATTCCATGGACTAATGGGAGGGGAAAAAATTGTATAGATAATTGAACCCTTCATAATTACAAATCATAGGAGGGGAGAAATTAAATTAACTGTAACTTTTTAATATCCACACACAAAAATATGGTAATCCATATAATTAATTATGCTTCCATTTTTCTAGATCTTTTTTTTTTTTTTTTTTGATAGAATACTTTTGATCTAAATCAAAAGGAAAACGAGTTTTAGAGAAGGCAATTCAAAGGCATTGAATTATAATGCTTACCACTATTACCTACCACTTAACTGAATAAGAACCAAAAAAACCTAATTTTACCAACCAAAATCTAACCTCACAAATCATAATGGCGTAGCCCACAAAGGGATATGTTCTATGGATCAGGATCGTCTCCAGGGAGCCCAGCGCCCAGGGTGCTGTCAGGGGGCATCCAGCAGTTGAGCTATGCTGCACACATCTTGGCGCATGCCTAGGGATGTGTGCGACACAGCCCAATGGCTAGCAGCACCTTGGGCGTGTTGGGCTCCCTGAAAACGAGGTAAATTCATGTTCTACACCAACTCAACTTATCAATTTCAACAGTTGAAAAAGGGAGTTAGTGTCAACAACAGTTCACTTATAAATGTGGACCTCTTGTATGTCATTTATCTCATGGGTAGTTAATCTCCAAAAGAAAATGTTCAAACAAGGAAATAGTAATTGGGTTGGAGGGTTATGTATTGACTTGATATCAACTCCCCAATCAGTAATAAAAATAGAATAGTTTGCTTTGTATGGCTTGAATTGGTCTAGTACCTAGATTATTATATTTAATTGTTTAATAGCAACAATGCTTTTTATTTTATGCTTTCATTGAGAAAAAATAAAAGAAAATATGTTACATCAAGTAAGGAATTTTTTTAATAATTTAACTTGATTTTTCTTATGAAAAATTAATTAATCACACTATTTTTAATCACACACAATATAGCATCTCGAAACCTACTTAATCACACCATTATTTTAGGAGACGTGTATATATCATGCAATCTTCACTAAGGTTACATGATTCGATGATTTCGTCATCATGGGAGTCCCCTCCCTAATCTTCTTTTAAGTTGACTTGTGATGCTTCGATTCAACTAGAGAAAAAGCAAGGAGGCTTACGTTTTATTATCAGGGATTCCCAAGTTCGTTGCATCACTGCAGTCTCTCAGCATTGTAATACATGTGATGTACTTCTTAATGAGGCACTGGCGGTTAGGCAAAGAATGCTAGAAGCTATTTTTGAGAGGATTGATAATTTGATCATTGAAAGTGATACCCAAAAAGTCATCTTGGCCTTGCAATCAGCATCAACTCTTTTCCCTTTATTAATTAGCCCAATTGTATAAGACATCATGTATCTCTAGGCCTACTTTGAATCTTGCACTTTTTTAATTTGTTTATTCCAAGAGCTAGAAACGTAATTGTTGATGCTTTTGCTAGGAGGGCCTTGTCCTTACTCCTTAGTTAAAAGAATAAATTGGCATTATCTGATCCTTGTCTCTTTGAAGATAGGAGTGTATCTCGCGCTTTTGAATAGACGAACTTTTTACCCAAAAAAAAAAAAACTCAACAACCTGATATAGTAATTAAACTTTACATGCCATTTAAATAATTATTTTTTTTTTGGTTTGGTAGAGTCTTATGTTGAACATAAACAATAACTATTATCAAGTGGGGGAAAATATTTTCATAATCTATCATAGCTTCCACAGCCTTCATTCACTGAATAGCATCTATCATTATATTCTAGTATATAATTTAAATATTTTGAAATTATTATACTACATCAAGAACAACCATGTTCATGGAATAAGACCATGATGGTGAGAATAAGATGGAGGAGAAATGAATATTTTGTTCAAAATAATTTGCAAGTTGCATTTTAATATGTATGGAATGGAGAAAAGATAAGATTCAAAGACGGCAGACTTTTGATTAGAACCATGTATTGAAAGGAGAAAAGATAAAGAAAGAAAAACCCAAAGGAGGGCAGCCTTTTGAGTCTATCCATTTCAGATTGTATTATATTAAATAAAAGATAAGGCGGGACCTTTTTTTGGATTCCATATGTACGGTTCACGCAATACGAAAATGATTCTCATACGAGAATCTAAGGTGCACTCGCCAACTGATAAGTGTTTATGACTGGGGAAGCTCTGTAATGGGTAGTAAAGGTATGAGCATATAAGTGTTTATGACTCGCTATCTGGTCTCTGCTGTGCCGTCAGATGTGTATTGTCATCCCACCGATATTGCAGAGAATCCTGATCCAAACTTATTACTAATCAAAGACTTATAGAACGTCATGTCTTTCATGATCATAAGCAAAAAAATAAATAAAAGAGAGAGAGCGAGAGAGAATGGGGAATCTACGACCCCAAAGGTCAAGGAGAGAAAAGGAGAAAAAACACCCATTTGAGAGAGTGTAGGATAAATTGACTGTATGAAAAACTTTTGGAAAAATTACATAATTAGCTATATTTGGGTTTTCATTTACAAAATTGTTCACCCTATGTTTGAGTTAACAAAAATAGATAAAAACAAGTTAAGGTTTATAAAATTGAACAAAATAATGTCTCTCCCTTTCACAATTACTTTTTTAAACATTTTTACCTTTGTCATTGCCTTCTCGCCCAGGCATTCTCCTTTCCCTGCAACCCTACCCTTGTCCTAGTCACCGCCATTCTCTGCTACCCCAAGTGATAGAGGGACCAAAATGAGATATTTTCAGAGGGGAACTGCTGAGGAAGGAAGGAGAGTCACTATTTTGTCTAGTTTTGTAAAACTAAACTTGTTTTTGTTTATTTTTGTTAACTCAAACATAAGGTAGACAGTTTTGTAAATGAAAACCCTAAAGTAACTAATCATGTAATTTTCCCAAAACTTTTTCTCTTGGCTCCGATTGTTTTGGTAAAGAATTTTCCTTGATAAATTTTACTTCATAAATGTAAAATTTTATATGTTGAAAATTCTTTCAATTCTTTTCTCCATCAAGAAACAAACATTGTAACATTTTTTAACATGTCAAATTTTTTGAAGTGATAAAATTTTACTTGTACCCAAAATGAAATTTGTTCTTTGCATCTGTACCCAGACACATGGGGTGAGCAAAATGACTGTCCTACCCCTCTAAATAACCAAAATGACCATCTCGTGCTACCTTTTGTGCCTGAGCGCAGCCTATGCACCCATGCACTCCCGGGCAAAAAACATATATATCGCCGCAAAAAAATTAAAGAAAAAAATACAAAGATTACAAAACCTGGTTTAAGTTTGATATTATTAGAGGGTGAAATAAGGAATCTCTTACTTAAGGAAAGGACAAAATACAAGATATACACGAACCCCATGAAGTGAAGCGTTTCTGGCCTTTCTCTTTTATTTTCTGTTGTCCATCCTCTCATTGTTAGGTGGTGCAGTGTTTTCCTACTTTCTTTGTTTAGCTACATTCATGCACCATTTTCCCCATCGTCCCACTGGAATTAATCTGAGTTCTTTTTTCCATTGACTTTTTAAAAAACTAAAAAACTCTCTCAGGTTATAGCTCCATGCCTTGTTTGGTCAAAAAGTAAATTGAATTGAAGTACTGTTTGGTCAAAGAGTAAAGTGAACTGAAATAAAATTACATTAATAAAAAACAAAATGAAACATTTTTGCAGCCATAAATTTAAAGTATGACTATATCATTTCAGGGGAGAGAGGAGAGAGGAGAGAGGAGAGAGAAATAGACATAAGGAAGCAGTAACGCTCAGGGTGCAGCCTGACAATATTTTTCTTACAAAATTTAATTACCCAATTTAATATGTTCATGAATTAATTACACAAAATTGTTATCCTAAGGAAGTCCACTCTAGATATAATTGTTGTGTGGGTATCTAATTGTTTCATTTTATTATTAATTGTTGGGAATGTCTAAATGACACTTCTATTGGTGTATTTAGAATTTGACATTTCATTTTATTGCCTCGTGTTTTATTATTAAAAGTATTCAATGCAGTGTTTTTGAATGAGGGTAGTTTGTTATAACATATAGGAACTGTACTAAATGTTACGTTAAATGACTTATAAGTTTTTTTGAATCCCTTTTTGCCACTGCATTAAATAACTTTTAAGAATAAAACAAGAGGCAAAAAAGTCAAGTTACAAATCTGTTAACACCTTAGGGGTTGTCGTTGTCTTTGTCGGGTATCATTCCCACCCCCTCTTCATCCTTTGTTGTGGGTTCCACTCCAGTTATCTCCCATGATTCTTCTGTTGGACACTCAGCCTCTCACCCTCCCCCCCCTCTTTTAACCCTCTTGGGCCTTCTTGCTCTGTCGGCCCATCTACGCCCATAGCCCCTTCCAATCGCTTAGTCCTTTTTTGTTCGATTGGGCCTTCACCTGACCCAATTACCCTCCTCTATAGTCCTACTCAATCCCCCTCCATCCACCCTTCTGGCCCCTCTCATCTCGGATCCAACAGCTGCCTAGTGTAGTTGGTGAGCTGTGGTGCACTTCATGCCCATGTTCACCAGGAGGTCTCGAGTTCGAGTCTCCTGGCTGGTAGCTTCCCCTCTCCCTATTCCCACCCCCCCCCCCCAAAAAAAAAAAAAAAACAAAAGTAAGACATATATAAAAGCTCCCAATTCCCAAAACAAAAAAAACATCACTCACCTCTCCCTCTTCTAGCCCATTACCTTCCTACATGGTTCACCCTATAGATCCGGCCCATCTCCCTTCTGGGCTGTTTCAACCCTTTTCCTTATTGACCCACCTCCTCCAGTCTGGGCTGGCCCATTCCTCCCCACTAGGACAGGCACTTCTTGAAACCCAGTTTGTTATCTCCTCTGACCCCTCTTGTTCCGCCTTCTCTGGCCAAGAGGGAACCACAAGCCCCTCTGGTTCTCTCTTCTCAAGCTTTGCAGGATATTCCTTGCCCCTTCTTGTCTCAGCCGGTAGGCTCTTCTAATTCCATCCACCTTCCACTCCCCCCTCCTGCTTTGGAGCTCTCCCTGTCCCAGTTCGATTGTTTCAGTACCTGCCATTGGAGTCTTCTCCCTCCCCCCTTGTCCAACAGTCCCCCCCACCCCTTGGCGTGTGGTTTGTGTGTGTACCAAAAAAAAATGTGGCACTAAAGCCGAGGGTAGGAAAACTCATCCAGTGCTTCTAGTGAATTTTTAGGACAAGAACGAGATGGGTCCACTGCCTGAGCCTCTCAAGTCTCTTATCTTTTCGGAGAAAGAACGCTTACCTATGTGTGTCTGGTGCCACTGCATCTGTGCCCTGACACAAGGGCGGACAAAATAACAACCATTCCCCCAGGAAATTCCAGTGTACCACACGTGCCCAGGTAGCGTTCTTGTTCGTTTCCAAACAAAAAAACCTTAATTTCATCTGATTTGATATGGAGATTTGACTCGGGTTTTCTTTCCTATACTTCTGCTGCATATTTATTTAGCTTAGCCGACTTGTAAGAATAATAGATTAAAAAAGCGTCATGCAACCATGCTTTCACAGATTTCTGATTAACTGTGACTTTACAGTTTAGTCGTTCATTCTCATAGTTCAGTGAAGTAATTAGGTTGTCATGAAAAGGGAAATTAACTGTCAATGCCTAACCTGCACCACCGGCTAAGGCACACGAGCGATCCTTTCTCATTTGACTACAACAATTAACAACTCCAGTAATTTTTATTCTTATTCAGGCATCAACTTTTTGTCTTCCTAATGCTGTTGGCTAATTGGAGATTTGGAGTTAAAAAAAATTTAAAAAATTTATAGGTGTACAAATCCACAGCATGAGAAATTTTCAATGCTGCAGCCAGTTTAACTCAGAAGTGAACCCATCACAAATGAGTCTAGATTCTCTATCCACATGGGACCCCACGTGAATCTCACCGTCCATGAAATGCGGGACCCACTTCTGACACACAAAACACACATCCCATGGACGGTGAGATCCATGATTGAGAGCTGATCCCAAGTCAGCACAACTCCCCTTTCCTCTACCCACATTGGATATTTTTAGCTCATCTCAATGGGTTCATTATGTAATTTGATTCCATTGTGACTTTGCACCTGAAACAAAAGCTTTCCACTTCTCTGTTCAATGCTAATGCTTTTTCACTTCAAATAATACAAAAGGATAAAGATACAAAAATTTGAAAATTTCAGAGTACTGGAAACTCAGAAAACCCCAATTAAAAAAATGACTAAAAACTAACCATGTGTATTCATATGAACAGTAACAACCACAACTGCCTACAATTTTGATTTTCTAGCAGAATGGGAGAGATCATGAGGCTACAACAGAATGGCCATTGTTCCTCCCTAGGCCGATCCCAACCCTATTGGGACACCATTGGCCTTCCCATGGTTATTATGGCTGCACTGGGAGTTGAGTGTGGCCATGATGGATTCTTGAGTTCTTAGAACCCACATCAACAGATACATGGCCATTGATGTTGACATGGTGAGAATGTGCCTCCCCATTTTGCAAGTTTGAATTCCTAGAGATCTGTATCATTCCAATCTCGTTGGAGTGGTTGGGTTCTTCCATGCATTCCACATCCTCATTGTAGCCATTGATCAAGAAATCTGAACAGTTCTTCCGGAAGCCATGATCATAGAGATTTCTGAATCGACCATTGGGCCCTCTTAGGTAACTATAACGCATAGCATTTGCCATTTCATTTGTTGTGATGTTTCGGGATATCTACAACCAGTAAAAAAGGTGACTCTTATCACACAAATAATAACTGGTGCAAATAATGTATAGCTTAGATACCCCCAATAATAATAAGGGTAAATTATATGACACCCCCTGAAAATTGAACGATACTCAACTCACCCCCTCTTATTTGAAAATACTCACCCTTCCCCCTGTGTTAGAGCCTTATATTACAACTTAGTAATACAGGGGACGCGTTATTATTTTCAAATAAGAGGGGGTGAGTTGAGTATCGTTCGTTTTTTAGGGGGTGTCATGTAATTTACCCTAATAATAATAATTTTGGTAATCCAACCCCCCCCCCCCCCACCAAAAAAAAAAAAGGAGGTATAGAAATAGGTCAGCAAGCATCAAGGAATACAAGCGAGTAAGCAACCTACATTAGTGACTGAACCACTGTCCAATTGTCTGTGATTCAGCAGTCCAAGCGCACCTCATTTTATGGCAATTTAAGTTGTGCACTGGGTGGTTCCAGTGGATACTAATATGGTCGCCAGTGTTTATGACAAATAAGGCTGCACTTGTTTCCAGTTAAAAGCCACACAAAAGGAAAATTTTATAGTAAAACTCCCATTTTTTATAATGATTCTACTAAATAATTTTCCTTTCACATGGTTTTTTAGCTGGAAACAAAGTAGAGCCGTAAACAAACCAGGTATCATCGGATCCGATCCGTTTATCCCTGATACAGATACAATCTTATAAACATCCGATCCTTTTATAGCTTGTCTGATCAATTATCGGTCGGATATTGGTAAAGCCATATCTGGTCCATTTTGAATTACAATATAATATGAAAATATATTAAAAAAAAGGTGTACCCAGTGCATGAGACTCCCGCCAGTGCTGGGTCTGGGAGGAGTCATAATGTACGCAGCCTTAACCCTGCTTTGCAGAGAGGCTGTTTCCAGAGACTCGAACCCGTGACTACTTGGTCACAATGGAGCAACCTAACCATTACACCAAGGTCCACCCTCATAACATAAATATATGTGACTTTATATATATATATATATATGTAGAAGGTTATAACATAAATATATGTGACTATATATATATATATATATAGAAGGTTATATAAAGTGACAAGAGGACTATATATGGAGAAGAATTTTAAAAAGAAAGGTGAATAAGTAAAAACAATTATAAAAAATAGGAGGTAAAAGAGGAGATTAAAACATAGGCCATTTATATATATATATATATATATATATATATATATATATATATATATATATATATATGTAGAAGGTTATAACATAAATATATGTGACTATATATATATATATAGAAGGTTATATAAAGTGACAAGAGGACTATACATGGAGAAGAATTTTAAAAAGAAAGGTGAATAAGTAAAAACAATTATAAAAAATAGGAGGTAAAAGAGGAGATTAAAACATAGGCCATTTTTATCGGATATCCAATTAGTGGATCCATATTCAGATAGTTAAACAGATTCAGATATGGATATAACTTTTCATATCCATCGGATATCGTATATTTTCACGTAAATATATGGACTGAATATGGATATAGCTATACTTGGTCCTATTACAGCTCTAGAACAAATGGACCCTAAACCAATAAAGCAGCTTTTGCATTCTTAACTCTGACACTACATCTAGATGTTGATAAATAATTAAAAAATATATATTTCTGGAAGGATTTCACATACCTGTGAAGCCTGTAAAACAGTGAAGGCGGCAACAGCAAAGAAGAAGAAGAAGTCCACAATCAGAAAAGATAAGGCCCCCCCTTGGTTAGTGCCAGCATGATTAATCCATGCTCCAAAAGAAGATGGAGCTGTTGGATCCTTCAAGACTCCTGTGCATTAGGAACAAGCTTTCAAAGCCTTTCACTAGGAAAAACTGACAGTGTCACTAATTTAAAACTTCATCTGGAAAAAAAATGGTGTGTGTGTGTATGGGGGGGAGGGGACTTAAAGAAGTATTTCAAGAAGACACATACTTGTAAAAGCGACTACACCAGTAATCATCATGGCAGATGTTTCTAGAACAAGAAACATAAAGAAATCCCATTTATTTTTCTGCAATGAAAAATGGATAAAAATGGTCAGACAAGGGTCAGAGCACAAGTATATCATGTCCATATTCAAAATAAGGAAAGGAAACCATCAAGCAGATCCTTAAGATAGTCTACCCACAGTGCCCACAGAGACATGGTAACTCTGCAATAAGGATGAATCAACCATCCAACAAACACCAACAAAGCTTCAAATGCCACCATTTCACCCACCAGCTGATTGCAACCATCAAATGGAACATTCTTCCGAGTTCCCTTCGACATTTTGTAGAGAAAGGATTCAACGGCTTATAGATAGAACTTCTGTAAATCATGTAACTTTTAATCTAATACACGCTTTCCTTTTCCTGGAATGGTAGGATTATTTATTAACTATCCTATTAATAGAACCGACATCCTCAATGGCCCCCACCTCCTAAATGTATTTTGTGATTCTGTGCCCACGGTACATTGTCCCTGTGTTCTACCTTAAGGCCACGTTATGTTCCACACTCCTTTTCTTTCAGAAATATGTTCCATCCAATTCTAAAAGATTGGCAGTGGTTCGTGAAAAAAGGTAGATAATTGAAGATGCAAATTATCAGTGTCAAAATACCTTGCCGATACAATTGGAAACCCAAGGGCAGTGATGATCAAATTGTTCAACACAACGATCACAGGTGGAACAGTGTTTTGAACGAATAGGCCTGACAATCTGAAAAATAAGACGAAAAGAAATTAAATTAGACACTATCCAGGAGAAAAAATGTTATTCGGAGTGGGAAAAAAAAAAACAGAAAGCAACATGCAAAGTATTAGAAGCAGCAGGATATGGCACCTTGCATGTTGCACAGAGTTGAGACCAATTCCCAGCCAGCAAAGCAGGATGACCAAGCTCAATCTTCAATAAAGGTTCCTATTGGAATCATATAGGAAAAAGAGACAATAAATGTTATGAAAAGGAAGGACGGACGGATGAAAAAATAACCAAGACATGGAAGCCAGAAGACAATGAGAAAAGGAAAAAAATCCAGTTTGTATAAGTTTAAATGACGTCTGGTGCCAAGAAATCATTAGGAACTGTGACAAGAAATGGCCAATGAATGAGACTCACATCATCTTTCAGATTCTGGGAATCATGTACATTCATTCTGACGTAACCTGGATCCTTCCTAAACAAACAAAACAGGGAAAAATAAGTCCCAGGAAGTGCAAGCATGATCATCCAGCAAACATTATCAGAGTATAGTCCTAAATTATTCCCGTGTGCAACATGGAACTATATACATAAGCAGCAAAGCATAACCCTTCCACATGACAGATGTTTGAATTTTTCATCTTTTTTTACCCCTTCTCTATTCCGATAGAGCCACAGTTCTTTGGATCAAGTATAGGATTGGGATTTGGATTCGGACCAGTCCCAGCCAATCCCAACCTAATCAAGGACAGATTGACTAATCCACTGAAAGGAAAGGATGAACAAGGTCAAACAATTCAATCCACCAGGTAATACAGTTTTGATCGGTCATTTGGTCACATTCAACTCTAATCTGGATTGCTGCCGTCTGGATTCGGATCTGCTGATCCTTGAAAATGTACTGAACTGTGTAAGTACGGGAAATATAATGAGAGATTTTTCTTTTCTGACAGATCAGAAGAGTGAAATAGAAGAATTTATTAATTACAATCCCGGTATCAGCCGCAGTATCAGTATGTCTAAAAAATAAAGATAAAACTCAACTCAACTAGGCCTTTTTCCCAACTAAATCGGCTCGGCTACACAGATTCTGCTCCACCATTCTATAGATAAAAATGTAAAGATAAAAGTAAAAAGTCAACTAAATTTCTCCATTAAGAGAAAGCAATAAATATCAATGACATGGAAAGAACAAGGTAGACATTAAGAAAAGTTACCATAAATGTCCACAAAACAAACCACAAGTCAAAATATTAGAAAAACACGGAATGGTACCTATAACCTTTTTCTTCTTCCTTTTTTTATACTAGCCATTCTCTTTACCAATCATGAAAGAAAGCATTTAATCCAATAAATACGCAACAAAAGATACAGCACACATTATGATCTAGAAGTGTTTCTGTAATCCACTTAGAGATTGCTCAAAATCAAAAGATTATTTACCAGAGAGCATTCTCACAAATATCTCCAATATGTTAAAGGTTCTTTTATAATTAAAGCTATTTTCTCTGCCATTTGAAGAAAAGAATGTGCGGAAAATATGATGTGATGAAATTTGAAGCATTTACAAGGGAACACACTTCCAAGTTTCACCCCATGGTAGATCCAGAGGTAAATAAAACAGGTGCAGAAGATCGCTGCCAGGCTGTGTGGGCCCTGCAGAAGCGCAGGGGCCAATGAGAGTACGCGCAGGAGCATCAAGGGGTGGGATTTTTTCATTTCAGAGGGGAGGGGCGGTCATTTTGCACCGTCCTGTGTCTGGGCGCAGGCTGCACACAGCCTGGCAGGGATCTTTTTACCCAAGGTTCAAAAACTCGTCTCGAGGAGGTGTCTCGACCAGGTCAAGATTCTCGAGACCTCGGCGAGACAGTGCAATTTTTTTTGTTTCGGTGGGCAAATAGCCATAGTTCGCTCCGAAACTCTAAAAGAAGCTTGTTTTTGGCTTACTAAACATACTTAAATCTTCAAATTGTAAAAACCCAATTTTGTGCTTTGGATTTGCACCCTTGGTTGGCAGTAAACATCGAATCCTTATGTAATATTATACACATTGTTTGAGTGCTATGAGACATAATGGGCAAATAAAACAAGTAAATTATGCAATAATGGATGAAGAGACATAATATTGAATAACTATTCAAGAAATAATTAAGGACTTAAAGTAAAAACTACATTGAAAAATGCATATTAAATAGACACTCAAGTACAGTGAACAATACATATGTCATAGACACCGAAGTACAGTGAACAATACATATGTCATAGACACCATAGTCTTCCATGTCCCAACAATACAATATTGTGAGTCTATGACTGTCTATTGATATGAACTATGGCATGTTGGATCAAGTCCATTCATGGTCCGATGGAACCGACGTGCATTGTCTTCCGTCTGCGTGACATACAAATGCCACATCATAGTGTTCGAGAAGAACAAGACTAGTTTCTTCTAAACAGGTTGAGATATCCGAGATTTTCAAGATTTCACCGAGATTTTTGAAACACTGCAGTTTTTAAGTTTTGTATGTAATCTCGTCTCGAGGAGCTTGAGATTCTCGAGATATTCGAGATTTAGAACTATGTTTTTACAGATAACTGATGGACTCTTTCAAACCTTGAATAATATTTTGTTTTTTTTTTTATTTTTTTTAGGAGGGGGGGGGGGTGGTATTCAACCTTGAATAGTAACTTGAGGAACTACTTTTAATTCAGCTCGATTCTTGGATAATTAAATTAGATACTACAGGGAATGCGTTGCATTTTCGATGATGTATGGTTCCATTTTTATTTAACAAGAACTAAAACTAAATTAGTTATTTACACATCAGTAATAATGACATCCAGAGATCTTTATTTGATGGCAGTATAGGAACCCCCCATCTATTTAAATCAATATATGGAAAACTGGAACCCCCCCCCCCCCCACAAAAAAAAAAAAAAAAGAAAGAAGAAAAAGCACTGCTTATTGCCATATTGCAATCACTACAAAGAATTACCTTTAAGGTATGCTAACAAATAGTCAATATTTCCCTCTTTTTCAAAGGTAAAATACCAATGGTCTATAGAAGATACCTGCTACACCTGTGAAACATCACTAGACCAGCACTTGCAAGAAAAACACCCAACCATGCAAAAAGCCCAAATCCAGCAGTTAACTTCGGCAGGTTTGTTGCTGCAGCCAAATCAAGAAAGGAATAGCCAAAGTAAGTTCACTAGAATGACAATTGAAGATGCATAAAGTGATACGTGTATGCAATGTTGAAGCACTATACCCATGATGACTGAATGAATATAGGTCACTAGCAACATAAGGATTATACACCAAAGTACAGGTGCAAGTCCTAGCTTTGCAAATTTCCCCAGGCGGCTGTTTCCATCACAGCGTTTATCAAACAACCTTCTAGCATTCCCCTGTAAAATTAGACACATAAGAACATTTCATGAAGCTCTACAGAAGATAAATTAGGTATCAACATGCACCCATCTCAGATCTCTTTGAAAAACAATTGCGCACTTAAAGGCTCGAAGAAAGATTGTAAAGTCTCTTAATAACCATTACTCAATCATAATATATTTCAATCAAATTTTCTGGTTTGAGTTAAAATTAAAATAGTTAGACAATGATTTGATTATGTTCTTAATTGTCTATAGCCATTTGCAATATTTGTTTAAAATTTTATTCTATACATCAAGCTACATACACATAGAGGCAACTGCCGCAGTTCTGCATAATTCATGGGAAGAGAAGACTAACAAATGGAAAAAAAAATTATGTACTGAGCAAGTATTCGAAACATGCTTCTTTTATCTGGAAGTAACTTTGAAAATCAGGAAGGATTAATAAGATCCTTTTCTTTTTTATATAAATAAAATCTCTTAAAAAGGGACTTGAGGAGCCCCGCCAAAAGAAGAAAGCCCAGCTGCCATAATTCCATACACAACTACCCTATTCCCTATACAATGGGCTGTATAATTAATTTAATTAAAAAATAGCCCAATTTTGGTTCTTAAAAGTAGAACCCTGAAAACTGGTAGTTTCTTTTCTTTTCCCCTTTTGTTGGTGGAAGATAAGTGGGCTTCAGAAAATCCTTTTATAGATGTACTTCTTAAAGTGTCTCAACCAATCACATATAATGGGACAGCAGAAACTGCATGTGGGCGTTGCGTCTGAGTTGGGAAATATCCTCTCTGCGAAGCGGATCTAAGGCTGTTACTTATAAACCTCCCAGACCCTGCAGTGGCGGGAGCCTTGTGCACTGGGTACACCCTTTTTAGAAACTGCATGTGGGCCTGGTGATCATAATCAAGAAATATTTCGATCCAATTATGAATTACTGAAAGTCTTAACACATTACCAGCAAAACAAATTAAAGTGGTTTGGTTATAGATTACCTACAAGAAAAAAAGCAACTTGTCTGTGATTCTTATCAGAAGCAAGTTGTGCTGGCGTTAAGCCTGATTTATCAGTCACCATCAAGTCTTCTTTCTTCCCTGCCTGCACTAATACTGTGCATGCCTCTAGGTTCCCCCGAGTAGCAGACCAATGAAGGGGGGTACAACCTAATGAAAGAAGTAAACAATAGCAAGTGTTAATATAAAAACTAGAATCTAACCCCTATAAAGCAGCAGAAATAAGAGGTTAGCTTATGAGAAAACAGAGCACACAATATTACCCTCTTTATCCTGTCGTGCCCTATACGCATCCAGAAATAGAAGAAGCCGTATACAATCAGCAAAACCTTTGTAAGCAGCCCTAAGAAGTTCAAAAGAAT
The DNA here is from genome assembly GCF_018873765.1 of Telopea speciosissima. Classification (NCBI taxonomy): domain Eukaryota; kingdom Viridiplantae; phylum Streptophyta; class Magnoliopsida; order Proteales; family Proteaceae; genus Telopea; species Telopea speciosissima. The sequence continues at coordinate 62,686,205 of NC_057917.1, read as the reverse complement.
AAAAGGACAGTCATTTCAGCTATATCATTAGGTAAAAGTGTAATGAAGGTACTCATTGATGATCATAAGTATGGACCACAAAATGTTTTAGATTACATAAAGACTTCAAATTGTCAAGCAGTACAAACCAAACTCTAAGGATCATAATATATTTGTGTATAACAGGCATGTGCTAGCATCCAAGACAAAATATGACTTTCCATAAATGAATTAAAGCACATAGTAAAGTAAGAAATTTAGCATGCATATGATATACCTATTAATGTGCACAGTACCCATTTCTGAAAAACAGTCTGTGTCCCACATTAAGTCCAAAATTCCAGGGGGAAAAGGTGTCCAATGTCTACATTGACAATATTGGATACTTCAACTTCCGTATATTGGCACTACATATACTCCAGAATTATCACCGCTTTTTTCAAATTTCAACACCAAATGCTTGGTGTACATATTTCTACTGTCCTCGAACCTACTATGGTGCAAAGCTTTCACGTCAGTTTTACTGGATGAAACCAGGAGAACCATTATATGCATGATGGATAGAACCATGGATGGCCAAGGGCCTTAAAGGTAGATTGCTAATGCAGTTTCGGTGCAACATTACAACCTGTTTTGATAATACTTGGCTACGGGCTTTTGTATTAAGTGTTTTTATTTATAATGGGCTCAACTATAAGGAGCAGTCAAAATTCTAGCAGATTCTTTTGTGCCTTTTCATATTCCGAGGCAGCATTAAGTACCTTTTCCATTATCAGTTTTCAATATTTTGATTGTAGTTTCAATGTCCTGGGAACAGTTTTCAATGTCTTAGACTTGTTATCTATGTTTGGGGAATTCCAAAGGGGTTTTGGAATTCTAAGAGTCTCTTTAATGTTATTTTTCTGTACTCAAGGCTTTCACCTCTATATAATACAAATCTTGGCTGCTCTCAAAGGCAGCCATCGAATTTTACAGCATGACTCAAGTGGGCTTAGGTGAGACTCCTACAGCGGGGCAACTAGTGGGACTCTAGCTTGCCGAGGTTATCTACTATCTTCTACATTCAGCTATCAACCCTCCATCACCATTTGCACCTACACCTCCCTCATCATTCAACGACAAAATGGTAGATCAGAACTGAACCCACAGTGGCGGGATAAAATTAAAAGTTTCCTAATTTAAATGGAACACGTTTGCTGGTCAACTTTTCTAACAAAGGATATTGGAGGTGTACATGCTGCAACAGAGATGGAAGCTCAAAGGCTCTACATATTTGTCATAACATCATCCATACATGTGAAAATTGTTAGCCTCACCTTGGCAAGAGAAACACTAGTTTGCAGACAATTATTTTTCCCTCCCAACTCTCCAAGTATAGTTTAGACATTCCCAACAGCTAGCATTACTGGGGCATGAGTCCAGTACGCAGTACGCAACACTTATGTGGACAGCCACTTAAATTTACATAAGCAATCCAATAGGTCTTCAACCCAAAGAAAGAAAAAGAATAGGTTGTCAAATTGACATTTGTATCATCCATGTCATCACCCCAACGAAATAGGAGAGCTCATCTAATAAAGAGACTTGGTTGATCCAGTTCAGAGACCTTTCCCATATTGAAGTGTCACAAGCACAAAGCATCATACAAAGTCAAAACTCAAAAATATAATTGGAAGTAAGTAGCTGAATCAATATATTATTGTTGTTAAAGAAACCAAAAAGGTGTAGTCAAATGCTGTAATGTACCAGTGTAGAGGACTTCTTCCATCATTATCAGGAACATCAGGATCAGCATTCCATTTCATAACAACATGATAAAGGAAAGCTGTTTGACCATATTGTGCTGCAACATGAGTTGCCTGCATTAAAGTGAAATTAAAGATGCAACTGTTGTTCAGAGACTTTAAGCTGTACGAATACTTCAAGACTAAAGAGAGAATGAAACCAAAGACGTTGGAAAAGAAAAACAGAAGAATTCATCCTCCTCTAGAAATAAATAATTTACTAAACAATAGGCTATGAACGGTACAAATAGATTTTGGAGTTTCTCAAGGAAACTTATGCGCTCCTAGCATACACATTGCTAAAATTGCTGGCAGTGATTTGATCATGATCCCTGAATAAATTCCTTTAGGGTAAGCCACAAAAGCCTAAGCAATCAGATGGGACCAATATGTAAGAATTATCTGACAGGAAACTTAAGCCAAACACCCAGCTGGGTCTGTATGGCATGGACCATATTTGGCACAATAAAGTGAATAATACAAACAACCTGTCCAAAAAAGCCTCAGATTTTCATGTAAGGAAAATTAATTGACCTCGTTTCTACCAGCATCCAGCAGTATTAAAATGTACCCAAGCAAAACAAACTATGAAGATTAGAGAAGGAATATACAAGAGCTGCTTAGTGGACCTTAAATAGCGACCAGGTTATTGGTTTTTCAAAGAGCAGAATAAAGAAGCACAAGTCAAGAATACTTGGGAGAAGTGGTGAGAAAAGACATTCATTGATTAGGGTTGACAATAAGTATAGCTGTGAAACGAGTTGATTGGTGAAGGAGAATCCATGTAGCTGACCCCATTTAATTGGAACAAGGCTTCGTTGAATATAAGTTGCACTGAGTTACAGAGCCCAGGAATGAGGTCAACGGAATTAAAAAGTGGCTTCCCCTTCTCCAGAGCAAACAACACCCCAAAATAAATGAGAATAAGTAACTCCAAGTCTACATTTTTAGAGATGAACAAACAAGAATCTAATCGCAAAACAATGAATGAGGTCCCAAGCTAAAGCAACAATCAGGGTAGAAACCTATTTAGCTCAAGTACAGCCATCAGGGTAGAAACCTATTTAGCTTAAGTACAGCCATGTGTTTGGTTTTCCAAACACAAAACTAGGTGCTGGAAATGCTAATCCCTGATACAATAACGCATTCATACAGTTGAGTAGACATGCTCACCTTTGTAGATATATAACTAATATGAATTTATGTTCATGTACTCTTAAGTAATTGAATAAGGAAAAATTTAAGGACAAAAATCAAAATCAGACAACCGGTGCTTCAGTATTAGCTGAGAATGAGGAAGAAGATACATTAAGAGTTCTCCTTGCATGATTGGCACTCTGGATCCAACAAATGTGTCTGGGATGCAAACATCTTCCAACAGTTAAGTATCCTCATCACAGCCCAAGATAATAATAGATGATTCTACCAATGGTAGTGATGCGGAAATGAGGTGCATAAAATTTTCAATTTAGCTTCAGAGCCTGTGATGTGATCATGTGGTTACACCAATACAAGAAACTCCCTTGGAGTTATTACTGATAAGAACCAGAGAACCAACACAAGCATTTGTTTATTAACAATTAAAGAAAATACAATAGACACTTCCCTATCCCTAGAAATTCTTCAAAGGAAAACTAAGTCATGCTGTCTTAGTTCCATGAAACAGAATACTCCATCCAATCAGTTATGAGACTTTAAAGTTGCAAACTATTACCATACTGGCCAGGGACAACTGCCCTGCAAAATGAGAGCAGAGAGAGAGAAAGAGAGAGTTCCTGATCGACAGAAAGAGAATCACCTATTAGCAGCTTATAAAGATGGGTTTTTATCTCTCTCTATATCTAAAAATGACCCATGTTTTGTCCGGGAGTCTGAAGGAGACCAATACATTACAAATCAAAATTCTTCCATTTTGGTGAAGTAATGATATTTGACCGAAAAACTGCCATAATTATAATCCAGACAGAAGGATTCCTTAGGTGTGAGCAAAAACAAACCTATCCAACATGGTCAAGCATAATGGCTAACAGAAAGTGAGGCGACATCCAGTAAAGGTTTGACCTTGGCTATGGTACTCAGTGGTTTTAATATTCATCCTAATAACGTAAGTTCAATCAAATAAATCATTTAATAGTCATATTAGTACCAACTGGATGTGTTCCCAATAGCCTCAAACTCTTTAGTGCCAACAACATAGAGGCTCATCTCCATTCTTCGGGCAAAGGTGCCAATGTAACTTATAACTCCTATTCATACTACCACAACTGGCAGCCAATTGATTAGCACTAGGATCTTCATGCATCAAACTTTTTGGGGCCTATAGGTTCGAATGTCTATTTGCACACATACTTGATACTTTATCTGGAAAATATCTCTTGTCTTCTTTCACTTTTAGATAAATGTCTCCCGGACTGGTTTTATACTGCACAGTCTAGATCTTTTCTCTGCTTTGCGCTAGTTTCCTAAGTTAGATTGGCAACCTCTATTACCTCAATATATTGGGAAAGCAAATTCTATTTCAGACGTAGTCCTTATAATTTCTCTTTTAACTTAATCAGCACACCATTCTTTTCAACATATACAACAACTCAGCCTTATCCCAACTAAATGGGGTCGGCTACATGGATCCTTGCCCTTCAATCAGCTCTATTCGAGGTCATACTAGATAAAAGGCCTAAGCTATGCTTGTCTTTTCTCACCACTTCTCCTAAGGTCATTTTAGGTCTGCCCCTGGCTCTTTTAGTTCCTTCAATCTGAATTAAATCATTCCTCCGTACTAGAGCATCCAAAGGCCTCCGTTGAACATGGTCATGCCACCTCAAACGACTTTCTCGAAGCTTATCATGTATCGGAGCTACTCCCAAACCAGCTCTAATATGATCATTCCTTACTTTATCCTTCCTAGTTTTGCCACCAATCCATCTCAACATCCTCATCTCCGCTACACTGAGTTTATCAACATGACGCTTCTTAACTAGCCCAGCATTTTGCACCATACATCATAGCCGGGTCGCATGACTGTCGTATAAAATTTTCCTTTTACGTTTTAAAGGAAAACGCCAATCACACAAAACTCCGGACGCACCTCTCCATTTCATCCATCCTATTTTAATTCTCTGTGAAACCTCGTCCTCTATATCACCTTCTTTATTTATGATTGAGCCAGGATACCTAAAATAATCACTTTGCGGAATCTCCCTCTCATCAAGTTTCACCACCTCATTATCCGTCCTAGTGTAACCAAAGTTACACACCATATACTTTATCTCCGTTTTTCTTAGCTTAAAACCTTTTGAATTCAAGGTTGATCTCCAAAACTCTAACTTGGTGTTATTCCCTACTTTAGTCTCATCCACCAAAACAATATCATCAGCAAAAAACATACACCAAGGAACCTCATCTTGAATGTCTCTGGTCATCCATGATAAGCGCAAACAAATAAGGGCTTAAAGGCTTTATAGTTGATCCTTGATGTAATCCAATTGTAATTGAGAATTCACTACCTTAGCCCTCCAGCATTCTTACACTTGTCACCACACCATCATACATATCTTTAATTATGTCCACATATTTACTTGAAACATTTCTCTTCTCTAGTACTTGCCAAATTAACTCTCTAGGGACTCTGTCATAGGCTTTTTTCTAGGTCAATAAAGACCACATAGAGATCCTTCTTGCAATCTCTAAGCCTTTCCATAAGTCTCTTACTTGTAAATAACTTCCGAAGTGGATCTTCCTGGCATAAAAACAAATTGGTTCTCCGATATCAACAAAAAAAAAAAAATTCTCTTTAATAATAGTTTCTTGTCTCAAGTGGGGTTTCAATAACCCTCTCCCATAAGTATGACTCATTAGTTTTATGCCTCTATAGTTATTGCAGCTCTAAATATCACCTTTATTTTTGTAAATTGGAACCACGATGCTTCTCCTCCATTCATCTGGCATTTTCCTTGTGCTCATAATCTTATTAAACAACTTGGTAAACCACAGATTCCTAAGCTCTTCCACTCTTCTATTGGGATATCATTTGGGCCTTGTGCCTTGTCTACTTTCATCCTCCTTAAAGCTTCTTTTAGTTCAAACACCCTAATTCTTCGTATATATCTATGACATGTGATGTCTTGATGGATAATGCAGTCTTCCGAAACACTATTATTCGAAGTGTGTTCATTTAGTATGCTGCAGAGATAACCTTCCCATCTCTTTTTAATGTCCTCATCCCTTACTAGTACTTTACCATCTTCAATTTTACTACACCTAACATGGTCAAGATCTCTACTCTTCCTTTCCCTCATTTTAGCTATCTTATAAATAACTTTTTCCCATTCCTTTGTGCTTAGATTGTTCTAAAGATCTTCATATTTCTTCACCCTTGCTTTTTCCACAATCTTCTTAGCTTCATTTCTGAAAAATTTATACCTTTGTAGATCCTCTACATCCTTAGTCCTTTGCCATGTCTTAAAACTAGCTTTCTTAGTCTTAATGGCTGTTTAAACCTCATCATCCCATCTCCAAGTCTCTCCAAAGGAATGACGTTTTCCTTTCGATTCACCTCGGACATCTTTAGCAACCTTCATAATACAAGTAGCCATCTCATTCCACATCGTATTAGTGTCTCCCTCAAAGTCCCACTTTCCTTGTTTGACCACTTCATTAGTAAATGATTTCAAAGTATCTCCTTTTAAGCTCCACCACCTTATCCTAGGGTAAATAAGCTCACCTTTCTTATGATTCTGTGTAGTGAGGCACACATCCATGACCACTAATCTATGTTGTGTGGTTAGGCTCTCCCTTGGTATCACCTTGCAGTACTTACATAACAATCTATCGAATCTTCTAGTTAGGAAGAAATCTATTTGGCTACTATGATGTCCACTTTTGAAGGTAACTATATACTCCTCTCTCTTTTCAAAGTAAGTGTTTACAATGGACAAATCAAAAGCCATAGCAAAAATCTAAAATTGAGATCCCATCTTCATTCCTCTCTCCAAAACCATATCCTCCATGTACACCTTCATAGCTTCTACAATCTTTCCCAACATGTCTACTTAGATCACCCCCTATAATAATCTTTTCTCCTTGACAAAAACCTTGCACTAATCCATCCATGTGTTCCCAAAATTGTAACTTACTACTTTCATCCAATTCTACTTGAGATGCGTAAGTGCTAATTATATTTTCAACCTCTTTCTCCAACACAAGCTTGATGGATATAATCCTATCTCTGAATCTTTTAACACCCACCACATCATTCTTTAAATCTTTATCCACCACATCATTCTTCTCAATATACACAGTTCCTTAAAATCTAGAGGATAAGTCCTCCGCCATGGAGTCGTTCTGGCCTACTACTTCATTACGCAATAAAGTCTGACCAAAGTAAAAAAACATAAACTAATACCAAGAAAAAGCAACAATCGAGAATGGAGACTGTGAATGGACAGAGAGACACGGATAGGGAGCAGTTTAAATGCTGAAACTGGGTTACAAAATCCTGTAAATGCAACAAATGGAAACCGTGTCCAATAAGAAAATTGACAGCCTCCTCCTCTGATACTCTTGCACTTAGAAACTTGCTTAGATTGAAACAGAAGTGAAAATATACACTAATAATAACAGTTAATGTGCAGTGGCATTTTTGCCACAAAATTGTTGACTTGGAACTCCAGCATCAAGCAACAGACCAACCATAAATGAGGGTGAAAAAACTGTACTATGTGCAATTGAATAGCGTCAGTTTTACATTTAGTAGTCCTCAAGCTATGTTCTTCAAATTGAGCATCAACATCCTTCTACAACACTGTTATACAGACAACCACGGTCAATGGAAGCACACATGCTCGCAAGTTATGATAAACCGCATAAGCATGATTATTAGTAGCCCTATTCAATGTGACCTCGCCCCAGTTACCAGGAACCAGATCATCTTCTCAACTTTTCTTTAGAACTGGGAGTGTTTAATCATGACATTTAGGATTATTACTGGCCCTATTCAATCTGACCATTCCCCCAATTACCAGTAATCATATCAAATTCTCTACTTTTCGTTAGTACTAGGTGTGTTTAATTATGACACTTACTCCTTGACCTTGAAAAAAACATATCTTCAATGAACTATCAATCTTAAATGTACATAACAGAATGATCAAGGGAAGACTAACCTGGTAACCATATAAATCAGTAGTATCCGCTCGAGCACCCTCCAGGAGTAATAGCTCGGCGGCCTGGATTGCTCCCCTCACAGCACTCCAGTGCAGAGCTGTTTGTCCTGTGTGATCGGCTGCATTGACATCTCCTCCATGCTTGCAAATGAAGGAGAAAAAACTATCAAATACTGAAAGTACATTAAAAAAAAAAGTGGACGGGGAAGTTGAAACAAATTAGCTTCAGTTACTACATCCAACCGAAAGCAGCACGAAACTCCCATCCAATCCAATTGTTAAATAAATAAAAAAAATTAACTTCGATGTGCCTTATCCACGAATCAACTTGTGATTACTAGAGGCCGAATAGGGGAAAAAACCAACTTCCTGAAATCTCCCCGAAGATGAGGAAGAAGAAAAAGACAAATGAATTTCAGCTGTAACTTCAAATCATCAATTAATAGAGTCCGAAGTAGAAGTACACTGAATCGGATCCGATACCTCGATAATATACTGTGCGGCCGCGGTCCTATTGTTCAAAGCTGCCCACTGCAACGCATAATACCCAATCCCATCAGGCTCAGATACTGAACACCCTTCGCACTCCACCAACCTCTGCAACTTCTCCAAATCACCGTACGCCGCCGCAGTGTACACATCGTTCCGAAGACTGTCGTCTCTACCGATACCGGTCGTCTCCGTGGAAAGTCCACCGTTCGCACCCGTCTGGCTTTCTCCTTCATCAACGACCTCGATCTCGGATGCCATCTTTATTCAGAGAATAACGCCAATTCATCAGAGGGAGTTCAACATTTATGCAATCCGAGAGAGAGGAGTTATTTTGATTTCTCTCTCACACCACCTCTCTCTTGTGTGTTCAAATTTGCCTTCTCTAGGATTTTGTTGAAGAGGGAAACACGAGAGAATGGGAGAAGAGAAACACGTACGTGAGCCGCCGTGCGTGTTGACTGGGCTGGGTTGATGCCTGATCCTGATGGGTCTATCTGTCAGATTTTTTGAAGCCAACACGGGAAACCAGAAATCCATGCGCCTAGATACAGGAGGTGTGAATTTTTTTTTTTTTGGGGAAAATATCACGTACCTCCCCTGAGGTATGACTTATGTACACTTTCATCCATGAGGTTTGAGAAATTCCACTTACCTCCCTTGCTTTCCAAACTAAGTAACAAAAACACCCACTTCATTAATTATAATTTTGTTTTAAATGGCCAAATTGCCCTCATCTTCTTCCCCAAATCGTTTCTCCAAAACATGAAACCCTAAACCCATTTTAGGATTTCAAAACCCCACTGCCGCCTTTAGTAGCGGCCAAACCAGAGGGCCGGCCACCAAACACTGTTGATCTCAGGTAGCATTTCACTAGGATTTCTTCCAAAGATGAAACGAAATCCAAAAGTCGCGGCCTACAATTCAGAAAACTTCTCTGGGCTCGCTAGGATCGGCATGCCTTAGCTTCTTTGGCGGCAACATCCAATTAGCAGAGTCATTCGTCGATTGCGAAGACCCAACTTGATGCTTGAAATATCGAATCCCATCCATAGTCTCTGGCGATTCCACAATAGGTGAAGGGAACTCTGAAGCATCATCACCTACCTCTTCAGCCACAGGTGCATCTCCACCCTGTAATTTTGCATCTATCTCTGGCTCTAGCTCTGTTTCATGGTAACAATCAAACCCTGAACGAGATTAGGGCCATACCCATTTGGGAATCCTTATTTTTCTGTTAGAGAACCTGCAATTCTTGGACCTTTTGGTGGGCGCAGTGAATTGTTACCAGGAGGTGTTGATTTCCCTTATGGCTTAGCTACTCTCCGCTTGATAGGGCGTCGACATGTTGGTACCCATTGTAACTTGGGTTTTAATCTCTATCCTCACAACTTGAAGAATCCAACTTAGGAGAATGGAATGCAAATATGCTTCCTAGGCCACTTAGATGTCTGTGTTTGTTATTTGGTATAGGCTTTCGGTAAAAGGAAAAGAAAATTTCTACATTAAAGTTGTTTCCCCATTTACGGTGGTTCTGTTGATGAATCCTCCTTGATAATGAAATCATTTCTAAGTCTAATGAATTCTTTTGTTAACACAGCTCATGGATGTCACTGGAATGATCTCCTCAGTGATGAATGCACGAACTCAGTGGTTAACCAAGGTATATATTTCCCAAGAAAAACAAAAATTTTGAAATGTTAACAAAAACCATTCTACTTGATTACTCAATCTGCTTTATCAAAAAAAAAAAACTTGATTACTCAATCTGGCAAGCAAGGAATAAGATCCTGTTTAATGATGCTAAAGGAAAGTTGAATATATTCAGTTTCAGTTTGGTATTTAAAAAAAAAAAAAAAAAAACGGAGGAGGAAGACGGAGGAGCTTGCCTAGGGGTTACAGGGTTTGCCACGAAGGGGGAGAGGATAGAGGTGGCAGTGGAGAGGAGAGGGCAGGGGTGGGAATGGTGGTGCAGCGCTTATAGCAGGGGCGGTGTTTGTAACGGTGGCCAGGGGTGGGGCTGGTGCATGAAGAAGACTATTTGGGGAAGAAGATGAGGGCAATTTGGTCGTCGGAACATGGTTATCACTCGCCGGGAATCTAAAGGGCACCCGTGAGCTAATTTGGCCGTGGGTGATGCTGATAAGCAACGATATATCAAAGGGGATTTTCCCCTGTTATCCTTTCTGGTTCCTTATTTCACATTTAGGATTGAAGGGTTTCAAACCCTAAACAATTTGGGGAAGAAGATGAGGGCAATTTGGCCATTTAAATCAAAATTCTAACGTTTAATGTCTACATGGTGTTTTTGTTACTTAGTTTCGAAAGCAAGGGAGGTATGAGGAATTTTCCAAACCTCACATGTGAAAGTATACATAAGTCATATCTCAGGGGAGGTACGTGATATTTTTTGATCTATCCTACTCAAAGGCCCACATGCCAATTACAAGCTAAGGGGGAAGGCTAAGACAAGCCCACAGTCTACAACAAAGGGGGAGGGGAGAAGGGGGTGCTTTTTTGACACAATATGCAATCCATGAGAGTCGATCCCTTGACCTCCTGGGGGGCATGCACTCAACTTGCAATGCCTCCAACCAACCAAGCTAGTGGTTGTTTGCAGGAGGTGTGAATTGACTTGCCACTTCCTATGGAAAGGCAAAAATCCCGCCTCACGTGATGCCTTCACGCATGCTTCCATTGGCCTCTCACGTTGACATAAGGACCATGCGACCAAATAGTGTTCTCTTTCCTGTTATTTTTATAAGAAGGTTCCACCGTGATAGCTTTATAAAGGGGTCTAAATATTTGTCTTTTAATAGATCTGAATGGGTCTAAATTTTGTAGACTGAGTAAACCCAAATGTGGCGTGTTTTATTGTCTAAATCTCCACCTAAACCTAAATATGATTTGTCAAATGGTCAAATAGAGGTTTGAAATTTAGAACTATGCGAGAATCTAGATCGAGATAAGAAAATTATTTACAATAAAAGTAGGTTTGACTTTGTTTTACAATTACTCCATCTTCTAAATCTATTTGTTTTGTAATTCTTTTTGTTTTTTTTGTTTTTAATCTTATGGATCTAAGAAATTACCCAAAAAAGAAAATTGTCTGAATCTTGAATGACATACATGAGAATACAACAATACATGTAAGGATATTTGATTAAATTATATTCTAAATTTGATATGTATATAATCCCAAAGCATGTAGTAGCTATCCAATGGTCATCACCATTCAAATGAGTTTTTCTTTTCTAAAATCAAATAGTCTACTATTTTATACAAATTTTATGGCAGAGGGATCTACATGTCGCTTGAATGTGTTGGCATATCCCATGCCAAGTCAATCGGCGTATGGGATGGATGCCTCGTGATTCATATATAGAGGGGTCCACATGGTTAGGAGGGGGAGAATGTGTTAGAGAGTGTCAAAGGAGGAAGGCCTGTAGTACAGGCAATGTCTACATCATTTTTCAAATTTGTTCATATGAGGCCATGGAATCAAATACGATAATTGATAGGGAGTAGCTAAAGGCTCTATAGATCTAAGGTTGCTAGGTTGGGAAGTATTGTGTGTATTGTGTAGAGTTGAAAATAAACTATCAGCATGGAAAGCTAAGCAAGTAACCTTTGATGAACAAACAATTTTGGTCCAATCAATTGTATCTGCTATTCCAACCCATTAGATGTCTTGTTTTAGGTTTCCTTCAAGTGTTTGTCAAAAACTTAACTCTATATGTGCTAATTTTTGGCATATATATGTGATACATGGAATCACATATATATTAAAATAAATACAAGATAAAATCAATAGTAAAAAACGTAGGAAAATAAAAAATTAAGAGTAGAATAAAGGGTAGTTACCGAACTCTCAAGTTTCAACCTTAAGCCTCATCAACGTATAAAACGGTAAAGATGTTAACGGATAATAGAAAATTCGTATTCGATCCGCGTTCATATCCATTTAGGATAATCCATATTGAAAAAACCACTATCTGGAAACTATCCGAATCCGTCTAAAAACTAATAGGATATTATCTGAATTCGTCGGAATATAATTTGATACGAATATGATAGTGCCACTGTCCCATTGAATTCGATCCATTTACATTCTTAACTCTAAATCCACTTAGCTAGGCCCAGGCTTGGGTCCGACCTTGATGCAGGGGTTAAAAAAAATAGCAATGAGTTGACTTTTATCGTGGGAGGGGGAGGGGAGATACAAGGGTTGGGCTAGGCCCCCAAAAAGAATAAGACGAAATAAGTCCCCCCCCCAAAAAAAAAAAAAAAAAAAAAGAAGAAGAAGATAAGGCTAGATTGGGCTAGACTGGACTTAGCCCAAGGTTTCAACTCTGGCCTAGCTCTGCCTTACTCAGGACCAAAAATTCCTATTCCTGTCCGGCCTCAGGCCAAGGTATCTCAACCCAAACCCTCTGTTGGGGCTCATGGGGATTTTTATCTGCTCCATTTCTGACATGCTCCAATTTGCTCCATTATCCCCTTAGATGGTTGACACGTGTCTATAACTGATCCAACGGTCAGTTTTGAAATAAAAATTTTACTTTTCTTTTTTCACTTTGCATTTTAACTTTCCTTTTTGATTTTCACTTTTCCCTCTCATTCTCTCTCCTCTTTCAGCCACTCTGAAGAAAGAGACCGTCAGAGATGGAGCAGCTGTGAGCGTTGTGGTATGCCGGCAAGGCCCCTACTCCAACATCTTTTGTCTCTCTCTCTCTACTCTTCCCAACCTCAAAACAATCAATGACGAATCTCTACTATTGAAATCCATGGTGGAGCTAGGGAACCTTGAATTGGACTCCTTGTCTAAAAACCTTTTAGGGGAGACCACACAAGTAGGAGAAGCCACACATGCGTTACCAATCTCACTTCCCATAACTCCTCCAATCGGGTTGTGGTATAATAAATCCACGCAGTCTTGGTACTTGTCAAAAAGAGGGAGGGAAGACCTATCCTACAAAAAAAAGGGGCATAACTAGTGCACGAGCTCCTGCCATTGCGGGGTCTGGGTAGGATCAATGTAGTAGAGATGTTTATTCCATCAATGGTAGGTCTTTGCCTTTGCCATTGATGAGTTTGGTCTCTGGTATGATCGCTAGAAGAAGGATTCAAAACAGATGGCCCTTGAGGACAAAACCGCTTTCATGGTTGTTGCCACCTATGGTATAGTGTTGAGGTCTTCAAGGGCACCCTATCTTTCATGGTTGCCGCTACCTTCGTCGGAGCTAGAGCTGGTGTGTAGCAAAACCCTAAATCAATTTAGGGGTTTTTGGTTTGGAAGAGAAGATGTAAATAAGGGTAAAATTGTCTTTTACCTTTATTTAAGTCACTAATGTAAAAAGGGTAAAATTGTCTTTTACCTTTCAAAACTAAAATCGTCAACTGTAAGGGGGTTATATGTAAATGATGAAACTACAGGGGGTGTTCTGTTATTGTTTCAAACACCAGGGGATGTATGTAATTAAGAAAATCAAAGACTAAGAAGAGTAGAAGAAAAGGGTAATTACTGAACTCTCAAGTCTCGACCCTAACCCGCATCAACAAAACGGTAAAGACGTCAACGGATAGTAGAAAATTCGTATTCGATCCGCATTCATATCCATTCAGGAGAATCCGTATTAAAAAAATCACTATTGGGAAAATATCTGTATCCGTCTGAAAACTAATATGATTTTATCTGAATCGGTTGAAATATAATTGGATACGAATATGATAATGCTACTATCTAACTGAATTCGATCCGTTTACATCCTTAACGCTAAATCCCCTTAGTTAGGCCCAGGCCTAGGCCTGGCCTTGATGCAAGGCCTAAAAAACTTAGCAATAAACCGCCCTTTGGGCGAACTGAGTTGATGATCGTGGGAGGAGGAGGGGAGATACAAGGGTTGGGCTAGGCCTGCAAAATAGAATAAGACCAAATAAGGTGGAAAAAAAAAAGAAAGAAGAGTAAGAAGAAGATAAGGCCAGATTGGGCCGGCCCGGACTTAGCCCAAGGTCTCAACCTTGGCCTAGCTAAGCCTTACTCAAAGACCAAAATTCCTATTTCTGTCTGGCCTCAGGCCAAGGTATCTCAATCCAGACCCTCTGTTGGGGGTCATGGCGGGGTTAGGGCGGGCTCTGGGAGATATCCTCCAACGGGAAAAATCCACCCAGCAGAAGATCAATCCAGATCTTCTACGGCGCGCCTGCCCGTAGCGGTGAGAGCGGCACAGAGTGTGTCGCACATGCAATGACTGCCTTACCCCCTGCCCAACGCCTTGCCGGAGCGGGGGTAAGGTGGTTATTGCACATGCGACACACTTTGCGCCGCTCTCGCCGCAAGGGGCTGCGCGCCGTAGAAGATCAGGGTCCGTAGAAGATTAGGAATGCTCTTCTCATTTCTGAAAGTTTAGGATCGAAGCTCGAAATTCCGGATAAGACCCTCCTTCCAGAAGCAGAAGGAAAACTCTTTAAACCCAGGACCTTTCCCCCCCTCTCTGTTCTGCAACTTGAACAAGCTGCCATGGCTGCAATGTCTATGGACATAGCGGCTACCTTCATTGGATTAGCGAAGCGGCAGGCGAACACGCTTAGGGTTCGGACTACAGTATTCCCTGTTTCATGGGGAACTAAACTTCATCAATCTCGGAGTTACCGAACATCTGTAGTCGACTTAAAAATGATTTCCACTTTCTCAAAACCGAAGAGACGTATTCGCATGTTTACTGCAGCAGCTACCACAACTGAGAGCGGGAACTCGGATGTTTTAACCAATATTCCTCCTGATGATCGTATTCCTGCCACAATAATCACGGGGTTCTTAGGGTCTGGAAAGGTACTCTCTTCTATTTTCATTCGCAAGTTTCTTTTTCCTGCTTTAAATTTTGTTATAAATCAAGAAAACATATTAATGATTGAAAACTAAGTGGCCTTTTAGGTCAATTCTTCATTTTGTTTTCTGTTACCTTCCACTCTTAGTTTTGAAAATTTATATAGAAAAGAAGATATGAATAAACGATTCCTAGAATATTTTCATAGAGCTCTGCAGGGAGAAAAAGCTCAGCATGTTTTCCCTGTTTCCCTTGCGGTATATGTATGTTCATCGTGTCTGATATAGTCTTTATGTAATGTAGTATTAGAATGAATACCTTCTGTTGCCGTACTCAATTGGAGAGATTACATTTTTAACCCTCTTGAATATGGTTTGTTTTGAGCAGACAACTTTACTAAACCATATCTTGACTGCTGAGCACGGAAAGCGCATTGCATTGATTGAGAATGAGGTATGGATTGGGTTTGTTTCTGATTTTTATATGTTTAGATACAGTAGTAAGGTTGAATAAAGGATTATTCTCCTTTTTCTATTCTGTTGGGGCGGGGGGGGGGGTTGGGAGAGGGATGTGGCTCCTCTGTGGTGTGGCAGGGTGTCCTACGCACATCACCTGGGCATGCAGCCCGATCCAGCGCCCATGTGAGCATCCGATGTGCACCGGACGCCCTGCCGCGCCACAGAGGATCTGGGTCGATGGGAGAGTGACTTCTGATGGTTTTGCCATTCTCTGCTTTTTGTTCTCAATATTGTTGGGTCAAAGGTAAGATGGTGCTTTTGATAACTGACAAGAAAAATAGAGTTAAAAAGTTTACATAGATATAATTCAAAACACTGTTTTACTTATTTCATTTGATTTCCAGTTTGGTGAAGTGGACATTGATGGTTCTCTGGTCGCTGCCAAAACCACTGGGGCTGAGGACATAATCATGCTCAATAATGGTTGTCTCTGCTGCACTGTGAGGGGTGATCTTGTTCGGATGATTTTGGAGTTGGTGGAAAAAAAGAGAGGAAATTTTGACCACATAGTGATAGAGACTACTGGTAGGCATGCATTTAACTTCTCGTTTGTCCAGTTAAGTTATATTATGGAGAGATTGTAATAAATTAGGGTTTTTCTTTTTCCTAAGATTTAGTGTATGGGCATGCGTGAGATTTTGATTTGGACTACTTGGATTTTCCAAGCCAATCCAGCTTGATTCAAGCTCCACATCTCCAAGTTAGATGGTTGTTTGATATTTTCCTATGTATTGACTGTTTGATTCTTTCCCTGCACCTTTTTGCATACTCTGCAGGATTAGCAAATCCATCACCAATCATCCAGACATTTTATGCGGAGGATGAAGTTTTTAATGCTGTCAAACTGGATGGTGTTGTAACCCTGGTTGATGCAAAACATGCCGGTATTCACCTTGATGAGATTAAGCCCAAGGGTGTAGTCAATGAGGCAGTTGAACAAATTGCTTATGCTGATCGTATTATAGTAAACAAGGTAGAGGATATAGTAATATCTTTGACATACTTTTGGATTTGGTTTCAGTCAGCCAAGCATTGGCCAGCCTGGGCAATATAATTCTTGAAAACTTGCTACTGGCTCACTGCTTTAAAGGAAGTGATGGATAAATTTGAATGAGAAACTGAAAGAGATGGTTGTGCTCTCTTTACTGCTGTTACACTCTCAAAACAATTGTAGCTGTTTTCGGAAGTGTTAAATTAAATTCTACGATAGTGTCTCCACCCCCCTCTCTCTTTTTTTTTTCTTTTCTGGGAGATAAGAAATAGTTTAATCTAAATTGAAACTAATGTACTTCTCTGTTTTCTCCATTGCCTCTAGACTGACCTTGTCACTGAACCAGAAATTGCTACCCTGATCCAGCGTATAAAGGTTAGAAATTGCACTTCTGTTTTAATTTCACATGTACTTTGAGGCCTTGTATCTTTAACGTTTTAATGTTTCTGTTGGTACTGCTACTGGGTGCAGAACATAAATGGCATGGCTCATTTAAAGCGAACTCAATTTGGCCAAGTTGATTTGGATTATGTTCTTGGGATTGGAGGCTTTGATTTGGAGAGGTTATATTTCTTTGCCTTTTACTGTTGCCATGCTTATGTGGTGACTTGCTAAGAAATGGAAAGCATCCTTCTACTATACTTGTTGATTTAAATATATTCCAAGGATATTTAAATCCATTATACTATTTTACGCTATTTTGTCTCATGATAGTATACTTCTAAACCCATTACACTATTTTATGCCTTTTTGTCAAAATCCAATTTCTTTGATGTTGCTTATTGCTCGACATATATTTCATCCAGTTTTGGATCCTCTTTGTGTATGTTATGTTTGTGGCTTTGTGCTTGTGATGCATAAGAGTTAGAATTGCATAAATTTACACAAGTGCATGTGCTTTATGTTTTGATGCCACAAGTGTTTCAGTTATTGTGTTGAAAATTTATTCTTCTAAAAACTTTTCTCTGTCAATGGTTTGAGGGACTGTAATTCCTCAATCTTTTATTTCTTTAGCCTAGAAGATCTCTTAGGTGTAAACTTTGAATAGTGTGTTGCAGGCTTCATCTCAGGGCTAGTCTAAGTTCCCTGCCTTATGAATCCATGCTTTTATGGTTCTCCATGTAGCACTGTCCTTGAATGAATTTATTAAGGTTAACAGTTGATCCCCTGAAATGTTGGAAATGCAATTATTCTGACGGTGATTCCTTTCTATTGCTTGTTCCATTATTATTGATTCTGTATGCTTTAATGTATGGTTACTTGTTGTCTTTTTCATCTATCTGTTCATCTCTTTTTTGAGCTTATCTGTATACATGGCTGCTGATAACTAACATTATTGGAAAGTTGCCAGGATTGAGAGTGTAGTTAATGCGGAGGACTCAAAGGAAGATCATGAAGACCATACAAGTCATGACCATGACCACCACCATCATCATGAACATGACCATAAACACGGTAAGTGCTTCCCAATAAATTTCAGTATAAAATTGTCAGTTCCTCCGTGATACCAAAGGATGATATCTTTTGATCCACTTTGTTGGTGTGTAAACAGGGTTATGTGTACTATGTGATTTGACATGGTCATGATATGTTTGAGGGTTATCTTGTATTGTAAATATCTGAACAAAAGGTTTTAACAACCCAACCTTTCTTGCATACTGGTAACTGGTAGATTTTGCTTTGCATTGTTTTCAGCTGAATAGGAGTCATTTATTGGCTTTTTTTCTTCTTGGAATGTGGTAGACTTTTAATGTTCCTGGAATTAGAATAAAACTTGTAACCTTTGCCAGACTTGGCTAATTTGATTTCTTGTTGCCATTTATTATCATTAGTCATTACGGTCATTTGTTTTTCTTAACCCTCTTTTTTTATGTGCATAATCTGGTATCAAATTGATAATAAATTTTCCATTGGTGTCATTGTTGTTAGGGCAAATTTCACGGACACCCCCTATAACTATTCGAAAAGGCAAGTACACCCTAAATTTTGCAAAAATGTCAACCTTCCCCCTGACGTTAAGCAAGGTTACCCCCCAAAATTAAAATGTCGATTTTACCCTCTTCTCCTTCTTCTTCTGCTGTTTCTTCCGCCGCAGCCACCACCACCACCACCGCCACCCCCTCCAGCCCTCCTCTTCTTCTCCTCGGTCAAGACATCTTCTGGTAAGCCCAAAGGCCAATTGAATTTCTCATACAAGTTTGCTGACAAAATTACAGCCCCGGCATCGACCGTATCGAAGGGAGATGAACCTGTCATCGCTGGGAAAAGTGTGGCGTACCCGCCACCTTGGTCTGGCAGTGGTTATTATCCATATCCGCCGCAGCTGGTGGCAGGGTATGGGTATCTCATCAATCTCTTTACTCGAATCAAAGCTTGGGGCGGCTTCATCACTAAATTTCCTCAGATTTTCATGATTGAGATGGATCGAAGGATCTGAACTGATTGGGTGTGCCAAAGAGTGGAATTTCGAGATAGGCAGATCGAAAATCTCCAATTTAGGAGTTGATATGGGGCCAGAAACAAATCCAGATAAAATAGTTGAGGAGGGTTTGAGAACAAACGAAGGATTGGATTTAACACCTCCGTCGGCACCCGGAGGAGGAGCGCCGCCGCCACCACCACCACAGCCCTCCGCCTCAGCAGGTCATCCAGAGGAAGAACCCTATAACGTCATGTTACCTTTTATTGAATCATCTTCTTCTCTCTTCTTCCATTTTCTTACCGTCATCTGCTCCGGCTCCAGCAACCAGTACCAGCGGCCTTCCTCAGCCTTCCTTAGCCACGTTGATTCCATCCCAAACCCATTTGCCCACCTCTCACATCCTCTCTTTATCCTGACAAGAAGAGAAAATTATATACAGTAGATCAAAACAATAACCTACAATGATTTATTCCTTCTTCGCATTCGATCTCCCCATACCTCATATCTGCCTCTCCGACCTGAGAAAGCCAGATGAAACCCCCTGGCCAAATCCATATCATACATAGCTCTTCTGTTTGGATCTGACAACGTCTCATACGCCTCTTGTACTTCAATAAATCTCTTGGTGTGCTCTTCCATCCTTTCAGGCAGGGACACATCGGGATGATACTTCATTTGCCCACCTCTCACTTCCTCAGGGGAGCAAGAGAAGGAGGGCTGGAGGGGGTGGCGGTGGTAAGGGTATAATAGGAAGTTCACCCTATGGTAAGGGTAATTTCGCCATTATAAAAGAGTTAACAGCCACTTAACTGCACAGACCTAACGGAGTGGATTAAGTTGAAATAAAAATATAAAATAAGGGTAGTCTGTGATATTTTTACAAAATTTAGGGTGTACTTGCCTTTTCGAATAGTTATAGGGGGTGTCCGTGAAATTTGCCCTTGTTTTTATCACTGGCACTCACATAGTTGTCATGGCGTCGCCATGGTGCTGGAGGTCTGTGCATATCGACCTACACCATGGCGTCCTGTCTCTCTTTCCCTCTTCGATTTCTTCTTCCTGCCTCTCTTTCCCTCTTTGATTTCTTTTTTAATTTTTTGTTTCTTCCCCAACCTTAGACCCACTCCCTGCTTCCCTAAATGTCTTATTTTAGCCTTGGTTTAGTAACCTGCAACTAAGACATCCGCCAGATCTGATTTCAAATCTCACCATTCGGTTGCCAATAGAATTTTGGGGCTATTTCTCATTGGGATCGGCAGACCTTGGTGCTGCGATTTTGTTCCAGAAATTGCTGGGAGAATCGTCTTCATAAGAAGGAGTTTCCTCTGCTGGAACTACTCTAGTTCACTGCCTCTCTGCCTCTCTTTCTATCATGTTATTGCAAGGTTGAAGAAGACATTAAGTCTTTAAAATTGCAAGTAAGGACAACTTATATTATTTATATAAAACCCCTTATATTCTCTATTGCTATTCTGTTTAACCCATTCAGTTTTCTCTTTAACTCCATCAAATTACAGTTCTGCCCCTCCTTTACAACTTCAGATTAATTACAATTCTGCCATTGTTCTTATAAATCTTGATTTATCTACTAGTTTGCCATTCAACTTTGCCATTCAACTTTGGATTTAATTACAATTCTGCCATTGCTCTTATAAATCTTGATTTATCTACTAGTTTGCCATTCAACTTTGGATTTAATCACAATTCTGCCATGGTCGACATGATTGCCATGGCGGGCGACGTGTCGATATATCGATCAGACACCCCTCCACCGACTTGGATTGCCATGACGCCGTGACAACTATGGGCACTCATCAAATAGGTAAAGTGTACTGCAACTTATCCATGATCTTCTTCTTGTTACATTTAACGAGGCTAGACTAGAGGAGATTAAAGGTCCATTGTTGAGTATAGAACATGTGTTTTGCAATGCTACCTGTTTATGTCCATATCCAGAGGCTGTTGATCTTAAAATATATGATATAGCTGCAGGCGCAAGAACAATTAGGTGAGTTTTGGGCTCCCAAGGTTCAAGAAAAGATGACTACACAGGAGGGATTTTCTACCAGATGCAGGATCTACATATGGCTCATTTATAGTTAAATCCTTAATGACATCTAACTTCTTTTGGGTTTCTAAGGAATCTTGGGCTGGTCTGTTCTGCCCCCTCCCCCCCCCCCCCCGGGTGATCAAGTACAGCTGAATATGTGATTTTTTTATTTTGGGAGTGTCCAATATAAAAGGGCGTACCCCAGTGCACGAGGCTCCTGCCATTGCGGGGTCTGGGGGTTTCATAATGTATGCAGCCTTACCCCTGCTTTTGCTGAGTGGCTGTTTCCAAACTCGAACCCGTGACCACTTGGTCACAATGGAGCAACCTTACCGCTGCACCAAAGCCTACCCTTGGGAGTGTCCAATAGATTGGTTTTTATTTATTTCTATTAGTGCTTTTAAGTTTCTAAGCGCAGATCCAGTCTTTGTTTGGTTTCTACTAGCCTTGAGCTGATCTATGGTGTGATATTATGGTTTAGTATAGTATAGTGTTTTCTACACCTGCTTGCCTATGATTTCACATTGTTTACTTCCCCATGGTTTTATGAATTTATACAACCTATGTTATATGCACTCTCAGCCTTCCAGCTCTTGTCAGGACAGCAAAAGAAGCCCAATCTTTTGGGTGGAATGGGAGTGGGCATATATGTTAGGGTTTATTGCTTTTTCACATGAGCCTCTTGATTTGGCATACTTATGCTTAGCTTCCTATGCTTTACTAATCATATAGGTTTTCCCCCTTGCTTGTCTTGTCAAAACAAAAGAGGTCCTAACCTTGAGGCAGGATGTGAAGGAAGCATTTATATTGGGGTTTATTGCACTTGTGCCCCTATGATTTCGCACATATATGTTTACATTCGTCTGGTTTTGTATGAATTTATATACCCCATAGTGAATCACACACACACACGTGTGTGTGTGTGTGTGTGTAAATGTTTCTACATTTTATTTTAACCTATGTCCTTGATTTTGGGCAGTTGTTGTGTCTGGCATTCCATGTACATGGTCAGACATGATCTCAGATTCTCAGGGACAAAGTAGAAAGTGATGAAGGGATCTTATAGTTATTGAAGTTCTTTGGAGAAAGGACAGAATTATTTAAAAGATTACTGCGAATTTGAGTCCTTTTTTTGACTGTAATGTTTCTTGATAGTCTTATTGACTGACTAATCTATGTTGCCTCCTTTCATCCAATTCTTACTATGTAAATCATATATTGGTGTCATATATGCTCAGTTGAGATCAGCTCCTTACACTGTACACTTGTACAAATGCAATAGTGTGAATGCATTGTGTCTTTGATGTTGTGGACGCAGAACATGCTGATCACCATCATCACACTCATGATCCTGGGGTTTCTTCTGTCAGCATAGTTTGTGAAGGGAGTTTGGATCTTGAGAAGGTTGGTTTTAAGATTTTTATGTATTGTTTGATTTGTCTGTATTATGTATGTTCCTTTAAAACTATCAATAAAACTTCTGAGCCTCAGATATAAATCTTTGAGCCAATCATTGTAGAAAAGGATGTTTTGAACTGTTTTGCCATAATGTCTACCTTGTAGGAATGTTTCTCCATTTCATATTGGTGGCTGACTGGCTGAGATAAAAAATACTGCTAACTGATAGCATCAGACTGCTAAGATTTTCCTGAACCTATTGCAGGCCAATATGTGGTTGGGTACATTACTATTGGAGCGTAGTGATGATATATATCGAATGAAAGGTCTCTTGTCTGTCGAGGGTATGAATGAGAGATTCGTTTTTCAAGTAAGTACATCCTTTTTGGAGATATTTTTTTTTATTGTATGTATTCTGGAGTATTCCTCATTCTTGCTGGTTAAAACAGAATCTGGATGCATTTTTCTTCTATATTCTGGTGCTTGGTCCCTGAACCCAAAAAATTACAAGAACAACTGTAACACTGAAAACTGTGACTTCTGTAATTGATTCTTATTAAGCTTTGCATGTGACATGTCCACACCAAAATCCCGGGATACAAGGAGTTCACATTACTCATTAGATTGGCAAATTGGACTTATTTATCACCTTCTACAGTTCTACTCACCTGTGCATATTTTTCCTATTGTCAGAGTCAATAAAAAGTCATCTGCATTAAGTGTATGGTCAGTATGAGGCTTTAGATCAACAACAACAACAACAAAGCCTTATCCCAACTAAATGGGGCCGGCTACACAGATCCTTGCCCTCCACTCAGCTCTATTCGAAGTCATACGTGGTCTAAGGCCTACTCCTGGTTCTTTGAACTATTTCAATCTGAATCAAATCACACCTCTGGATTGGAGTATCCAAAGGCCTCTGTTGAACATGGCCATGTCACCTCAAACGACTTTCTCGTAGCTTATCATGTATTGGAGCTACACCCAACTCAGCTCTAATGTGGTCATTCCTTTCTCTTTTCTTCCTAGTTTTGCCACACATCCATTTCAACATCCTTATCTTCACTACATTTCGTTTATCTATATGACGCTTCTTAACTGCCCAACATTTCGCACCATACATCATAGTTAGTTTATCTATATGACACTTCTTAACTGCTCAACATTCTGCACTATACATCATAGTTGGTTGTATGACAGTCTTATAAAATTTCCCTTTAAGCTTTAAAGGAATACGCCGACCATACAACACTCCTGATGCACCTCTCCACTTCAACCAACCTATTTTAATTCCCTGAGCAACATCATCCTCTATATACCTAAAATAATCACTTTGTGGAATCTCCCTCTCATCGATATTCACCACCTCAGTAGTCGTCCTAGTGTGACTAAAGTTACACATGATATACTACATCTTTGTTCTACTTATCTTAAAACCTTTTGATTCCAAAGTTGATCTCCATTAATGTAGTCCTAGATGGAGGATAGATCCACTAGGAGCCAAATATCCAGAATCCAATGACAAAGGACCAAAGGGGCTGCTGGTTCTGAAGTTCCAATAGAGCAGAATAGGAGTTTTAGGTCAAATTCTAGGGTTAGGTTTGGGGGAATGGGGGTAATTTTTATATGGTAATGATAGGCAGGTGTAGGGAAGTCTAATGGTATAGGTTTTATGATGTTTGAGTGAATGGAAGTAGGTTAGGTGAGTTGGGCAGCAAGATAAGGTTATTTAAGACAATTCCTAATGGAGGTAGGAGAAGGGGATTCTAAGGTTTAGGGTGGTGGGGGTCTGATGAAACTTGGATTGAGTGTCAATAATGATGTAAGGGATGTATGCTGAAAATTTGGTTTGAAACTGATGGACAGATTTGAAGTTATGGAGGAATCCTAGTTAGGGTAGGAGTGAGGGTATTATGGTAAATAGGGTATTGGAACTAGGGTTAAGGGATATGATTAGGTTACTAATTTCAGAATTAATGTCATGAAATCAACTACTTATTCTGAGCATGAAATCAGAATCGATTATGGTTGAAGGTTTGAAACTGTGCTTTAATGGAGGTAGGGGCAGAATGGGAAATATGAGAATATATTCAAATCAGGCCACATGAATTAGGTCAAATTTGAATCACTTCCCAAATTAGGGTTAATAGAGGTATGGTGAAAATCTGAGTTCAATCGGATGGCTGGTTTGGTAGATCCCAAAAATCACCTTGTACGTGACCTTCTAGAAGGAAGAAGAATAGTTGCAGAATTTCTTACTTGTTGCAGGTCTTCAATGGAGGCAGCAACTCTGTGATAGAAGGATAGAATCACCTTCCAACTGTAGAGGATCTTCCCAGCCGTCATGGCATAAGGAGTCGATCGGATTCCACCAATCCCTTTCCACCTTGATAGAACCACAAGGATGCACATTCACAAGGAGCAAAGGAGCAACTATGGTAACAAACAAAAGCTTTTTCATTAATCAAATTCGTGTCCAATATTTGGTCCCCTTGCAACGTTATATAAAAGACTCAAAATTAGATTCCTACACTAAAAAGGAAAGGCCTAACCCAATCCTTAACCTATTAGCTAACTTAAACTGGCTAGGAAACTGAAATAGACTCAAAATAGAGTCCTAATCTAGCCCATCTAAACAACTAAAAGAAAACTAATAAAATCACTTAAATTGAACCATTGGTCCAAACCAGCTTTGGACCGGTTCAAATTAAAACATTAAATATATGAAAATAAAACCAAGTATAGGACTAAAACATCTGCTCCCGTTTGCAACCTAATTACCCATATTTTAGGCCCATAAAAGTGGCCTATTACATAGAAAACCCATGGGATCAAAGGCCCAACATGTATATATAACCCAACCCTAGACTTATTTCTAAAGAAATAAGCCCATTTCGATGATGAATCTGCATCATCCGTAGCTCCAACTTGGCGATAATCCCTACTTTTGTCTTGTCCACCAAAATAATATCATTAGCGAAAAGCATACATCAAGGAACCTAATCTTGGATGTAAAAATTAAATCATCCATGATAACCGCAACCAAATAAGGGTTTAAGGCAATTGTAATTGAGAATTCACTACCTTGACCCTCCACCGTTTTTACGCTAGTCACCACATCATCGTACATATCTCTAATTATGTCGACATTTTTTAATTAAAACCTTTCTCTTCTCTAGAATATGGTAGATTAAATCTCTATGGACTTTGTCATATGCTTTTTCTAGGTCAATAAAGACTGTACGAGGCTTTAGATAATTAACAAATATTTATTTAGGAATTTGATGGGTAGTTCAGTCAGAGCATGTTAATTAGTGTTTAGCTGTTGTCATGTACCTTCATTATATTGATCATTATTTTTATGGTAAATTACACTTGGGATGCCTAATGTTTAGAGAAACTATGTCTAGGGTACCTCATCTTTGAAATATTATGTTTTTTCTTAAATATTATGTTTAGGGTACCTCACGTTTCATAAATGTTATGTTTCTTTTTTTATATTTCCAATTTTGCCCATATGTTTGGCCTCTTCTCCGGCTTTTTGCACCTACCCACAGTGGGGGACAGATATGGGGATAGAGATGCAAAGAGTGATCCAGGGGAGAGAATCATCTTCAGATCCGAATTGTCGGATACTTTGGGGAGATCGAAGTTGTCAAGTCATAACAGATCAAACCGAGGGGGGTTTGCTACCTTATGAAGTACTGATTTAAGAAGTTAAAACAGTACTAAAACAGGATTGAAAACAGAGGAATGAAAACCCAGATTAGGAGAAAATTTATGTAGCAGAATCCAACGAGCAGATGGACCTGGAAATCAGGTCGAGTTCTCCTTTTAGTTGGGGGGGGGGGGGGAATGGGGAACCTTTGCTGAAAATTTCAATTTGATCCAACGGGTGGATCAGATTTTATGTAGGATTCCTAGTATGACTAGGAAAAAGGCTAAACTGGCAAACAAAATTTCCAATGATCAGATTGCAGAATATTAAGCCCAACTCAAAGTAGGTGTTATGCTATTAAAATCAGAAGAATCAGAACAGTATAAAGAGGGTTTCAATCTCAGTATTCAACCCAATAAACCAATCCTACTTAAAGTAGGACTCTAACTAGCAGAAAACGAAATTTAGATCTGAAAACAGAACTGGACAGTGAATAATATCAGCAAGACAATTCTGAAATTACAACAGAGATCGGCTCCATAAAACTATCAGAATCTAATAATCCTAGTAAGAATAGGATTGCTGTACTTAGCCAATAGAATTTGGAAATGACAACAGATTTTGATAGAAGACATGATTGAGTGCTGAATACAGAAAATTGAACTTGAATCAGATATGAAATTTACCTTCAATCAGCAACTTAATCAATTGAACAAAACTCAGAACAGTACGTATGTGGCATTAAAACAGAGAAAGAGGAAGAAGAAACCTATCTTAGGTCTAGGGTATCTCACCCACTGTCTCTAACAGATTCTTAAGGCCAAAGGCAACTCAAAACTTTAATAATCAAATCATCTCTGGCTGAGCAGCCTTACATTGTTTATATAGACTGAAAATAATTTCCTAATCAAACTAATCAAACTGAAATATACTCCTGCTATGAATAGGACTATAGGAGTGCTTACAACCTGGCTGAAAATAAAAACAACTATAAATAACTTCTCATACTTCCACTAGGAATGGAAGTAAAGCTAATAAGCTACTACTAAGCCTAATCTCGCATGCTTACCTTGTACCCACATTTTAGGCTCATTATAGTGTCCCATCACAAAGAAAACACATGGAAT
Source organism: Telopea speciosissima (assembly GCF_018873765.1). Taxonomy (NCBI): domain Eukaryota; kingdom Viridiplantae; phylum Streptophyta; class Magnoliopsida; order Proteales; family Proteaceae; genus Telopea; species Telopea speciosissima. Next base: position 62,658,801 of record NC_057917.1, on the reverse strand, counting down.
CAAAGGGTTCTGCATCTCTACCATTTAACAGAGAGAGAGACAGAGAGAGAGAGAGAGAGAGAGACAGAGGTGGGACGAGGGTAGGGGTGGAGGTTCACATAGGCAGGGAGGGGGAGGTGGGCACGTGGGCAGGGGTGGGGGCAGGGGGAGGAGTTTCTGGAGGTGGTGGTATGGCAAAAAAGTTAATGAAAAAGGTACCCCAAACATAGTGAGGTTCCCCAAGTGTAGTTTCCCTAAATGTTAGGTAGCCTAGGTGTAATTCGCCCTTAATGCTACTAGCATCATCTGTAGCTTGAGTCTTGCTTTTTAAATTATTAGTTCATGAAAATTATGTTTAAGAAGGTTGGATTACTTTAATTTTATGGTTTTTTCCCTATGGTTTATTGTACAGGGAGTTCATGACATATTCCAAGGTTCTCCAGATCGATTGTGGGCCTCAGATGAACCTAGAATAAACAAGATTGTTTTCATAGGGAAGAACTTGGATTCACAGGCTTTGGAGAAAGGATTCAAAGCTTGTTTACTGTGAGATGGTAAAAGATATCAAGGTGACAATGACTCTTCAATATAGTGAGAGGGTAAGGAGAAGTTAGTATGGAATGGTGGAGGTTATTGGAAAGCTTATCTTTCTCAATGAAAAGTTAAGCCATATCGTTTCCATAAAACCATAAGCGGCCATTTCTTCTTTGTTATTGTCCTTGTTACCATCTTTGATCTCCGGCTAAAAACCATTGGCAGCATCTCCCCCCCCTCTTTTGACGTTGATCTCTTTCTCAAATGGCACATCATATGCTAATAGTTCACACAACTAGACAGTTATAGAATGAAATGAAGTTTTCATTTCTTTTGCCACAGCTCATTTTTTCACCTTTCTCACAACCTAGCAGAACCCTGGTTAAAATTAGTCTCTACACTACAGAGACTAAAGAGTCTTAGTGGAGACACAGTCATGAATTATGAATTATGAATAATGAATCATGAATCAGGATGAAGTAGGAATCCTATTTGATCCGTGTATGACAAACCAGGTCTATAGATAAAAGAAGGGGGCCAGTAGAGCTTTAGATGCATTACTTCCACTCGAAGATCAAAATTTGTAAATTGTTATCATTGAACGCCAACACAATAAACTATTTTGATTTTTTAATCATAATTTTGCCTTTCCAAGCCTCCTGATTGCCTCATTCCCCAACTATAATCATTTTTCATATTGAACCGGTCAGAGATGTTGTTGCTGGTTTTCATCAAAGATTATGTATCAAATGTGAATACTGTTTGATATGCAAATGGATCTTGAATGGTATTTTGGTTTTCTTACTTATAGGTAGGTAGTCATAGATCACTGGATAAATAATCTTCAGTCAATAGTATCCTTTTGGACACAAAATTCTCAAACAAGTCTATTCAAGATTAGGTCATATAGATTGTCTACTTAATTTATTGCTAATTATAATGTCACGGGTGAGTGAGCTATATTGAATTTTTTGCATTATTATTGTGGAATTTGGCCCCTATAAAATTGTAAAGGAAATAATTGATACACATGGAAACTGATTTAGGGCATCTCTAATGGTTTGTTAACAGTTGCAGTTTCTTTATCTCATGATATTTTTATTATATATTTTTTTTCATCTATTTTGAAAATGTTGGTTCCATATGGATGATACTTTTTTTCAGGACGCCCATTGGTGTGACATTGGCAGCCTGAGGAAACCTCTCCCATTCCTTTTATCCCACCTAAACCCTAAATTTTTTCCGTTAAGAAGTAAATTTATCATGAACCTTGCGAGAGAAAAAGAAGCCGACAACACCAGTGTGCAGATTTCTATGCACATCCTCCAACAGTCCACCCATGGATTACCACACATTCTCTCCCCATTAAATGTCCCTTATTGGACGATTCATCAATATTAAGAAAATTATCTCCTCCAGCTCCCGCCCGACCCAGTTTCCCAGAGAAAAAAAGTCATAAATTCTTTTCCAATGATCATATCATGTATTATATATAGAAATTCTGTCTTTTCCACCCTAAAGTGAGATAGAGAAGTAATTGACAATATCATATCGATCATTGTAACAGTTCATAGAGTCATTCTCTAATCTTAATTTCTTGATTCCCCGTCAAACTCATTTTAACAGTTAATAGAGTCGTTCTCTAATCTAAATTACTTGATTCCCCGTCAAACCACTCGAGTGCTTGATCTCATTCAACAACCATAACCATGTGATTGAACCATGGTTTCGTGTTCTACCAAACAAAAAAACATGGTTTCGTGAATTTATGTGTAAAAAAATTCTTGCTTTCCAATAAAGTTAAGTTTGAATACTGCTTTTTTTTTTTGAAAGCTTTACGAAAGCTACGAACAACAACTGCGATAGCCCATTGGTTGATAACCCATAGTTAATTACAGTTTATCTTTTTTTCAGTTTCTTCATTAAATTTTCATTTCTTTGAACTGGTATTCCCTCTCCTTACCTTTCCCCCCCTCCCCCCCCCCCCCCAAATAAAAGAAAAAAAGAATTGGTATTCCTTCCTGTTTTTCAGCCAATGGTGGTTTGACAATTTTATCATGTGTACTAAATATTTCTCTCTCTTACACACACACACGCAATCTCTAATAAGAAAAGACAAAGTTTTCCTCCACCTATAGAAGACGGCTCGGTTCACCCACCATCCTAGGGTTCACAAACCCCTCCTTGGGTTTTAGTATGTTCCAAAATACCCTCTTGATACTGGAGCCTTCTCATGCCCCTCGGTGAATGAGAATGAGATCCCATTCATTGTGGGTGGAGGGAAACTCGGTCCTATTATGGTAAATAGGGTATTGGAACTAGGGTTAAGAGATATGATTAGGTTACATGTGAACCCTAATTGAAGTTCCTCCATGCTAGCTTAGCTCTTTCACACTCACGCAATACAAGGAACACGTACACACAATCGTTGCGTTTGTTAAGAATGCACAAAAATACTCTCTCACCTAGGGTTTCAGAAAACCCTAATTTCCAATCAAAATAGGAGGGGGGAGAGAGGGATTGGCCAAATGATGGCTATTTCCTCTCCACCTTTTTATAAAGAGGGTTACCCACTTTGAGTGAGAATTTCAGATGGAGTGTGTTTGAGATTCTATATTCCAATAAAAAGTGACCTTGTCATCCCTTAGTATTCTTGAATGCTACAAAGTGGGAAGAGGTAGGATCTCATTGGGTATCTTATCAAATCCAAATATTTTGTAATATTCAATTAATAGATAAATATATAGCATTAATTTTCCAAAGAAAAAGAAATTAACAATTTAATCAAATTAATTGCATATCAATCCCTTCCCTAAACACTAACACACAATGGATTATAGGGCATGTAATTTAATTACTGGCACACCCAAGTCCATCCAACATGCCAATACAAATATTTTGTGTTAGTGATTGGACGAAAATGTTTTCAAACATAACATAATTAATAAATAATATTAGTTTCATAAAACAATTGTAAACTGCTTACAAAAACATTATCGGATCCAGATTTTGTCCAATCGTACACAAACATTTTTTCTCATTGATGTTCATAATAAGGCAGTGGATTCCGTGCTGGACGCCTTTTTTGTTTACAACAAAACACTATAAATTCATTACACTAACATATAGTCTGGATGACATCAACTTATTGGTGCACCAAAACCTATGATGTGCAACTACAACGACAAAAACTTCTTAGGTTAGGGGACTGATCGAATTCTACAAATGAGAATCCCATTTCTTATTAACCGACAATGACACATGCAAAACTCTCGTGTGATCTTGTACAATGCACTCGCCGTATGTGCATTTACACATGTGTTTTGGAATCCTCATTGTGAAGAACACATGGTGTGACAACTATATGAACAAGATGTCCAATCCTATCCCTAGTAAAATATAATTTTAAGTGAAAACCATAAAACAACCATAATGAGTTTTTGATCATCTATATTAAATGAATATAATATTAATTAAAAATCTAGATTTGACGAATACTTTTTTGTTTGTTTGATGAACACACATATTCAATAGATTACGCATGTCAACATCCTGTAGAGTATTTTGATTGAATTAAACTCTAAAATTTGACAAATGATTATTTCAAGCCATATACTATCCATTTATCAAGTGGCGCAATGACCACCTTGTCCCCCTGCACAGGCTGCTACATGGTTATTCTTAGTCTTTCGGATTTATCCTTAGAAATCAGTTGATTTTCTGTTTCCAAAACAATTTATCTGTTAATAGTCTCACAATGTTTGCTTTCTAGATGGTTGGAATCTCTGGGAGTTAAAGGGTTGCTGTTAAATGTCATTTTTTAGGATGGGTTTGAGGATAGCTCGCTTGAAGTTAATGACATAGTGTTATTGCAAGCAATTGAATCAATTGGTTCTGTTTTATGTGCAATCCTGATGCTCAATCCTTCTTCTAATGCTGGTACAGATCTTATTTTAGGGTCTTGCAGTCATGCTACAAGGGTTCTTGTTTTAGATATAATGGTGCCAGTGAAAAAGTTGGGAGCAGAATTATTAATGGGCAAGAGAACAGCGCTCCTTAAAAAACTGAAAGGAAAAGATTGAATAGTATCACTTAATAATTCCCTTCCAAGTAATTAATGGGCAAGAGAATGCTATCTCGAAGTGTAGCATCTGCACTAGTGTGAGGGCCAATGGGAGTATGCACGAAAGCATAGGAGGGGGGGGGTGTGGAATTTCCGCCTTCATGGAGGTATGGTGGTCATTTTGCACCCAATGTGTTTAGGTGCAGGGGGCATGCGACCAAGTAGCGTTATTCTCTCATAGTTTATTTTATTATACATGGTGGGGATGGTAATTTTGCACACTCCTTTTTCTAGGTGCAGGATCCATGCAACTAGACAACGTTCAGTTTTCCTTTATTAATAGGGATACTGTTCTCTGATAGGGAGTGTAGCGTTCGCTAGCGTCTCCCTGTGCCTATCTCTCCTCCCCTATGAATTGACATATTTGCCCTCTATTGTAAGAGGAGAAAGATAGACTTAGGGAGTGCTAGCGTATGCTACACTCCAGAGAGAGAACTCAAGATAAAGTTTAATGGAAAAAAGAACGCTATGTGGTAATGTGGCTCCTATGCCCGGACACAGGAGTGCATGAAATTACAAACCGTCTTATGAAATAAGAAAACCTATCCATATTGATGCTCATGAGTGCTCTCATTGGCCCCTACGCTGGTGTAGGGACTATATGATCAGACAATGTTCTCTTGCCTATAAAAACTTAAAGACAAAGTTTTCCTCCACCCTAGAGGGCGGTTCCCCCACCATCCTAGGGTTTACAAACTCCTATAAGGTTTATCCAAAAAAAAAAAAAAACCCCTATAAGGTTTTGGTATTTTTCCAAAACACCCTCACGATGCCCTCTCCCATCCATCTGACACCAGTGGTGAATGGAATCTCGGGTGGAGAAAAACGCGGTTCAAAACTTTATATGCATGCCTTATATGAAAGATCCACAAATCTAATCATAAATACTTAAGCTGTGTTTGGTATGCATTCTAAGTTGATTTCACATTCTCGGGCAATAGAAATAACTATTTTTATTATCCAAGAAGGCGAAATCCACTTCGAATGCATTCCAAGAATGCATACCAAACATTGCATTAGATTCAAACATATGGTATACCAATATCTTTTTGGTCAAGTATACCAATATCTAACACTAATGCTAAAAGTAGAACATTGACTTCTTTTATAGAATTGTTTTCTTTTTTGCATAAGGACAATATATTTTAGGGAGAGAGTTTTCTGTCTGGGTGTGGCCTACGCCATCATTCTCATTTGTCTATATCTCTCTTCCTCAAAACAAAGGGTAGCGATGTCTTTTCGTATATAGAGGAAAGAGAGAGACTCATGGGAGTGCTGGTGTAGGCCACACTCCTGGACAAAGTTTTTTTTTCCTATTTTTTTATTCTACCCTTGGTAACTAGGACTCAAGGTATGGATCTATTACCTAAAAAAATAAGGGGGAATTTCTTAGATCTACTAAGTTACAATTTTGAAAAGATTTACCAAATTCCCATATGAGTAATGATAGCTAAAAGAATAACCTAAAATACCCCCAACTTCTTTCTCTCTCCTTCATTCTTCTTCTCCCCCTCTTCCTTCTCCAATGAAGGAACACCTTGGCACTCCCTCCTCCCTGAAACACCACCCCACCTTCCTCTCTAAAATCTGCCCCGCACCAACACCTCCACCACCACTGCCACCCCTTCCCTCCCCTGCAAACCCGCCCCACCATACTTTAAATGAATTGTTTTCTCTGTACATTTCGCCCATAATAATGAAATTTTGATGATTAGTGTTTATAGGTCTTGCTCTTAATTGCTTTTAAGGCATTAGAGAGTCGTTAAAAGATTTGCTTATATATTCTTGCCTTAACAAGGAAGATCTCGTCTTCTGCTAGAAAGGATTTTTATAAGATATTCCTCTTTTTTTCTGTAATTTGGGGTATCTCTTGCTGCTGATTTGAATGATGACTTTGAACACTGCGATTCTTCATTTTCAATGGTCGAAATTTTGAACCCAAAGTACAGAAATCCCCTTGGCTAGGGAAGGATGCTCTTAGAAGGGTCGGTTGGCTTTAAAACTTCACAAATGGAAACCATGATCTCAATAAAGGCATCTTCCCAGTGAAGGAAACTAAATCCCTAAAGAGAGAGAGAAAGAGATTGTGGTTTCTTAATTTATTATATTCCTAGCTGTTTGGTTTTTCTCCTTTTATTGAATGATAATGGGAAGGGGAGCATGGTGGGACGGAATTGCTAGGGAAGGAGGAGGTATGGGGAGGAGAGGGAGAGAGGGGGTGGATGGCGGTGGCAGTGGAGGTGGTTGTGCCGGGCAGATTTGCAGGGACGGAGAGGGAAGAGGGAGTGCGGAGGTGTTCCTTAATCGAAGGAGGAAGAAAGGGAGAGAGAAAGAAGTTAGGGGTATTTTAGGTTATTCCTTTAGCTATTTTTACTCATAGGTGGATTTGATAAATCTTTTCAATATTGTAACTTGTGATGGTAAAACATAATTTATACCTACTATTTTTGATCTAGTAGATCTAGGCAATTCCCCCAAAATATAAAAGATATTGTATTGACCAATACATATCAGTATAGTTGGAGACCGATATTGGTATAATACTATAATATTGATATTGATTAGTGGTATCAGCCGATATTTGGTACTTTTTCTAAATTTCATCCAATTATGAACCGATCCAGTCCAATACTAAACCGATTTGAACGTAACAATATCAATATCGCCGGAGATTAAATACGGCCTCTAATACCGATACCCAAAAGTCACAAGACAAATCTAAATCATTCATTTTGTTATTTAAATTGTCTAAGCAAATCAAATAAAACTGAAACAAAAAATGTATTGAATCTAAATCTTATCCTATTGAGCCGAAGACCGATTCAACCCCATCAAATCAGACCGAACCAACCATTTGACACCCTCTCTTGACATCGGATGACTTTCGTGCTCTGTTTCAATCCTTAGTACGTGGCATGTGAACCTTAAAATTGGACACTTGGATTTGTGGGGGTCTTGCAACCAAACAAACAACAGTAATGAATGAATATCAAGATGTAAAAGAGGAGGGCAGTGCAGGGATTTAGGAATCGGTATAGGATATTGTATAGGTCTCGGTTGAATGGATCATCTGCATGTACCAACAGGTGAACGTACATCTCAGAGTCAATCACATTTTAATTTTGTTTCTGTAAAACCCCCTCCTCCCCTTGTAAATGGCAAAAATAGGACAGATGGTTGGCTCTCATATCTACGTTCACCTGTTGGTACATGCAGAGGAACCGAACTCGAAACTAATCCGATTTGATCCACCATATTGATGGATTTTCCCTTGGGTTTATTTAAAATTTGATTATTTTACCATTTTATCCTTAGTTTGTACCGATCCTTATCAAAGGATCGACTAAGAATCATATCAGCTGATTCAACCGATGTGATACAGATTCCTCAAACCATGCCGGCATGGCAATTGGGTATGGGATTTAAGGAAAGGTCAGAATTGACATGGGGGTCATTACATACAAAAACGTTAATAATTAATGTAAGATAGGGAAGTAGTTTTCTGTCCGAAAATGTGGCCTATGCCAATACTCCCATGTGTCAGGCTTTATCATATTTAGTCAGAAGAATTTAGTAATATTTTAAAAATGATTCTCGACTGAAGAATCCAAGATATTCAAGAAGAATCGTAGCAACTCCCTAATCCTAACAAAGTAGTACTTCCTTCGGATTCCAATGAACGACAATGATTACTTAGAATTAGCTTGCGATTTTGTGGCACCGTAATAGAATCATTACCAACGGCACGCTGTGCTGGGGGCATTATATACGTAGACGTTAATAATTAATTTAAGTTAAGGGGAAGTAGTTTTCTATTTGGGAGTCTCCGAGGAAGAGAGATAGACTTAGAGTTTAGATCTGCTACCCACATGGGGATGGGTGGGGACAGATCTGAACCCTCCATGGAGGTGTGGAATCCGCCTCTAGGGTGTGGGACCCACTCCCCATGGAGGGGTCAGATCTGTCCCCACCCATTCCCAATTTCCCATGTGGGTAGACTTATGGGGGTGCTGGTGTAGGCCACACTCCCGCATAGAGTTATTTTGCTCTTTAAGTTAATAATTAATGAGCTTCACAAGCCTCCAAAACCCTAAATCCTATCATGAGCTGTGAAATCTAAATAATAATAAGAACTTGTAAGGAGATCTGTAAAAAGGCCCGCCCAATAAACCTACACAGTGAAAGCGTCGAACACCAAAACCCTAACCCTCTCTCTCTCTCGCCACGTTTACCCGAGTCCACCCAAAGAGCCCTAACCCGAGTTTCACCCGTTACCCCACCCCCCCACCTAAGCGTTCGTTTTCTCACTGTCTGTGTAAAATAGTCTGCAACTCTGTCTCTCTCACAGTTTCTCCTCTCTTCCCTCTTAGTTATGGACTCTCTGAGGTTTCTCTTTTCCTTCTTTCTATAGTCAGAGTTCCTCTCTAGTTCTCCCTGTTTTTTGCTCCTAGGTATTCCTATCTCTCTTTCTTCTTCTTTCGTGTCCTTTCTCACTCTCTCGCTCTCTTTTGTTTCAGTATATTTGGTACATACATAATTTTTTCTGCAATGGAGGTGGAGAGTCTTTGTTCAGAGTTGGTTGTTTTGGAGAGGATGGTCTCTTCTGTTTTGGAAGCTGTGGTAGTGGAGACGGCTTTAACTGCTGTGAAATCTTTGGCCTGGCTTTTCTTGGCGGTATGAGTTTCTGTGTTAAACAAAACCTCTATTTTTTCTTCGTTTATTGTAAAGATAATATTTTTTTTTTTGGTGATTTGCTCTGGTTTGTCACTTATTGTTTCCCGGGATCTCTTAACAGAAGGAATATGTTGTTGTACTGCTTTTACAGACCTTGGGTCTTTTTTTGGTTGGGTTTCTGTTATTATTTTTGCTTTTTTATTAAAAAGTTCCTATATAGGCTTCGTAAAAAATAGTTTTGCTTTCTTAACATTCTAGGGTTTTCGTTGAAATAGAATTTGCTTTCTCTTTTTTACTTTTTTTTTTTTTTTTTTAAGGAAATCATGTCGTTTGTTTGTTTGGCTGCTTGAATGGTGAAATCTGAAGTAGTATATTAGTATAAATGACTGAAATTGCACCTGTTTTTTCTTAAACGTTTTGGGTTGTATTTTATTTTTGCCTATGCTGTAAATTGTTTCAGATACAACGGGGTTGCTTCTTAAGCTTCTAGGGGTTTTCCCACTCGTATTTTCTCTCATTGTTCTGTATTTTTTGAAAGAAGGGGGGGGGGGGGAGTGTTGGGAGTCCTTTTGGTTCTGGTTGTTTACTTGTTCAACTATCTCACTGGGTTTGGGGTGTTGGAATATGGACTTTGCTTGAACTTTGGGATGATTCTTTATTTCTATCTTTTTCTAGATGACTGATCTCTATTCTGGTACCCACTTTTACTGGACCTTCCCTCCGGGAATCAGGATACAACAGTTATTGAAACTGTTAAGACATGGTGTTCTTTTTCCCCTGTAGCCGCTACATGGTTATTATTAGTCTTTAGGATTTCTCCTTAAAAATTAGTTGATTTTCTGTTTCCAAAACAATTTATCTGTTAATAGTCTCACAATGTTTGCTTTCGAGATAGTTGAATTCTCTGCGAGTTTAAGGGTTGCTGTTAAATGTCATTTTTTAAGATGGGTTTGAGGATAGCTCGCTTGAAGTTAATGACATAGTGTTATTGCAAGCAATTGAATCAATTGGTTCTGTTTTATATGCAATCCTGATGTTCAATCTTTCTTCTAATGCTGGTTGAGAGTTTCCTTTAGTTTCTTGCCCGATAATCTGCTCTGTCTTTGTACTGCAGAGATCTTGTTTTAGGGTCTTGCAGTCATGCTGCAAGGGTTCTTCTTTTAGATATAATGGTGCCAGTGAAAAAGTTGGGTTCAGAATTATAACTGATAAAAATTTATAACTCTGATCTAAGGTTTTCAATGAGATGAGATGAATGCCTCTATAGAAGGAGGCACATGCAGGTTTCTGAAGTGTAGATAATTTTTTTGATTTTTCTTCTTTTTTCTTGTAGTTTATGCTTAAAATATCATATGGACATTACCGCTGTACTACTTTTCTAAATGGGTAGTGTTAAACCAACACATGCTTAATGTGGCTTCAAGGATCCTTGTTTTAGGGTCTTGCAGTCATGCTTCAAGGACTTTTGTTTTAGGTATATACTGGTGCAAGTGAAACAGTTGGGTTTGTAAATGATAAATTTATAACTCTGATCTAAACTTTTCAATGAGATGATCTGAACTCATTAGGAGGGGGCTAGGGAGGTTTCTGAAGTGGAGATGAATTTCTTTATTTGCTTCTTTTTTTTTTTTTTTTTTTTTTTTTTTTTTGGTATTTTGAACTTGAAATGTACTATGGACATTCCCTCTGTACTACTTTTCTAAATGGGTAGTGTTAAACCAAGTAACCAACACATGCTTAATATGGCTATGGGCCTCATACCAGTTCAGGGTTGGGCTCAATTACGAATGGAACCAGAACCTTTGTCATGTTATGCACATGTTGGCTAGCATTCCCTCAAGAGGAAAGTGGCGGGAGTGTCTCCGTTTCGCACTGGGTGGGAGTTGATTCCAGTTTTTGTGCTTCCTTCTTACAGGTAGGTAAGTAGTGCAAGTTGAAGTTATGAAGTGTTATCTTTTTCTTTATCCACATTGCTTGATTTGGTCCATGTTAACTGTATGTTTGTTAGAATGGGGGAGGCCCAGATGAACTCATGTTGGCCACAACAACGTACTTCTGTTACTCCTGTCAGCTGATGGAGGAGTGGTTACTTGAAGTTTCGGGTGGATCCTAGAAGTTGAAATATATTACTGCTTGCTTTGCACATACTTTCAGATCTGCTTTGCTTCCTTAATTATCATACATTTTACTCAAATTACACTGGGAAATGGAATCTGTTATTAGTTGAAGAAGAATGGGAAGGAGCATGCCCACCGTTATGTGTTATAATTGATCAGTATTGCCTAATAAAGAATAGGAAACATTGTGTCTGTTTTATTTGATACCTGATTCAATTCTTCTCTAACCCACTGTTAAATCTTGTTTCAGGCAGGATCTCTTTCAATTGATATGTATATGATTCCAAATGTGCCCAGCACAGATAAAAGGTAGGAGGAACTATTTGTTCGTCTTACGGTGGTTCTGCATTATTAACTACCAATAGTGTCACTCAAGGGTGGGTGGTCTTTGCAGGTTTCCAATGGTGGAGCTTCACAGAGTGAAACAACCTGATCCTGATAACAAGGATGCTAGTGACACTGAGGATGATGATGACGATGACGATGATGATGAAGGTGTTGATGAGGGCGATGATGGCGGTGATGAAGTTTCAGGTGAGGAGGGTAAGGATAATGAAGAAGAGGACCCTGAAGATGCTGTGGCCAATGGTGATGGAGGAAGTGATGATGAGGATGATGAGGATGACGAAGGGGAAGAGAACGACGAAGATGATGATGATGATGATGATGAAGAAGATGAGGAGGATGATGATGAAGATGATGAGGAGCTTCCCCAACCACCTTCTAAGAAGAGGAAGTGAGATTAAGGATAGGCTCTTCTGTTTTTGTCCTTATGGGTAGGTCATTGGTGTAGGAGGGGAGGTTCCGGTGTTGTCCATCTTCATAGGGTAGGAAAATTTGCCAGCCTTGTTGTGAATGAACTTGTTTTTGGCTATTTCTTATGTTACAATATCATTAGTCTACATATTTGCCTCTTAATTATATAGTTATTAAGGGATATCTGTTTATTTTAGTCTTTATTGGCCAGTATTGCATTCTCTGGATTTATTGTGTAAATTTGAGGTGTACGTACTTCTGATCCTATATGGCTCGGTAAAATAACCCAATTTTACTGTGATCTATTAGTCACCTGTATGAGGTGGAGGCTGTTTATTTGCCAAGCAACCTGGGTAATTTAGGTGGTTGTGGTTTCCATTGGTATGAATTAGGAAAAAAATGTAGTGGAGTGGCATGGGTCGCTGGGTAACAGTTTTTAGGTTTTTTTTGGGGGGGGGGATTTGTGTTTGGGTTTGTGGTCATCTACCTGAGTTTATTTTAAGAGTAAGTGCTTATTGAAGAATAAAGATTTATTTGAAGTTAGAACCAGTTATTTTGGGAACTTATTTACACTGGAATTAATGTTGTTTAGGAATATGTCAAAATAAGTGTTTTTTTATCTGTTTGAACTTTGAAGTTACTTTGGACTATGTCAAAATAAGTGGTTCAAATAAGTCAAAATAGCTGCTCTTTTTTTGTCTGTTTGAGGACTTAATTACACTGAAATAATGTTGCTTAGGAATGTGTCAAAATAAATGTTTCTTTTCTCTAATAAAGAACCTGTGCAGTAAGAGCTTATAAAAAAGGTTTTACCATGGCTTGTTAAAAAAAAAAGGCAGAAATTTAGCTTTGTTACTTATTTAAGTATTTATTTGAGTTCATCAAACAATGCAAACAAGTTGTCTTAATCTCTCTCTCTCTCTCTCTTTTTTCAACAAAAAATAAAATAATATATACTTTTTAAAGCCCTGCCAAATTCCAATTGCATGGTTTTAGGTATTTTTTTTTTATAATAAGAAACAAATATAAAATATATTCATTAGAAAGTCATAGATACATCATCTCCATGAGTCACAAAACAACATTGTTTTTTCAAGGCCGTGATAGCAAAATAATGTAAATTGGTTATGAGGTTAGTCTATCAGAAATTTGAACAAAATTTCGGTTGAATTAGTCGTGATACAAATGAGTTTGGTAGTAAGAAGCCAATCCTTGTAGTCACTCAACTTCTTTGATCTTCAAATCTAATTGAGAGGCTTGACTAAGACTCTGCTCCATGGCATACCAGCTGCATCGGCCGTGGTTGATACCTAATTGATATGTACTGTGCACTAAAACCCTGGCCAAATGGCTACTTATTGAATTATACCCAAGCTCTGCGCTTCCACTTTGTTAACTAGGTTGAACAGTATGGCCCTAGACCATTCCATCGAATACCATGTTCAAATACCTTGGCCATGTCAACTTCTATAATTTGAGGGCAAGAGATCACTATCTGGTTGTGTAACAGTTGCACCAACGTGATGGCCAATGGGAGCGCACATAAGGGTATCAACATAGATGCAGTTTTTAATTTCATAGAGGGCAGAGCTATACTTTTGTGCACTCCTATGTCTAGGTGCAGGAGACACGCTACCAGGTAGTGTTCTTTTCCCCACAATTTATTGGGAGGGATTGTTGCCTGATTCACATGCTCATAAAGAAAGGTGGGGCGTTGAAGAGTCATGGAAGTAGAGGATGTGAATCTATCCCCAATAGGAGACAGAGCCAAAAATATCATTTTATAGGAGAGGAGAGACACACGAGAGTTGGTCTAGGCCATGCTCCAATAGAAAACATTTCTTTTATGGGAAAAAGAACTCTGTCCAGGAGTTTGCACCCCCGCCCGCTATGAATTATTTCTTTTCTTTCTTGGCTTCCAAACATAGTTAAGTACAAGAGGTGTTATGTTGTCAGCCATGTTTGAGTCCGATGGAGGTAAGGTAGAGCCATTTTCCCCCAGCATTAGGGATCCCTAAAATTAGTGGGTTAGGTTTGTTCCTCACCTTATATAATAAGACCATTCGACCATAATTTCTGGTCCATCAATGGACCACTGGATTGTGAGCTATGTATTTGCTCTCAAATCTGGTCCTTCCCTATCCCTGTGGTTCTGGTTTTATTGGGGAATCCTGGTCGCCACTGTTAGGTGATTATGATACCATTAGTATGGTTGTTCAGAGAAAAACAGCTTGTGCGATCACAATAAGAAATGTTGACCAAATCAGGAAACATATAATATGCATTCACTCTTTGTATTGCTGTTGGGATAGACAACCAGTGAGGACATACCTTGAATCGTCCTTGAGCAATCACTGTGACCTCTACCATCAGTGCAAGGCCAGAAATTTAAATACATTGATTCCTCTTGTTGCCCTATGGTTTCGGATTGGTCAAATGCACCAATCACTGTGACCTCTATTATCAAACTCAGGCTTCCTGTAGATAATTCAATCCGAGTCCCAGAAAAAAAGCTACAAGCTTGACATAAAATGAACCTACATCAACCAGTCTAGTTAAAACTAAAAATTCTACCCACCCCCCTGTAATCTCTACGCACACCTTTAGTTTAAGTCTATGCTACAAGTCCAAAGGAAGTAGGAAATACCCTAATACATTCATAGAACTCACTGCCCACGAGCACTGTAACTTTTGTTCCAAAGAGAGAAAGCTTGAAGATGCTTTGACACTAAATGAGGAAGAATTTGTCATGATAGCTGGACTTGCTGAAATAGTTGAAAAACCAGACAGGACATTGTAAGAATCAGACAAACAGGAGAGGGTTAAAACACTAAAAACTGCTCTAACTGGACAATTTTCTACAAATCAGACAAACTGGTCCCCCCCCCCCTCCCCCTTTGGAGTACAATTTTTTGCTTTTATATTATACTTTTCTTTTCAAACTCAGTTTTTTTTTTTCTTATTGTCTTCTGCAAATAATTTTGATTGGTCAAATTGGGTTCCACTCGGCCAACCCCAAGAGTCAGAATTTAGATTTCAACCAAGATCCCGACCCTGGTCGAAACTGAAAGATTTTGTGAATTACTTCAATTTTGGTCGATATCTTGCACATTTTGGCAACAAAACGAAATGTGCATTTTAATGGTCAAACAGTTGAACTTTGCCCTGAAATTTCAGGACAAGCCTATTTAAGCATGATTTCACATATTCAAACCATTAGATTGAACAAACATAAGGTTAAAAAAAGGCACAAAATTGGTAGTTTTACTTCAGACCCTAAGTTGCTACTGTAAACTGTAGCCTTCTTTTCCTTTCTCTTATATAACCAATTATACAAATAATTTAGTACTAGAAAACATAACACTCAATAATGGAATTCCCGTTTGTTTCTGGTTCTTCCTCCCCCATCTCTACCCTGTGTAGAAAAACTACTACCAACCTCTGGTGTAGCTGGTCCGGAGGAACCAGCTCCTCCCTTGAACTCTCTACCTCTAACCTGCTCCTGCAAATGTGTAACTTGGCTTGCTGCCCTTACAAGTTGTATTTGTTTCACCTCTACATCCCCTGGTGCTGGGTGTCTCTTGAGCACTGCCTTTTCAATCTCCTCCTTATCTTTCTGCTTGTCCAACTTCCTGTCTACCTCCCTCATAAGGGCAGCCATGGCATTATGCACTTCACCAGCGACCCTACAGCATTTTGCCACATCCTTGTAACCACCAGCCAAACGCCACTTAAATCTTGTGGCCCCATCTCCCATGATCTTCCAACAATAATTGCATTGTGACTTTGTTTTGTTGATACCAATGGGCGTACCATACCTCCATGCAATATCTCCCCATTGATCACCATTGTGCAACCTTCTTTACACAGTTGCCACATGAATGCACACATTATTAAATTTTCTACATCTATAAAGACTTATAAAAAAAAAAAACCTATTTTTTAATGTTTATTTTAGTCTTATAGTTATTTCCTAATTAAACTATTATTTAAAAATAATTACCTAATTAACAAAAAATTACAACACAATAATAATCACTATAAGTTCAAAACAAATCAACAATATTTTCACACCAAAACTGAAGAGTCAAAGATCAACCAACAGTGTCAAACATATAAAAAAATGAAGGCCAACCCATATATATATTGACCATATTTTTTTTTCTCAAAAAATAGTTTCAATAAAGTAAAAATTTCAATTAGAAAAATATAAAAACAGAAGATTTAATCCGACTTTGTAAGGTCATAGATAGGCCTACGGTTTCTAACATATAAAAAAATTGAAAGCCAACCACCATACATTTACCTTATTTTTTGTGCAAAATTGATCTTGGGGAAAAAGGGTTTACCTTAAAATTTGAATCTTGCACAAATCATCACCCAAATCCAACAAATGATCAATGTAGATGCGCTGTACACCTCCACAATGCCTTGATACAACGATTGATTGAAGCTATATGGCAAAAAATTCAGAATTGGAGGGCTCCACAAAGGTTTTGGTCGAAAACGCATGTGAGAGTCGAAATTTCGAACGAAAATTCAACGGATTCTGATCCTCTACTATGCAGTGGGTAGGGCGGTCATTGTGCGCTGCCTGTGTGAGGAAGCATGGCGGCAGAATGGGGCAGCGTGCAGTAGAGGATCCAAATTGAAATTCGACATTTCGATCAAAATCGCCATTACAGGCCACTGTTGACAATATATGCTTGCTGGAATTTCTGCAGAAAAATGAAAAAAAACAAGTAGGAAAGAAGATGAAGTAGAAGAAGAGAAGAAGGGGATATGATGAAGGCTTTACCACCTATGGCCTGTGGTTGGTTTCACAACTCACCCAATCTAAGGATTCACCACTTTGGGTTGTACTTGCTTCACCACAAAAGCTACTCTCAGCATCACCACCGAAGAGAAATATTCAATTGAACAATAGCCAAAATCTTTGGGCAGCATGCCCCCCCCCCCCTCCACTATTTATTGTAGTTGATAGCTACATCATAAAAATAGTAGACTCTTTTACATAAAAAGAGATCCTTTACAATATGGCAACTCTCAAAAATTAAAAGTTTAAGATAAAGGAAACAATTAAGTGGCAATATTAACTTGGCCTAGAAGTAACTATGATTATAACTTAAACAATAACTACTTAATCCCATATAAGCCTTAAATCCCAAATATTTGGGCTTATAGGATGGGTTTGTCACAATAGAAAACTCAAAATTACTTGGATCATGACCCATATTGATGCAGATCGAACCAGCCCAAGTATTGGCCCAGTTTTGGATCAGGAAACACTGTTCACGTGAACAGTATCACAGCCCATAGAGGAGCCAGCTGGCCTGTGACCAGTCAAGCTGCATTTTATATTTTAGAAACTTAGTTGCTTTAGATAGTTTCTATTTTCAGTCTTTTATATTTTAGAAACTTAGTTGCTTTAGTTAGTTTCTATTTTCATAATTAGAAGTTAGTAGTACTTTCTATTTTGTAATTGGTAGTTAGTTTCTATTTTTGAAATTAGAAAGTCTTCACATCAACCTAGTTGTTGATAGTGCTATGTAACCTTATTCAAGGATTATAATAAATTCAAGCAGGGGGGGGGGGGGGGTAAGAGTATAACATCGTTTGCTTTACTGCTACCATGAATGCAGCTGCTTGCTCCTTGAGAGTGTTCCTTGTGAGTAATATCAAGGAGACCTTGTGAGTCATATCAAGGTGGAAGGGATTGGTGGACTTCGATCGACTCCTTGCTTCTAATAGATCGGGAGGTCATTCTTCAAAGTTTCTTCTTCAAGTTGCCATTGAAGAACCAGAAACATCCAGTAAGTTAACTTAAATTCTTGCAAATTTCCTTCTTCTTACTTTCCAACCTAACCCTAACCTGTCCCAATTGATCCCCATAAACCCTAGACCTTCTTTAAGCTGTCCAGCCCAATTCTACCATCAGTTCTCATCCTAAATTCAACCACAGCAGCCTGACCTCATTCCCTCCACTCGACTTTAACCTCAAACCCATCTTAGGCCTTAAACCCTAATTCCTCCTCCATCTCCATTAAAACCCAAACCCTAAATTACAGATCAACCACTTCCAGCCATCATCTAAACATCAAACTTTGGCCGAGTGACCTTCTCTGCCACTGGGAGACTCGACTTGAATCCCTGCCCATAATTCCCACTCTAAACCCTAAAATTCACTACATTCATCTTCTCCTAAAACCCGAAACCCTAACCCTAATTTTCTAATTTTTGTTTTCTCATTCAAACAACATTAAACCTTCATTCTTAGCTTCCCCCAGACCTGCCTAGCTTTACCATCTATCACACTCTGCCATTACCCTAACCCTAACCCTAGAATTGACCTAATTACCCAATTCTGCCCAATCGGCCAGATATTTAGGAAGGTCTTGGTTCACTTGGCTCTTAGTAGACCTTTGTCTATCTAGGACTACATTACATATAACCCATTGGGGACTTAAATTTTTGACTAACTTATTGAACTGCGAGTTCAACTTGACCCAAAAAACTGCACCAAACCCAAATCCGAAAATTCTTTTTTCATGGGATATTTGATCAGTAAACTTCCTAATGCTCATAGTGGTTTGTTTCGAGCCAGCTCAAAACCAAAATATTTCACAAAATTTTGATCATTTCGACTGAAATTGTGATCCTGGGTAAAACCGGAAGCAAGAATAGTGATGGCTTGGTTGCTATAGTTTTAAAAATTATGCTTGCTACGAATCACTGGAGTAGGTCTTTGTCTTCAAACATTTCATGATACTGCAAATTTTGACGAACCAAAGTTGCAAGATTGGAACAGGACTCAAAAAAAGAAAAAAAACATTTAGAATTAGGTCAACTGAAGGGAAGACAGTGCCATTCATAAGTATGCTAACATATTTCTCACGTCCTCTTCTAAACAAATGATAAGCCTTAGAAGGGGCCTGATCACAGCAAAAGTTGTGGTATTTCAGGTCATTCTTAATTTCACGAGCTTCACAGCGGTTACAAGATGAGCTATATAGTCTTCAAATGTTTATTAACTAAGGGTTGAAAGTTATACCTTTAGCAGATATGAATTTAAACCTTTTTAAGTTTTTTGGCGAACTAATTCTTAGTACCAAAGTTACTGATGGTAGTGAACAGCTAAGCAACTTTGTAGGAAGTAAAATGACAATGCTGGGAGTGCAGAAGAGGTCAAGGCTCTGAAAACCATATCGTATTGAATCACCACTAAGAGTCATCACTAAACTCAGCTTCATGAAGAAAATGTGAACTTAAGCCCCTTAAGAAAACCCAGGAGCTTAGCACAAAGTGAATCACCTGAACCGTTTGGTGAAGAGACAGCCAGAAATACTCTGCCCTTCTGCAGTCACAGCACACACCTCCAACCAAAGTTTTCTTACCACAATTTAGATACACATATAGAGGAGATACCTAGAAAAATTGTTTAACTCACTCCTAACAGGAAAAAGGACTTCTGTACCCTAGTGTATCTATAGTTTCAATGAGTACTCCAACCAAATGCTCAATTTCTATTTCCATTACAAGGAGAGTGTTATGTGCCTAATGGGACCCACTCTAGTGTATGGGCGCTATTGGGCCAGCCGAGTATTGGATAGGTTAAAGGATTTGATTTAACGTGTTCCATCAGTTTTGGAGCTTTTGGCGTATCGATCAAATACCTAACACTTGGTATCAGAGTTAGTCATCACGTCATAGGTTCGAGTCACGAAAAGGACTACCTAGGAGAAGGACTACCTGGAGTAGAGTGAAAGCTGTCAAGAGGGCTATCTGCCGCCAGGCAAAAACCCTAGAGCAGAGTTGAATCATTTAGAAAGGGCTACCTACCGCTAGAGTAAGAGCTGCCTAGAGTGAGAGTTGCTGAGGACGACCGCTCTGGAAGCGTGGTGGTATACTGGTATGTTATGTGCCTAATGGGACCCACACTAGTGTATGGGCGCTAGATTGGGCCAGCCTAGTATGGGATAGATTATAGGGCTTGATTTAACGCGTTCCATAAGCTCTGCAGCTTTTGGCGTATCGGTCAAGTACCTAACAAAGAGATTGTTAAAACCTCAATAAATTGGCTTCAAGGATTCAATTTCTTCTTGATGATTCGACAACCCATCTAAAGCTAAGAATGCCCAATGATCTCAATGAGAAAAGCAGATAAAAACGCATTTGAGGTTCTTTCTTACTCAAAACATTCCATTATATCTAAGAACAGAGGACTTGAAGCAAAACCAGAACAAGATTCTCAACATTTCTTCCAGAACTTAGAGGGAAGGAATTTGAATGGAGTAAGAATGAAGATCCAAGGTGAACTCCCAAATTAGAAAAGGCATGTAACATATAATGGCGAAACTATTGATGAACACAATTGGAAGTCTCTTATACGAACAAGAGTTATTTTACCGACGAGTAAAGTTGTAAACGAACAGATAATTCATCAGTAGTTTGGAAACAAGTAGGATCTTTCCTTTTTTAGGGTACTCAAATCAAACAAGTCATAAATAACGAATCCAATAATCATCATTGTATACTCACTATGGCAGCTTCCCCGACCGGAAAATTGTAAACTTGAAGACCTCCGAGTAGGAATAAGTTATCCCATTGTCCGACAAGAACCCTTCAAGCAACTTCTTGACACTTTCAGGATCAGCGCTCTCGCATTCAATCTCATAATACGTTCCAAAAGCATACTGAGTCTCATCCAATTCCAACTTCAACCCTTTCCAATCATAGACCGATCGCACATTCCCGAACCCACCCAAACAGACGAAACTGTTATCAGCAACTCGGAATTCCTCCCTAACCCTCCTCAAGATCCTCGAAGAATCAACGGAACCAAGCCGACAGGGCTCGGCTACACAAGCACGGCCAATGGCGGGATCGATATCCTCCTCATCCTCTTCAACGCGGCTGACGCCGCAGACAAGAACGGCTTTGGCTTTGAGACAGACTACGCAACGAGAGTCACTATTGTAGAAGCGGACGCGAAGGACAGCGAGCTTGGAGGAGAGCTCGGCGCCACCGCCGTCGAAGAAGACATTTTCTTGGAGGTGGGTGGTGCTGTGGAAGGGTTTGAGGAGGTCAGAGAGCTTCTGGTGAGTGGCGGAGTCAGGGAGGCGGAGCTTGACCTCTACTTCCATCTGGATCGTGCTCTCTCGGGTTCAGAGGCGGGGAAGGGGTGTTAGGAGGATATGCCGATGCGATGAGCTTTGGTGGAGGGGTCTTTGTTGCGGTCCAAGCGTTCAAGGAGAGCAGCGGCCGTGGCTGTGGCGGAAGGGTTGGTTGCTGAGCGCTTGCGGGCTTCTTCTAGTTCTTCTTTGTCTTCGATCTCGACCTCGATCTTGCTTGGTTTTCTCCGTATCATCTCTCTTCGAGCGAAGGTGAAGGTGAAGAAGAAGGAGCCCCTCTCTCGGATCCAATGGCATTTGCTATTGACGACAAGTAGTTAACTACTGTTTACGATTTCACCCAATTGTGGACAGAAAGGGCAGTTTTGACATTTGAAAAAAAAGGGGCGCTGGAAATACACTAGAGGCGGCGGCAACAGAAGGTTTTTAAAGTGATTCTGTGGAGGAGGCTCTTTCTCCTCCGACTCCGAGTACTCTGAGACGATTGAAGGGCGCGAAGGCAGCCTTACAGTTTTAGCTCTTTCAGGTACGTTATACTATTCTGCTCTTCTCCCTCACCCCTTTTAACTTTTGCATTCTTCTTTCTGTTCTTCTATTTCACTCTCTGGTCATTTTTTTAAAGTTTGGGAGCTCCAAACAGTTTCCCAATGACCATAAAATCCGGCTAGTTTTGGCCGATGTTTGTTTGTTCATTACTTAGGGTTTACGAATCCTTTCATTGTATGATGAGAAAATGGGAAAAATTGAAAACGATTGTGAGGGTTGAGGTGGTTGGGATGGGGTTTCCCAACCGGCAAGCTCAGCAACCACCCACCTTATTCTCGTGTTTGAAAGATTTTTTTTGGAGTTTGGGAGCTCCAAACAGTTTCCCAATGACCATAAAATCCGGCTAGTTTTGGCCGATGTTTGTTTGTTCATTACTTAGGGTTTACGAATCCTTTCATTGTATGATGAGAAAATGGGAAAAATTGAGAACGACTGTGAGGGTTGAGGGGGTTGGGATGGGGTTACCCAACCGGCAAGCTCAGCAACCACCCACCTTATTCTCGTGTTGGAAAGAATTTTTTTTTCCCGGGTTTTCCATTTTCTCATTATATTCCCTTTTGTTTTAGATTTTAGGAAAACATCTAAAACCTAACTGGATGTGTAATGAGATGATTTTGAAGGAGACATAATATGATGAAGCGGTCAAATAAAGGAAGGGGGACTTTGAAGAAGACACTAATATGATGTGGAATGAGATGACTACTTGTATTAAGAAGATTGCTAAAGATGTCCTAGGTGAATCGAGAGGAAAACGTCACTCCTCTAGAGAGTTTGGTGATGGGATGATGTGGTTCAAGCAGTCACTAAGACTAAAAAAAGTTAATTTTAAGACATGGCAAAGAATTAAGCATGTAGAGGATCTACAAAGGCATAAATTTGTGAAAAATGAAACTAAGAAGATTGTGAGAAAACTAAAGGCGAAGAAATATGAAGATCTTTATAACAATCTGAGCATAAAGTAAGGGGAAACAACTATCTATAGGATAGCTCAGTGAGGAAAAGGAAGAGTAGAGATCTCGATCATGTTAGATATATTAAAAATGATGATGATAAAGTCCTAATATGGTATGGGGACATTAAAAAGAGATGAGAATGTTATTTCTGTAGCTTACTGAAGGAAGACACTTTGAGTAATAGTGTTATGGAAGACTGCATTACCTATCAAGATGCCACGTCGTAGATATACATAGTTGTCACGGCGTCACGGCGATCCAAGTCGGTGGAAGGGTGTCACGTCGATATATCGACATGTCGCCCGCCATGGCGTTGCCATGGCGAGCATGTCGACCATGTTTAATTTTTTATTTTCTGTATTTTTAATGTCATTTAGTATGCTATAATATATGTCCTATAACATCAAAAATCAACATGAAAGTGTACTACACTACTACTAATATACTATGCCACTATGGTTTAATTCATGAAAGTGTAACTAATATCCATTAGTGTATATGAAAGTATGAAAAATTGAAAATATAGATTAACCTATCAAATAATTGAAAGCAATAGTAAAAATCAAATGATAGGCTAACCTGTTTACTGAAGCTTGATAGCAATAGTCTTTCTTTAGTGTATGTGATTTGGAGCAAAGCATCTAAGCTATTAAATGGTTTAAAAAAAAAAAATTTTAATCTAACTTTTATATGTACAAATATCGACCGATATGCCAACATATCGTGGTATGGCGTCCATGGCGACGCCATGGCGTCGCCATGGAAGCCATATCGAACGATATATTGACATCCACCATGGCGTAGCTCGATATGCCCCCTCTCCCAACGCCAGGACGCCATGGCGACGCCATGACAACTATGTAGATATATACAAAAAATTAGGGTTTCTGAAGTAAAAGAAGCTTTAAGGAGGATGAAAGTAGGCAAGGCACAAGGCCTAGCTGAGGTCCCAATAGAAGTGTGGAAGAGCTTAGGAATCTGTGGTTTATATTGGCTAACCAAGCTATTTAATAATATTATGAGCACAAGGAAAATGCAAAATGAATGGAGGAGAAGCATTGTGGTTCCGATTTACAAAATAAAGATGATATTTGGAGCTGCAATAACTATAGAAGTATAAAACTAATGAGTTAAACTAGAAATTATGGGAAAGGGCTATTGAAACCCATCTAAGACAAGAAATTACTATCACAGACTTACTTAGGAGACTCATGGAAAGATTTAGAGATGGCAAGAAGGATCTCCATACGGTCTTTATTGATCTAGAAAGAGCTTATGACAGAGTCAGAGTAAGCTGGCAAGTACTAGAGAATAGAAATGTTTCAAGTAAATATGTGGATATAATTAAAGATATGTAGTGATGGTGCGGTGACAAGTATAAAAACTTTGGGGGGCCAAGGTAGTGAATTTCCAACTACAATTGGGTTACATCAAGGATCAACTTTAAGCCCTAATTTGTTTGCTTATCGTGGATGATTTAACCAGACATTCAAGATGAAATTTTTTGGTGTATGTTTTTTGCTTATGATATTGTTTTGGTAGATGAGACAAAAGCAAAGATTAACACCAAGTTGGAGTTCTAAAGACCGACTTTAGAAGTAAAAGGTTTTAAGATAATTAGAAAGAAGACGGAGTATAAGGTGTGTAACTTTGGTTATATTAGGACGGATAATGAGGTGAAAGTTGATGAGTTGGAGATTATGCAAAGTAATTATTTTAAGTGTCTGGGCTCAATTATAAATAAAGAAGGTGATATAGGGGATGATGTTTTATAGAGAATTACAATAGGATGAATGAAGTGGAGCGGTGTGTCCGGAGTGTTGTGTAAGCGGCATATTCCTTTAAAATTTTAAGGAAAATTTTATAGGACAGTCATACAACCGTCTATGATGTATGGTGCGGAATGTTGGGCAGTCAAGAAGCATCATATAGATAAACTCAGTGTAGCAGAGATGAGGATGTTGAGATGGATGGGTGGCAAAACTAGGAAGGATAAAGTAAGGAATGATCATATTAGAGCTGATTTGGGAGTAGCCCCCATATAAGATAAACTACGAGAAAGTCGCTTGAGGTGGCATGGCCATGTTCAACGGAGACCTTTGGATGCTCCAGTATGGATGATGATTTGATTCAGAGTGAAGGAACTAAAAGAGCCAGGGGCAAACCTAAAGTGACCTTAAGAGAAGTGGTGAGGAAAAACATGCATAGCTTAGGCCTTGTTTCAAGTATGACCTCGAATAGAGCTGATTGGAGGGCAATTATCTATGTAGCCGACCCCATTTAGTTCGGATAAGGCTGAGTTGTTGTTGAAAACATATTGTCCTTTCCTGGCTTGCTGTGAATGGAACATGAGCTCTCTATTATTTTTTTTTTTTATTGATTGTTGTGGGCCTGCAGCATCAATTGTGGACCAATTGCATGTGATAGATGTGTAACCCTTAGGCTATGTTGGAATTGATTGGGTTAGCTC
Source organism: Telopea speciosissima (assembly GCF_018873765.1). Lineage (NCBI taxonomy): Eukaryota > Viridiplantae > Streptophyta > Magnoliopsida > Proteales > Proteaceae > Telopea > Telopea speciosissima. The sequence goes on along the minus strand of NC_057917.1, from coordinate 62,633,518 downwards.
TGCTGGATCTGATCTGAACAGGTAGAAAGTAGGAAAACGGGATTTGCTTCATTAGTTTAGTTAGAGTCATATTTTAAGTCTATATGCTAGGGAGATCCACGACAGAAGCTATTTACCTTTTAAGAAGACTTATGGAAATATTTAGAGCCTTCAGGAAGAATCTCCATATGATCTTTATCGACTTAGAAAAGGCCTATGATAGAGTCCCTAGAGAGCTCATTTGGCAGGTCCTAGGGAAGAGAAGGACCTCATGTAACTATGTGGATATAATCAAGGACATGTATGAGGGTGTAGTGACGAGTGTCAAAACTGCAGAGGGCCAAAGTAGTGAATTCCCTATTACAATTGGATTACACCAAGGATCAACTCTAAGCCCTTTTTTGTTTGCACTCATCATGGATGATTTAACCAGACACATCCAAGATGAGGTCCCTTGGTGTATGCTATTCGCAGATGATATTGTTTTGATAGATGAGACAGTAGAAGGGATTAATGCAAAATTGGAGCTATGGAGATCAAGCTTGGAATCACGAGGATTTAAGCTAAGCAGAACAAAGACAGAGTATATGATGTGTAACTTCAGTCAAACCACGAGAAGTGATGAAGTGGTGAAACTTGAGGAGCGACAGCTACCACAAAGTGAGTGCTTTAGATACCTGGGGTCAACCATTAACAAAGAGGGTGATATAGAAAATGATGTTTCCCATAGAATCAAAGTAGGATGGATGAAGTGGAGAGGTGCATCGGGAGTGTTATGCGATAAACGCATGCCTATTAAGCTTAAAGGGAAATTCTACAGAACAGTAATAAGACCAGCCATGACTTATGGAGCAGAATGTTGGGCGGTTAAGAAGAGTAACATAGATAAGATAAGTGTAGCGGAGATGAGGATGTTGAGGAGAATGTGTGGCAAGACTAGGAGAGATAGAGTAAGGAATACTTGTATTAGAACCACTTTGGGAGTTGCACCAATCCAAGACAAGCTTCGTGAGAGCTGCTTGAGGTGGTAAACATCCAACGGAGACCTTGGGATGCACCAGTAAGAAAGAGTGACCAGATTCAGTTTGACGGAGCTAAAAGAAGTAGGGGCAGACCTAAAATGATTACTGGAGAAGTGGTAAGAAAGGATATGCATGTGGTAGGGCTCGACCCTAGTATGACCGCAGATAGAGTTGTTTGGAAGACAAAGACCCGTGTAGCCGACCCCTTGTAGGGGAATGTTCATTGGGATGCTGCTTTGACTACTGCTTCGACTTTTTCCTTTCCTATTTTCCATTCTTCTTCCTTTTACTTTTTTACTTCCTTCTACTTTCTTTTACTTCTCTTATCTCTTCTACTATCTTAGCCTTTATAGGATCCATGTAGCCGACCCCATTTAGTTGGGATAAGGTTATGGTTGTTGTTGTTTCTTTATTATTTTACATTCCTATTCAATTTAGGTTACCTTATTGGTTAAAGATAGGGTAAGGCCTTCCCTTTTTAGTGTCTTAGTCTACTTTTGAGTCTTCTATATAAGTTTATAAGGGAGGTCAGCATTGTACACAAATTTGATTAATGAAATATTGGCTTGAGCCTTTGTGAAAATCCTAAGATAGGATGGGTGAGATGCCCAGGCTGAGATAGCCTTCCCCACCTTTCCCCATTCCTTTCCCCCATCCCCTTCCATCAATCTCCATTCAAGCTCCAGTTCTGCCCTGAGCCGATTGGTTAAAGATAGGGTAAGGCCTTCCCTTTTTAGTGTCTTAGTCTACTTTTGAGTCTTCTATATAAGTTTTTAAGGGAGGTCAGCATTGTACACAAATTTGATTAATGAAATATTGGCTTGAGCCTTTGTGAAAATCCTGAGATAGGATGGGTGAGATGCCCAGGCTGAGATAGCCTTCCCCACCTTTCCCCATTCCTTTCCCCCATCCCCTTCCATCAATTTCCATTCAAGCTCCAGTTCTGCCCTAAGCTGATTTCTTGAAGATACATACTCAGCTGCTGGAAATTCTTTGCAAGGGTCAAGAATACTTTCAGACAACAAATGCATCATTCCCAAGTCAAACCCTTCTTCTAATCCTCTAAACTAAACCCTAGCATCCCCTCTATCTCTGAACATCATTCCCATAACCTAAATTCTGCTCAGACCAAACCAATCATCAGAAACAGCCCAAACTTGGACCAAACCTCCCTCTCACTCTTAGGGAAACTCGATCCAATCCCCTGCCCTAAACTCCCATACTAAACCCTAGATTCCCCCATTATTCTCTTTTCAAAAACCCAGAAAACCTAAACCTAACCTGCTACCCATTCAAGTTTACATACCTAACTCCATCAAAACATCTCAGGACCTTCACTGGAAGACTCCCCTCTATCAACTTACCCTAGCCCTACAATCAAACCCAAACCCTTATTTTACACTTTCACCTATTTTAGCCCAACTGAACTGTCTGTTCAGATCAAATCCTGGTTATTTGGCCTCTAGTTGGTCTCCTACCAATCTAAAACTACATTACTTCTGGTAACCATTGTCCAAAAGAGTTCAAAACCCACCTCATCAGTTGTAAAGATAGTTGAAGACTCAAGCTTTACCATGTCTGCAACAAAATTTAGTAATGCTCACAATTATATTGCCGCCATAAAATATAGTAATAATGCTCACAATTATGATGTCACTTTTTTTCTCAACTATTTAAAAAAAAAAAATCACTTATCGCATCTAGGCACTTTCTTTGCCTCTCTCAAAACAGCCTCCCAACCCACCCAAGAAAACACACTTTAATCCCTTCTTGCCAGCACTCCACCCCTCTGCAACCTACTTGTATTTGTTCTGATTTCGTCATGTTCTCAGTCATTAAAGTATATCTATTAGTGTAATTGTCTAATTTGACTTCCTCTTTGTTTTGACTCCTCTCTTTTCCTTTTCCTGTCCTCTGTCGGGGAATTGAATGAAATGCTAGAGAACATTACGAGTCTGATGGAGATTAGCTCTGTTTCTTCCCCTCCCCCCTATATAATTCTATCTCTGCTTTGGATAATCTTCTGGAAAATGATAGGGAGTGAAGTGGATTGCAGCGTTGGACAAAACCATGTGATTGATCGCACTCCAGGTATACTGGATTTGATGTCGTGCCACTGATTTCACACTGACTTTTTTCCCATGTCTTTCATACATTGTTATTCAATTTGTTGAGGTCTAATAGGAATTTCACAAACTAAACAATTGTGCCCAATCTCTATTGCTCCTCTATCTGTCCCTCTCTGGCTCTGGCTCCTCTATCGGATGCAAATGAGCAACGATCAGCGCTTTCAAAAGTGGAATCTCCCACCCACGACAAACGGCCTATCCTATTACTCTATCACTTCTTGGCCAATGGCAGAGATGGAATCTCCTTCACCTTCTGCTCCCTCTCCCACCCTCTGCTCCCTCCTACACGTCTCCTCTACCTGCAGCCCCCTCCTCCTCTGCAAAACCTGCAGCACCCTCTCCCCTGTCACCTAATGGGGTGCCCCACGCTACCAAGTATTTAAAAAGCGGATCCGGATCGAAATCGCCAGAGGCAATTCCCAATTTTTTCGGACAGCTCCTTGTTCGGAAACTAGGGTTACGGATCTACATACTGATTGCGGGGGCCGATCTAGACCGATTCTCATACAGCTTGGATTGGAATCAACTGAGGCTGATCTGGATCCTGATTCCATATCTTTAAACCTAGTCTCCACCGCTGCCTCACCTCTCTCTCTCTCTCTCTATAGACCCTGCAACACCCCTCCCCCTCTCTGTCTCCCCCACCACTTGCTCCGCCCTGCCCCCACCCTTGTCCTCACCTCCACTCTCTCCTTTGCAGCCACTACCACCCCTCTGTTGTGAGCCCCCATTGCCCCTCGTCTTCTGTCTCTGCACCCTAGAAACCCTACCAACAAGGTTTCAAGAACCGTCTGGGTTGCACCTCAGAAATTACCCCCAATGGGGGAACCCATTCCCAATGATGTTGCCGTAGAGGCTCTTGGCTTCTGGGAATTCACAGAAGAAGGTGGTGACTGTACACCCCATTTTGTCACCCCCTTTGGCGATGATGACAACAGGATGCGGATGACCACAGTCTTGATATCTTTCTCAAGGAAGGTCTTGGATATGGAATAATGACCGAAATGCCCTCGCATGCTTTTATCGGATAGAACACTGAATTTAGTCACCATAAAAGACCCTTTAACCAATGCTGAAGGAAGCACTGTTCACTTTCCCCGACCACTGTTTTTTCAAAAGATATTCCATTAAGGATGCCATGAGGGCCAATTAGAGGCTGCCTTGTCAACCACCAGACCCCCTGTCTGGCTTGGTGTTCTGCAGCTCTGCGTAGGACGTTGGCTTGCTCCACAGCACCACAGACAACTCGACAGTGGTCTTTGCGGAGCCATGGAATGTGGCAATGGGTTCTATGGAGCTGCACAGACCAAATCCGAGGTTTTCCCCTTTGGGAGGCCTTGCACTTCCCATTTAGGGCATCCCTTCCTCATCCAAAGGCATCCAAGGTCATCCAAGGAAGGCATCGAAAAGTCAGCCTTCATACCGAAAAATCCCAAATCCTCCTTGTTCTAACTAGTCTTTCAAAAAAGAGAGAAAGAGGCAGCCGATCCCCTCCCACTGAGTCAGGGGACAACAATAGTCTGCGTTAGGAGCGACGGGTCCCTCCCCTTTTCAACCCTAATCCAGGGTCGATTTCAGGTATAATTTCTTCCTCTCTAGTTAGTTCGGTACAATGTAGAATAATACAACATGATATGGGGCAGTGTAGCATAGAATAAAGCGTAATTGGCAAGCATGTTCAGGGGTAATATGTAATTTCCTTTTGATGTAGTAGTGTACGGTATCCAACCAAACATAGCCATACATATGGATCTAGTACATATTACTTGGGAGAATGTTCAAACTTCAGCATCTAGTAGAGCTTTTGCCGGGCGGGGTGGGTGCCTAACACCTTCCCACCTCCGAAACCTGACCCTTACTGAAATCTCTGACCAGACCATTGGAATCAAGCTCGGCTCCTTCCCTTGACCAGGGATTGAGCCTTAGGTGGTGACTCCTCATGATGTTCTCCCACCTCCCTATTGTCATGCGCCAGTGGTGGGAAATATAGTAGTCCCAATTAGGTCCATTGTACCCATAGTTGTCAAGGCGTCGCCTAGGCGTCCAGACGCCTTGGGTCGCCTAGACGCCATGACAACTATGATTGTACCTATAGTGAGAGTCACAGTTGAAGTTGGAAGTCCATTGAGAAAAGGTTGTCTTTGCTTCATTTTTGTTTTCAGCGTTTTAGTTGCCAAGAGATTGTTCTCCTTCATGTTCAACCGGGTTCTCCACTTTCCTTTTATCGGTGGTAGTTGAGAATTGGATAGTTAATAGCTTATTTATTTAGTTCTTTAATTGTCCTTCTTAGCCGAAATGTAGTTCAGCAAGTGAGTTTTTTCCTTGACCCATGAATCCCTCGTATTGGTTTTCTTGCTTCCTATGGTTTTAGAATTTAATACTCACAAATTTGTTTCCCTTTATATGTCAGTGAATTCAAGATTGGCCTAACCCAGCCTTTCTTTTGAGACATCTATTTGAGATTATCTTAGCTCTACTTAATTTCTTGTTTAATTTTGTTAGGGTCTTATTATCTAAAGCGTTGGTTAGTTTTTTATTTGTTGTAGAAAACTTTTGGAGTTCATGACACAAGTAAGAACCCATAAGTTAGAGATTCAATTCATAACAATGGGTGGCGTCGAAAATTTGGCTAGTGTGTACAATTTAACATCTTTGCAATATTATTAATGTGTGTGCACACATTCATATGCACATAAATCAATTGAAAAACCTGCGGGTGATGGCCCCCAAGTAATAAAACTTGGGCAAGAAATATGCTGGGTTGTGGATTTGAAAAAAGGGTTACTAGTGCCAAATACAATTCAGAATCAGGGTGTTCTAAAATAAAATATAGTTAAGAAGAAAAATCTGGATCTGGATTTAAAAGGTTTTTTTTTTTTTATATTTTATGAGAAGGATTTAAAAGGGTTTGATCTGTTTCATCAATAGCCTCCAAAGTTTATGAACTGAATATATGCTGTGCATTTGTCTTTCTTTCACAAGTAAATATTGCTTGTAACTTGATATTTTGTGTTCTCTAATTGTACCAGTGCTGAATTGGTTCATATCTTATCTAAGGTGAATGAGTGTGAGGAGTAATGTGTTTCTTCAATCAATCTTCCATTTCCTGTTATCTCATGAGCTCAATGGTTGGGGTTCGTCAGTGGTATTGGATTTCTGCAAGAAGCTTGCCATCTCTCTTAGTAGATGTGAATTGTAAGGTAAGGGTTTGGACCCAATTTTCTGTTTCCATTTCAAGCCTTAAGGTCGTGTGGCGTAAGGATCATGATTTGGACAAGGTAATTGAGAATGATAAGGAATGGAGGCTCTGTACCAAGGTTGTGAAGGAGGTCTTGAATGAACCTGGACAGGTTATTCCACTTCGTTACCTGGAGAAGCGAAGAGAAAGGCTGCGTCTCCAGGTCAAGGTCAAGACATTCCAGTAGATACCCTGGACTCTTCGATATCTACCTTGATCGGGTCAAACCTAAAACTGAGCCTGTCCCATTCCTCCGTGCCAGCAATCGCCTCTGCCAGTTTATTGATGAAGAGAAGCATATCAAAGCTGAGGATGAGCATTTCTTGGTGGCAAAGTTGAGTAAATTGCTCATGATGTCCAGAGACAGAGTGGTCAGCGCCGATAAATTGGTTCACGTCAAGAGGGAATTTGGGTTCCTTGATGATTTCTTGTGTAGTATGGTGCCCAAATACCCACAGTTCTTTAGGTTGGTTGGGAGCCCTGGTGAGGGAAAATCATTCTTGGAATTGGTCTCCTGGAACCCAGACTTCTCTCAGTCGGTTATAGAACAAAGAGCAGAGGAAGAGTCCAGGTTAACAGGGATCCGAGTCAGGCCTGCCTTTAATGTTAAGCTCCCTAAAGGCTTCTTCCTCAGAAAAGAAATGAGGGAATGGACCAGAGACTGGATTGAGCTTCCCTATATATCTCCTTATGCTGATGCTTCACAGTTGGATCAGGCTTCGCCGGAGATGGAGAAGAGGACAGTGGGACTTTTCCATGAGTTACTTTCATTGTCCATCCTCAAAAGGATGCCTGTGCCAATATTGGGCAAGTTCAGCGAGGAGTATCGGTTCTCCAATGCATTTGCTGGTGTTTTCACCAGGCACTCGGGAATCTTCTACATGTCCCTAAAAGGTGGAATCAAAACTGCTATGCTTAGGGAAGCCTACCGGAATTCGGAGCTAGTCGATCTCGACCCTTTACTTGTTATTAAAGATAAGTTCATTGAACTGTTGGCTGAAGGGCGCCTTGAAAGAGCAGAACAACAGAAACTGAGGAAGGAAGCAGTTCAGAAGGATATGGAAACGGCTGCAATTAGGAATTTGGAAATGCCATCTTGAATATACAGTGCATCTTCACTTGCATGGTATGGGAGTTCTTGTTTGGTTATAAAAGACATGATACTTTTTTCTGGGGATCTTCCTCTTGGAAAATCTTGCACTCAATTGTGTACTCTAATCATCACTTCTTCCTTCAAATATTGAGCAACCCAATACTTCCATCTGCGGACAGACTTGGGAGTGTTAAAATGGGAAATAGCTTGTTTGAAACAGATCTTGGCATGGGATCTGATGAGGTGCTCGAACATTTAAAGATGGATAGCAGTTTCTTCCTCTGCTTCACAAAGAGCATGCACCTGCTGGGCATATGGAAGCCCTTGCTCTTAAGGGAGTCAACCATCAGCACTTTTCCAAAGCTTGAAGCCAATCAAAGTCTTTTACGTGTGGCAGCATTGGTTTCCCCTAAATGTGTCTGCGATCTGACAAAATCAGGCCGATAGGGACAACCTGCAAATTGAAGGATCTAACAGAGATTCGCAGATTCTAATGGCTCCCAAAACTGTGTTCTTGTTCCAGAGCACTAAATATAATAGTGTAATACAAGAAACAAATTCAATCTCTGCCACAAAACTGATGTTATACTCAATTTTTATAAAATGTTGACATATCTTGCTTGATTTTCTTATCAGTATCTCTCTTTGCGCTCACTTCTGGTTTTGGTCGTTCAATATTTCTTAGCCCACTATTGGCCAAACCACCTGGGCGCTGGGCCCAATGTGAGTAGAATCACTTAGCCATGCTTCATAATTGGAAAAACGAGCACCATGGAATTACATGTCGCTCAACCAAAGAAAGATGATGGAGAGCTGCCCGAAATGGGCACTAAATACTTTTCGGGAGATCTTGTGAGGTGGTGGTGGTGCTTGGTGGTTAAGAATGCAGGTGGAGCACACTGTCAGTGTGTCCCTGCCCCTCTTGGTTCTACAGCCATTAAGTACTGTCTATAGCTTGTCCCTGGACTAAAAAGGATGCCATGTCAATCAGTCGATTATCATCTTATGTCTGAGCTTAGATCTTTAGTGCCAGGAAAATAAGAAAAGAAATTGAAGTCTTGGATCAATCTTTGTTCATAGCCAATGCCATTCAAACTTTCCACTTCTGTACACTACAAGCCCAAGCTCAAGCCTTGAGAGTTAGGCTTCCCAAAAATGCGATGGAACCCAATCCAGCACCATCCACTTGTCATTGTTTGATTTTCAGACCAATTGATCATCACAATGTGTTAATGTGATGCTTTGGAAATTGTTTAGAGAAATCTATAATACTCTTTTTTGTTTTGGCTTGTTTTGAAAACAATGACACTTGAATAGCAGAAACCATATGATGGATCATATGGGTGAGATGAACCACTAAATTTGACATTTGACCTATTGAAAAAAATTCTCTTTCAGACGATGTTTAATGGATGACATAAAACGGCCATAATTAGTCTTTTCCACTATATCTTTTTTAAATGGCACATGATGGTTCAGTTATGGTCCAAATTTGGTACATATTGTCCACACTAACATATATTTGTGGTTGAAGTTTTGACATATCTGACATATTTATATTCAAGTGTTAGTTGATTTATGAAAAAATGTTTGACCAATTTTTGAAAAACCAAGGAAAGTGTATTTAATAAGGATCATTGAAAAGTATGGAAAATTTTATATATATGGTGGACCATTCAATTGAGATAAACCACTAAATTTAACAACTAACTTTACGAAAAAATAAATGATGCATGTTAATAAAGATTTTAGATAATGGCATGGTGGAAGTTTTTCCCCTTTTCTTTGTTCATCATCTCTTATGGATGGGATTAGATGGGTAGTCCTTTCGCTTTAGTATGAGGTCAAATGGTGAGGATCATGCATGTTGAATAAATGATTGATCAGATCCAAGATATGACATAAATTACCCACGTGTCAACGAGTTTATAGTGAATCATACTATGTGACTATTAATAATGTTACAAAGGAATGTTATTAATTAATGAGATTGTATGAATGACACTGCTATAGGTGTATGTAGAACATATAACATTATTTTGATCCACCTTGTCTTGTTTTCAAAAATTCTTTTAAGTTAGGTGTGAAAGAGTTTTCAGAATTATCTGAAAGTGACTTACCATTATTTCATTTTCAAGATTTGTCATTATCTTCCATGTCTTCAAGTACACGGGTAAAATAACAGGTTTTACCCACACTAAAAAAAATAAAAAAAAAATAAAAAAAATTGTTGAACTAAGAGAGTAAAAAAAAAATAAGGTTACAAATTATTTGATGGATGAAAGATTGCTACTCGCCACTACCTAGAATTTTAAATGTGGGAAAATCATTGTTAAAAACGTAAGGAAGAAAATCTCATACAAGGTGGGCTATATGATTGAATTAGGTTATTAAGTTTCCTAGATAACTCATCCATGTAATCTCCGACTAACCTTTAGGTTGCCAATCATCAATCCACATGGCTAAACAACCAATATACAATTAAAACCTTTTTTTTAACTGAATTAGCTATTACTCAAAACCTATAGGTTCTTTGCATGATCCACATACCAAAGGCTTTCCTACAGATTCCACCTTGTACCATGTGAAAGGGTGATGTGGTGATTCTTGTGTTGAAATTTTCTCTTGTATTGTTTAAGTCATCTATTTGTTTTCAATCTTTAAATAAATAGTTTTTATGTAATAGATTTTCAAAACCTTATTTCTCACTATGACACTCCATTAATATCAAGACTAGAACTTAATATGTGAGAAAGAAACCCCATGCTCTACGTTTCAGTTGAGCACCGCAAAAGGATTACATATGTGGTCGAAAACTGATAATATGGAATGGTGGAAGGAAACAAACGGCCGGAGAATCCATCTTATTGATGGTAACTTAAAATTGTAATCGAATTCAAATGAATGGAGACTAATCCATACCCAATTCTAAGTTTTAAAACTTTGTTTTGGGGTTGTTGTTTTACCATTAAAAAAAAACATATCCAATGCGTGAGGCTCCCGCTATTGTAGGGTCTGGGGAGGGGCATGCGTAGCGTAGCAAAGCCTTACCCCCAATTTTTATGTAGATACTGTTTCTTTGTTGCTTTATTATTACTTGATAATGAGACATGGGAATCAATTGTTTTGGGTAAGGACCACTGTATATAATAGGAAAGGTCACAATATGATCTGTATCAATTCTCTATGCTTTTTTTTTTTTAAGCCTTTTCCCCCTAAAAATACAAAAAAAATGTGTGGGTTTATCCTCATCCGAGCAGGGCTATATGGAAGAATTTTTTCCAGTCTCTAGGTATGAAGGCATGTGAAGGTGTTTATTCAATTCAATGAGATGGGTTTGGTTTAGGAAGAACAAAATGTCAAAACATGAGAGAGAGAGAGAGAGAGAGAGAGAGAGAGAGAGAGGATAGGAGTTGTTGATCATAAGCCTGTCAGCTCTGGTAGGTTACACTTTAGAGGGAGAAGTCAAACTCCCTAAGGAGTTGTTAATTAATTATATGGGAATTTTGTATATTATTTTTCCACCCCTAACATGAATTGGTTGGAAGACCAGGGTCCCTTGGCATGATTCTAATCTCAATGATTTGTGAGCTTCACGTTCTAATCACATTTCCCATAAAAAAATAATTTATCCCCATATTTTACTTATTCTTGATGTCTCATATATTCAGATAAGACCGTGATCAACCTTTGGAAAGGGGTTTAACTTAAAGCAAATTATACTTAACCTCCCTCCCTCTCTCTCTCCCTCACCAACCATAGACAAAGTGTAATCTAAACTTCTAGGTATCATAGATGTTTGGCACTTTTACACACTGGAATATCCAAAATTATAAGATTTAAAAATTATTGTTGGAGAAATGACAACCCCACCCCATCCCTATGGAAAGGCGGAAATTTCATCCCTCGTGATAGTTGCACGCATGCTCCCATTGGCCTCCGTGCTGATGTAGGGAGCATGCAACCAGATAGCGTTCTCTTGCCCATGATTGTTATAGCTATAATGGTGAAGATCAGAGAATTATTTATTAGGATTATCCAAATAACGCCTCTATAAATGTAAACATAATATTTCTAAAAAAAAAAATAAAATGTATTCATAATTTGTAATTTTCTTTTGATTGACCTTTGTCTTATTTTCATTAAAAGTTCCTTAAAAGTAGAAAAAAGGGTTTTCAAAATAATTTGATAATTGTAATTACAATTGTGTCATTTTCAAGATATCACATTGTCTCGCATGCTGTTTGTGTGCACATGTGAAATGACAAGATTTTACTATCATTGGAAAAAAAAATGTGTTTTATACTAAGAGGGCAAAAAAATAAGAATAAAAAATATTTGACACTTAAAAGTTTGTTAATAAAAAAATCCCTTGTTTAAAATCCTTCCTATTTCTTTAGTATGACATAACATCCTTCAACTTCATCCAAAAAAAAAAAAAAAAGTAACATCCTTCTTCAAGGTTATCATTTTTGCCTGTTTATGCAAATATTAATTTAAAAAAAATGGTTCCTACACGCCGTAGCAGCAACCTTTTTTCTTTCACGCCTCCATATGGGCAAATGATGTGGTTATTATAATTGTTGAATAGAGAGGCCATGGTCTAAAGCCATATATCAAATTTCAGAACTTAATTCAATTAAATACACAATGCATCTCAATGTATGTCCATGCATGTACATTTATGGTATTCCGACCACTGTTGCTCACTCTCCAATAGCCCTAGATTATCAATGCTCTGTTTTGTCACTTAACAAATTCTGATAGGGCTGAAACTTTATATGTGATCAAAGGAACTAAAGATTTACTTGTCCACCAAATTTGGGGCCATATCTGATCTACCATGTGCTAGTAGTTGGCATTTAAAATGGGCATGTGGGAAGGATTCCTACTACATTATATAGCTCAAAGTGGGTTATCTACTAATTTTCTAGGATACAAATATCTTCACCACTGGTTTGGCTAGTTCCTACGATAGAGGAAAATATTCAGGTATACCTTCACCCGTAAGTAGATCAACACACACTATGTTTTTTACTCTTTTGTGTACGTTCATGCACCCATTGTAGACCCTTGGTAATCCTCATTTTTTGGATTTTGAAATGAAATTTCTCAAACATCTGGGTCCATTTATATATAAAATTTCAGCCCTACCTGAAATGTCATGTGATAATAATGGAGAGTGTGGGTGTCCCAACCCCATCCTCCCCAACTCCCCCTTACAATATGGATCTTTGTCCCCTCCAGTTTCTTGTCTGGCCTAGTCCCCCCAATGCCTCTAATAAAAGGGGGGGGGGGGGGAGGAGGATGACCACCCTACCCCTACCAGAACACATTGCTCAGGTGGGGTCCACCCCCCTTATTATAGGCATTGGGGAAACTAGGCCGGGCAAGGAACTAGAGGTGATAATTTTCCCTTACTGTATAGGAATTCAGCTGGGTAGGGTTCCAACCAAAAAGGGTCTCAATTCTAGTTTAACACTTTAACCAGGTTTTCAACCGATTTAACTTAAAATTTGTAAAAGAAAATTTTAAAAATAAAGAAGTAAGTAATGGGGGCTTTGGATGAAATAGCAAAACCATCATGTGCCTAATGGGGTCCGGTCTAGTGTATGGACGCTAGATAGACCGACCTAGTATGAGATATGTTAAAACGTTTGATTTTACGTGTTCCATCAACTCTGGAGTTTTTAGCGTTAGTACCTAACAGATTCATTATCATCAAAATTGAAAATTGCGGCTCCACCATACTTTCTTGTTACATCATCAGAATCAGATTCTATGACAGTCTGGTTTTGTAATCTGGTCACCTTTTCCAATCTATTATTCTGATTTCTATATTCTCCTGGATGGTTTTTATGTTTACCCAAGAAGACCAACAACCTCCAAGTGCTACTATGAGTGATCAATCAAGCTTTCCTTTTGGTAGAAGAAAAGGACACAGTAGGTGACTGGCTCACAGGCATGGGTGGTGGTGTTAGTCACCATGTCTCCATCACAAGGTGTATGGTTATAAGTCAAACCCATTTTCAGTTAAACAAGCAAAAGCTGTCCTCTTTAGACCATCCATTAAGGATTAGGTTTGGTAGCTTCTGGTATGTAGCGCCACCAGATCCAACCTCACATTGGAGTAAAAGAGGTGAAAGAAAGAAAACTTAAAAGCTCAGGCATTCCAGACTAAAGACATGCAAATGGAAAATCTGCTCTAAGTGAGGAAGTCTTCTTCTGTACTCAATAAAAAACCCAAAATGGAATAAAAGTAGCCCATCAATAGAATCCCAATTATCAAATCTGGAGACTTTCCTTCCAACCTATATGTTTCTTTACCAAAAAAAAATGATCTTTTTCTCTGAGAAAAGGCATAAAGGATTTTAATTTTACATTGAATGATTCTGCTACAATGCATTTGAAACTGAAAGTGTAAATCAAAACAGTCAGTCAATAGAAAATAATTGAACTCAATGAAAAGCAAATAAATTTGAATTTTTTTTTCCACTCCTCGAGACGATGCAGATTCCTATGGCTTCTTCATTGAATATGGTGAGAAGTTTAATCACGCTTCCCGCGCCCCGACTGAACTGTGTCTGCTTTTCTTATTTAATGCTATTGATATCCTCCAATGGGTGGGTTTTCTTTTAACCTGTTTCGGCACATTCAAGGTTTTCCCAGCCATTCAGACAGACTGAGTTCCAGCTCATTTCTTTGAATCCCGAAATGGGTTCTTCGGTTCATCTTCTGGGCTTTGTCTTTTCGGTGATTTTCATCTTTCAAAACTCCATTACTGTAGTTTCTCAGAAGTCAGTCGGAGGTGGAACTGTTCAAGGGATTGTTTTGATTAATGGAAGCGGAGGCATTGGAAGGACGGATGAAGATTTCATCTGTACTACATTGGATTGGTGGCCACCTGAAAAATGTGACTATGGAACTTGTAGCTGGGGCCTTGCTTCTATGCTCAATCTGGTAAGTGGTTTCTCTTCTATTGTATTGGTGTTTGTTTAATTTTCTTTTGGGGTTTCAATTTAATCTCTCTCTCATTTCCTATACAAAATTCTGTACTTGCTCTGGTGTTTTCTCATCCTCCTGCATAATGGTCTCAATCCCTTCTTTGTATCTTGAAAATTCTTCTGTTTGTTTAAACCCAAAGTGCCAAGAGATGCAAAAAGGGAATTATGCTCTAATGTCTTTAGATGCTGTAGAGTATGGAGATAATAATTTGGCAATACTCTGTCTCTGCAGAAGCTTCTCTTCCATTCTCTCTTTTTTGTTTGAATTAGTTGATCTTATACGTAAGAGGAAACACAATGATATTTTGACCTTTTGTTTCATGGGTACTCAATCTTCAATTCAATTTCCCCCTCGTCTGGTAGAAAATTGTTCAGTTTCTTTGTAATAATTTCATGCTTCTGCTGGTGCTATGATCTGTGATCTTTTGGGTGGGTATGTACTCTGCTTTGAGTAAAGTTAAATTCCGAAAACATTGGTTTAAAGTGATTCAAACAATTGATTCATGCTAATTCTGTAATTCATATGTTTATTCTTTTGCTTTTCATGCAGGATCTAAACAACACAATTTTGTTAAATGCTGTTAAAGGTACAGCCTCTCTTACTCTTAATTGGATTCATTAGTTTGGGCACTCATCTTTTACTACTATCAAAGAGATAATTCCTTACTCGGAAAATTTTGCAGCTTTTAAGCCCTTGAAAATTAGATTGGGTGGAACATTGCAAGATAAGGTTATATATGAGACTGGAAATCCACAGCAACCCTGTCCCCAATTTGTTAAAAACTCTGAGATGTTTGGCTTCTCTGAAGGCTGTCTACCAATGTCTAGATGGGATGAACTTAACACTTTCTTCAAAAAGGCTGGGTAACAGAAATTTCTCATAATTTTTTTCTGTTTTGTATATACGAACTGTTTTTTTTTTTCTTTCAAACAATGATATGAACTGGGCTGAAGCATTTGTTGATACATTTCAAGTCTATTTTCTTCTACATTTCTCTCACTCTGTTCACCTTATTCAGGGCCGTAGTTATCTTCGGATTAAATGCACTAAGTGGAAGGACTCTGGCATCTGATGGCTCTGCAGTAGGACCTTGGAATTCTACAAATGCAGAATCCCTTATACGCTATACCGTCAACAAGAATTATACAATACATGGTTGGGAGCTTGGTAAGAATGCATATGTTATTAGACCAAAGGTTAACTACAATGATTCTTGGTTTTAAAGTTAGAAGAGGGGGGTGGGGGTTCTGCCTCGTGGATCCAAATTCTCCAGATAACACAGATCATCTGAACCAGTTAAATATATAGACACTTTTAATGTCAGCCTCTGGACTCTCATTGTATTACACTTCTGCACTATGATTAAAATCAGTTTACAAGTTTCTTTGAATTTATTGAATAGAAAATTTTCTATGGAAAGCGTCTGTGGGACTAATGACAACATGGAAAACAGAAACTTCCATTAAAAAAGAAACATGGAAAACAGAAACACTGCAGAAAGGAACAAACAGGATAGTTTTACACTACTCACCCCCCCCCCCCCAAAAAAAAAACACGCACACACGCACACAAAATCTTGCTCTGCCCTAGCCACATAGAACAAGTAGCACTAGTCAAAGAGTCTACATGTCACAATTTTCTTCTCACTCGTCTATTATGTTGGAAATCTATTAAAATTCTTTTCACTTGTCAGGAAATGAATTGAGTGGGAATGGAGTTGGTACAAGCGTTGCAGCCGACCAGTACGCATCTGATGTGATCTCTCTCAAAAAAATAGTGCATAATATCTACAGGGGTTTTCATGTAAAGCCATTAATCATAACACCAGGGGGATTCTTTGATGCAAACTGGTTCACAAAACTAGTAAATAAAACACCCAGATCGCTCGATGTTGTCACGCATCACATATATAATCTTGGCCCAGGTATCTTACTCAGAATGTAGACAAATTTCACTTAATATCCATGCCTTAAAACTTAAATGTTACCTTTAAACATTTCCTTTTCCGGAATTTAGGTGTCGATACCCATCTGATTGACAAGATCCTCGATCCATCCTATCTTGATGGTGAGGCGCAGACATTCAGCAGCCTCCAGAGGTTGCTAAAAAATGCTGCAAGTTCAGCAACTGCTTGGGTTGGGGAAGCAGGAGGAGCATATAACAGTGGCCATAACCTTGTCACCAATGCATTTGTGTTTAGTTTCTGGTAAATTACTTATGAGTTACTCTGAAAGCTTTCACTTCTTAGATATTTCTTCCAGAATTGACTTGTTTCTGATCACCAAAATAGGTACCTGGATCAGCTAGGCATGGCAGCATCTTATGATACTAAAACATACTGCAGACAAACATTGATTGGTGGAAACTATGGGTTACTCAACACAACCACCTTTGTTCCAAATCCTGATTACTACAGGTTATTTTTTGAACTTTGAAATTCTTAGCTTCATAACTGTTGGTGGTCAGAGCTAGTATTTTCAACTGAATTCAGTAAAAAATGTCTTATATGCTCTCAGAAAACTACAATTTTTACAAGATCGAATACTTCACCCATTAAAAAGACTTTCCTATACAAGTTGTGTCTAGTATGAAGACTGCTCCCTTTCAGTTCATTAAGCAAAATTAAACTCTAAGACAGTTTTTTTTTTTTTTTGTATGAGATTTATATTAGAAAATGTCCCAGAATGAACCAGCTGATTGATATTGTGCTTTCTATCTGTGCAGTGCTCTCCTTTGGCACCGGTTAATGGGAAGAACGGTCCTATCGGCAAATTTTACAGGAACAAAGAACATAAGAGCATATTCACATTGTGCAAAACAATCTGTAAGTTTTAACACAGTTATCTAAATGAATCATCTTAATATCCTCTTTCCTGAATCATTGATTTGAATGCAATCTTACAGCAAGGAATCACATTGCTACTGATCAACCTCGACAGTAACACCACAGTTGTTTTCAGTGTTGCAACTGAAGATGCTGTCCTTAATAAGACTTGGACTTTGGAACATAATGGAATCACAAGGGAGGAGTATCACCTAACAGCTAAGGATGGAAACTTGCAGAGCCAAACAATGCTTCTAAATGGGAAAATATTGACTGTAAATTCATCTGGGGATATACCTACTTTGATACCTTTAAGTGTAAATTCATCTGGGCCAATAACAGTTGCCCCTTACTCAATTGTATTTGCTCATATTCCTAATATTTCTGTTCCAGCTTGTAGGTAATTTGACCAAATGGAACCAAATTGGTTCTGTTTTACAAAGAAATTATTGTAAGTGTTTCTGTTTTAGTTTTCTCCCCCCTGCTTTTGCTTTGTCTTTCCATTGGTATTGGGTAAATGACAAACGTGTTGGGGACGATTGTGCAACCACCAGGAAGAAATCCAAGCAAACAATTATTACACAATGACAAAAACCCATCCCAATTACAAATACAGACCACAATTATGTGGACCCGCAAGATACAATACACACCCATGACCCAAACCCAACAAAACTACTTACTAGAAAAATTATCATTTGCTTTAATGGCCATCTCCACTGCATTAGTTAGGGCATTTTCGTGGTCGACGTTGAACAAGAGGACCAGTGATAGAGGTGCTAATTTAGATT
Organism: Telopea speciosissima; assembly: GCF_018873765.1. Taxonomy (NCBI): domain Eukaryota; kingdom Viridiplantae; phylum Streptophyta; class Magnoliopsida; order Proteales; family Proteaceae; genus Telopea; species Telopea speciosissima. Next base: position 62,615,437 of record NC_057917.1, on the reverse strand, counting down.
TTGTCGGTGGAACTGGGAATCTAAAAAGAAAGAAAAGTCTTGGCGGTCTAGGTGGGGTGATTAATTTGATATCATCAGTGGATTGAAAATTCTTGCAAGTTGATATCTTGGAATATAAATAAATAAATAATAGAATAACTCTCAAGGAAAGTCTTGGCGGTCTAGGTGGGGTGATTAATTTGATATCATCAGTGGATTGAAAATTCTTGCAAGTTGATATCTTGGAATATAAATAAGTAAATAATAGAATAACTATCAAGGAGGATCATTCTTGGATTGCAATTAAGAAGATGGGATCATATAAACTTGACCTGTTAGCTCTTCTTTGCAGCCTCATTGGCTTAACCTTCTTCTTCCAGGTCTATCAAGCCCAAAATTCTCCACAGGATTTCCTAGCAGCCCACAATGCCGCCCGTGCAGATGTAGGTGTTGGACCAATGACATGGGACGACATATTAGCTTCGTATGCTGGAAACTACGCTCAGGAGAGAGCCAGAGATTGTAATCTCGTGCACTCCACCGCACTACCCGCCTCTGGTGAGAACATTGCTTGGAGTTCCGGTAACATGTCGGCCGCAGAAGCTGTGGAGTTGTGGGTCTCTGAGAAAGAATACTATGATTACAATAACAATTCTTGTATCGAAGGCCAACTGTGCCGGCACTACATCCAGGTGGTTTGGAGCAAATCCCTTCGCCTTGGTTGTGGTAGAGCTCAGTGCAACAATGGAGGGACCTTCTTCATATGTAATTATTATCCTCATGGAAACTATATTGGGGAACGTCCTTATATGAGAGAACCCTCCGCTTGTTTCCATATAAATCTTTACATGTAAAAGATCCACTTGTATAACTTGAAAAACTTTCTCCAATAATAGAGAAAATTTAGATTTTTTATGGCAAAATTTTCTTTTCTCACCACTTTACAATCCTAAACAAGCAAAAGTTATCCATCCCCTTAAGATCAAAATCATGGACTTATGTGAGGAAGTTTCTTCTGTACTCAATGAAGAACCACATGGAAAATGGAGTAAGATCGAGCAGGCCGTCAACAAAGACCCAATTATCAAATCTGGTGTTCTTCCTTCCCAATCCATATAATCCACTCTGAGAAAACAAATAAAATATTTCTTCTACGATTGATATTCGAGTTATGAAGCTTTTGATTGCCTGATACCATTTATGATCCTCTTCAGCTATGCTAGGGTTTTACCTTGTTCTTTTGACTGCGTACAGATCCCCATTTCACTGGCAACTCTCGCCTTGAAAATTGAAATGTCCTCCTCTTCTGGCAAGGCAAGGCCCTCTCGCTTCCCATCTGTAGAGGATTATTGCCTTCCTCTCCCTTTTCTTCCGTTCGCCTGTCTTCTCTCATTCACAAGTTCCCTTCCATTTTTTGTTCGCAGCTCAGCACTTAAGTCGGGAGGAATTGTAGCAACATCGGTGCGGCCTGACTCGTGGCAGCTTCGTGGTCGAAGAACGCTTCATTACAGTCTCTTAGGGAAAGCAGGGGTAAGACTGCGTACATTATGACCTTCCTCAGTCCCCGCAATGGTGGGAGCATTGGGTGCACCCTTTTTTCTTCTACTACTGTCGTCAATCCCACCACCATCACTGCTGTCCATGGTGCCCAGGTGGTGGTCAATGGTGATTTTTGGGATAGTGCTACTAATGTACAATTTAGGGGTTCGATCGCTTTAATGGCATTGTTTATGAGCTCCAATGGGAGCTGCGCTGTTCATGCCGGTACATCCCCCCCAACTCTCTCACACTTTTCAAGGCACTCCAACAACTCCTCTCCTCAAAGCTACAACCTCCCTTATATATGTATGTGTTGGCTTGTAGAAGAGCTTCCTGATTGATTTCTATTTTCTATCTTTGGTTGTGTTTTAAAAAGTTTCATTATGAGTTTGAGGTCCTCTTACAGTAAGAGAGTTTCACACTTGGGTTAGTGAGTCCTAAGAAACCTCCAGAGCTAAGTGAATCCTTTTTGACGACTTTTGCTATCATGTACTTGATTCTTCATTTGCAATAGAATTCTTCTTCATTTTCTGCCTTATTGTGTCTTTTCACTTTGAACAGCATCAGTTCGCCTTGTAACTTGTTTGTGAAATCAAAGTAATTTAGTTCATTCTATCAATTGTGGATGAAACATTGGTTTCTTTATTTAACACTTGCAGAACTTGAAGAGCTTCTAAACCAAATGTAGGATGGACAAATGATCAATGCCTTTTCTTTATATTGTGTATTCCAGTTTCATTACTCTTTCAAGCTGGGTTAGTAACTCTTAAATTGAGGAAATATTAGAAGAAGTGCATGCACCAGAGTACTAAAAGAAGCAGAGAGTATTCAAATGAGATTTAAGAGTTCATTGTTCAGGACAGCTCCAGATGAAAGTGTGGCAGGAGAAATTGACTTGGTAATGTTATGATAAATTAAATTCTTTTGCAGGAAGAGATTTTATCCTTGAAGAGAGGTTTTCAGATAAAATTTTATCTGTGAATTAAGGCTTTATAGAGGAGTGCTAGCTCCACCTGCTTCGAAAGCTGATGGAGGTTACACACTCCTAATAGTGCAGCACCTGGACTATAGCTTTCATCATGAAACTTGTTAATCAATCTACCAGTTCAAAAGAGTATAAAGAAGAAGAGGAAGAGGCTGAAATTGCAGCTGTTCTTCAATTGCTTTTCTGTTTTATTTTAAGGTTTCCCTCTCTGATTGTGGAAGATTAGGATCCTTTCATGCTCATACATTGTTCTCCAAGAACTCAAAATTTTAAGCTTTATCATGAATTCGAAAGCAATGAGGAGACCTTTTGAACTTTGAAGTAAGATTGGGATTTGCAGGACTGCAAAAGGAGGCTCAAAATTTAATGCTGTATTCCCAAGAATCAAGATGCTATTCTCTATTAAGTATTCATTAGCAAGAGTCATGACTATTTCAATTCAGGGCAAAAAATAAAGATAACTTCGGCCTATACCCTTAGTTGTTGTAACTCAGAAGCAGCACCGTTCATTACTTTCCATACAAAATTCCTTCAAATGTTCTAATGGAAGATTATTGCATCCAGCATATATCCAAAATATTGAATTGAAGTATAATAATCAAAATGATCAAGGAGAGCAAAATGACTGACATGGCGGAAGTGGGTATCAATTCATCTCAAAATATATAGGTTTTGGGAGCCATCGTATGATAAGCAACCCTGGGATGTTAAAGAGTCCAAATCCAACGTTATTAGCCGATCATGGCTTTGGTGCAACGGCAAGGTTGCTCCATTGCGACCAAGCGGTCATGGGTTTGAGTATGGAAACAGTCTCTTTGTGAAAGCAGGGGTAAGGCTGCGTACATTATGACCCTCCCCAGACACCGCAGTGGTGGGAACCTCGTGCACTGGGTACACCCTTTTGGAAGTTTCCACAACATGATATTTCACGTGTTGTTGATCCTGACGAGAGCAATGGCCTCATAATCTATATACCTTCTACTAAGAACTTGATTACAAAGATAAGCTGGATTGACTAAAATACGTTTCAGAGACGCAAGAGTCAGATAAATGGATAGATATACTAGGGAAAATTTACAAAAAAAAAATCTGAATCTTTAATTTCCCTGTGATACATGAATAGCTTATTCATTATTGTTCAGGGGAAGGGGGGAAAAAAAGAAAGAAAGAAATAAAGAAGAGATTATAGACAGTTGCTTCAAGCCATGTTACTAAGTTGCCATTGAGTCTCCTTTCTGGGTTAACTCATGCTGAATAAAGGTGAGGCAGAGCTTCTCTAAGTTGATTTATTCGACAGGAACTTCAACCTCCATCTTCAGTCCAGGATAGTCAAGAATCTGAAAAAGGATGTAAAGCAACAGCAATGAATATAATGTTAAAATAATATGGAATATAACTATTCAGAGAATCCAATTAAATCTGGGCCTAACATCTACATTTTTTATGTTTGAAAGAAACCATGATTCCCAAGACAGAACAACACATTAATGGAAGGCTGGAATACTTAATCAGTCAGATGATGATTTTATGTACTTAACCCACGCCATTCTTTAGATGGTTAAGGAATTAATATGGTGGACCATCCACATGAAGTTGAGTAAAGAGAAAAGAAAAAATGCCAGTGAGAACTTAGATGGTTGTAGGGCTGTAAACGGATCGGATTCGACTCGGATAGTGCTATATCCGCATCCGCATCCGATTAGCTATCGGATGGATTCGGATAGTGCTAAACGGATACGGACATGGATACGGATCGGATATTTTATCCGTTTACATGTAAATATAGCTTTTTGGATAGCTATAGCCTATCAGTATCCGCATCCGTTTAGCTTTCGGACGGATTCGGATAGTGCTAAACGGATACGGACACGGATTTCGGCTATTCATTTACACCCCTAGATGGTTGGGATCATTAAGATAATTGCAACTTGGTGTATAGCATGCAGTGTGAACATTATATGCAAGTCAAATGGCAAGCCTCAGCCTCCCTGTTATTCACATGATTCTCTTGAGGAAATTACAGAAAAACCTTGAGAGGATAAGAACTCTCTGATGTTATTGAGAGTTACTCTACATTTGTGGAGTTTGCCAAGTGGTTGGGCTAAATGAATATAATTTTTAAGATTAAGTTTAGAATTTTATGACTCATTGTAAAGGGAAAAAAAGGGAAAGTGAGACTGGAAGGGAAGAAGGGATTGGAGAAATATGGTAAGCAGGGGTAATAAATGATGGTATTCCTACTTCAATCCTTGTGCTTGTTGAGCCTTCCACTATAAAGTTGGAGGGGCTCAATAAACACAACCAATCCAAAGATAGCTTGGAAGAGAACTCTAAAATAAAAGGTGAATACCTTGACGAAGTCATCCAACAATAAAGAAGAAGTCCTCCTGTAACCAGCTTCCTCCAATAAATGGGTCATTACTTCCTGAAAAAATATGAGCATAACAAAGGGAATTAGACTTCATATAGATTGTAACAACAAATCCAAGCACAAGCCAACTTTAATCTTTATGACTGCATCGTAAGAGGAAATTACTTATCACTTGAGATTGTTCATTAAAGTTTATAAGTCAATAAAAAAAAATGCAAAAAAAAAAGGCACATAATATCCATATATGTGAAAATGAACAGATAACTACTACCCAATGATGAACAAAAACCAAATTAACATATATAACAGTTCTGAAACCAAAATATCCCATCCAACCCCCAACCCACTATATCATAAGGCAATAGATTTTATCAAGCACGCGGAATCAATCACAAGACATTTTTCCCCCCCAGCCAAATTATTCATGTAGAATTTTCTTCCTACTTGGTCAAGTAATATTAAGGTTTTCCAAAGCATGAACAAAATACAAAAGTAAGATTTACAAGAGAGGGTAAATCATTTCATGAATTCATCAGTTCTATGACACAAATTCTGCAAACATGCCTTATTTTTAAGTATCACTGTCAATATGCAAAATACCTCCCATGTAGCCTAAGGAGATGAATATTTAATCTGTTTGATATCTTCAAGTATAAAAGAACAATGCAAGAACATCACCTTTTAACCCTTTTATTGAATTATTGTGACCCTTATTTAAGGTTCACATCCTTGACCTTCATACTTGAGTTTAGAAACAAACATAGAGATAAATAATCAATTGAAACCCTTATGCAAGGACAATGGCTTGGTTGAGTATGCACCCTTATTCTTCTTTCCAGTATCAGTTGTTTAAAGGCCCTACTTATGTTTTCCATTTTTTGGTTTTTGGTCTATACAGGATGCATGTAACTGACACAAGGTAGTGGGATAGTGCATAGTTCAAGAAGTGCCCATTAAACATATTAATACAGAGCTTTGGTCTGTATCCAGTGTTTTCTCAAAACATTTTCAATTAAACAGAAGACATTGATCAATAGAAGGCAACTCAATGATTGCAGTATTGCATTATTTATGGAACCTCATACTGAATACTGTAAAGAGACATGTCTTAAGGTCAAACCATATTTGCCTTGGTATTATACAGAATGAGTTTAAGAGATTTAGAACCAATCACTACCCACAACCCCATGTAGTTAAACATGATTAAAAAAACTCTTGTCTGCATCATTAGTTGACATTTTAAAGTTTAAAATTCTAGAAACCCACCATAAAACAGTACACTACCAAATCTTTCAGTAACCCCCACCCCCAACCCCCAACACACCCCCCCAAAAAAAAAGAAAAGAAAAAAAAAAAAAAAGAGTTTCCATATCTTTTATCATCCTATCCTCCAACCAAACCTGCTGTTGGGCAGAAGAGTGGTGCACATTGATACAATGAAAGCTAAAAATCAAATTGACTGTTAATTGGAGTCGAAAAACAAGGACGAATAACAAAATTACCTCTCTTTGCTCCTCCGACATATATGAACCCGTCAAATCCCGCAAGACATCTAATATGTCATTGAAAGTCACCTTGCCATCGCCATCTAGATCATATACTTTGAAGATAACTGAAACACATGGACAATGAGTATGTTGACATCAATGTCTGAAGTTCAGCAATGAAAGAATTTTTTACATATGGGCTGAAGCTCTAGGAGCAGGAAAAGTGAATACATAAGTTCATGCCAGTTATAATTTCTAAAAAACATAAAATGCATTATAGAAATGCAGAAAAAAAAAAAAAACACAACAGCAGAGAGAAGCAAACCTACGTTCAATTTTCTGTTTAATACTGGCTTTAGAACTGAAAGCTGACAAGAAGGCGACGAAGTCCTTGAAATTCAAACTGTCCACCATCTTAAGCAGTCTCTGCAATTATTATCAACAAAATAAGTTATTAGAAACAAGGGCACCCTCTGCAAAGACATACACTTGAACTAACACTGTGAAGTTCATTGATATTCGAATCTAAAGCATCAAAGGAGAATTTATTAACCCATAAATAAATATAGAGTACAAAAGTTGAAAACCAATATAAGATGTTACCTGAGAAAGGGGGTCCATGAAGAACTCAGGCACGGATAAGAACTCATCTGCAGAAATAAAACCCTTAGAATTCCGGTCAAGCTGACAGAACCTCTCGTACAGAGATACAATTTCTTGCTGAGAGACTGAAATTAGCAAACAAAACAGAAAGACACAATTGAGTACCCACAAGAACACAACAATTAATTAAGAACCTAATAAAGATAAGTCCAGAAAAAAAGGAAAAAATTGAAGAGGTTTATACATAAATTGTCGCAGTATTCCTGAACTTCCTCGATATCGTACTGAGTAAGCATCGAATATGCACCACCCATCTCTTCTATCTTTCTCTGTGAGCAGATTTGAATTGCCCACTAAATCAAATTAGAGAAAGATAAGAAGTGGGTTTTGGTAACTGATAGAAGAAGAAGAAATAAAGGCCAAGATTTCTTCAGAAGGGAGGAGCTGAGACTCCTCGAGAGAAAGCTGGGTAGGATTTAAATAGGCATAAGATTCCAGATTGGCGGCTTTGTGATCATCGAAGAACCCAAAGACCAGAATTGAAATAATATATATTACTAGCAGCGTTTGGATTTTGAAACCGAGACCCGCAGACCATGGGCCGGTAACTTGGGGAGTTGAGTTACGAAATCTCTCTGTAACACTCAATCGTGAAAACCGTGTAACACAAAATAGCATTTTTTTTGTGTGTTTGTTTGTGTTTTTCTGATCACCACCATCCATGTGTGAAATGGCCTAAAGATTGATCCTAGCCTTTCAGTGACATACTGTGGGCCCATCTCTGTTTTTTTTAGGATCTGTTTGTTTGGCGAAAAAAAATAGGATGGGAAAAGGAAAATAATCCTCTTCAATTCTCTAAAATTGTGCAGTGCGGCAGTTCGGGGTGGAAAAGTCGACACTTCTCGAACATCCAACAGTGCCGAGCTCAACACAAGAAAAAAAAATAAAAATATGGAAGTCAATGAGCTTGGATTGTTGGATGCCCGAGCTACTACATATCGAAATCTGCACTCCGAACTATCGCACTGCATAGTTTAGGGAATTGAAGGATTAAAAACCGTGGGAAAAAAGGTAATTTTTTCATAAAACACCAAAACCCATGTTTATTTGGTTGTTAGGGTGGTAGAAATGAAGGGATTGTCAGCAAGATTATTATCCTCTCCAATTCCTAAAGCTCGACAGTACTAGGTAGAGATGCTAACATGTGACAGCTCGAACATCTAACGGTACGAGCTCATTGACTATGTTGAGCTCAGACCATTGGATGTCCAAACTACCACATGTCTACATCTCCACCTAGCACTACCGAGCTCTAGGGAATTGGAGAGGATAATTTTCCTTGTCAGCTGACATGACAATCAAATTTTCTCATCCCATCCCTCTCCAAAATCCCATCCTTTTAAGTAGGATTTTGTAGGGAAAAGAGTGAATTGGTTATTTTATTAATATGGGACCTAGAAAAATCATTTTTCTCATCCTTTCGTTTACGTCTCTTTCCTACACAACTACACATGAGTCTCGCCTCTCTTATTATGCCACCCTTTTTTCCCACCAAACAAACAAGTCCTTAGGATTATGGAGGATATTCCAAAGATTGTTATGAAGATTCAATCGGATGGTCAAAAATAAAGATCTACCCAATGGAAGACTTTTCAAAGAATCAATAATATAGTGTTGACCAGGCCTCATGCCGATTGAATTGAAATTAGAAGTATTCCTAATGTGTACTGAAAGCAGGAAGGAGAGTGGTGCTTGCTTGCTGGCTTGCATTAAGTTTCCCTATGGTATTTTTAAATTCTAAAAATAAAACAAATAAATACAGATGGCATATCCACTGATAAGTGTTGACTATTGGATTATTGGGTAATTTTATTTGAAAGATTCTTGGGCAAATCTTTCTTTAATGGAGATTATAACATTCTCATTGGTTCTTACAAAATTTTTCTATGATTTTGTTTTGCTTTTTTAATCCAAATAGGAATCTTGCATCCCTCTTTCTTCTTCGTGTGAATGGAAATTTTACATTAATTTTTTGATATATCTATGGTAAACCCACGTTTTTTTTCTTGGCTATTTCATTCTAAATAATAATACAAATAGAATTCCTTGCAATATTAACTTATAATATTAAGGGGTTATTTTTTATGGGCAAGTGAACACCCTCCCATTGTTCTCTTAACTGGCAATCTTGTTATATTTAAAATTTAATCAAGGGCAAAATATTGTTATCAAACTATATGCCCGTGCATAAGTGTGGGGTCAATGAGAACATGCACATAGCATTAACGAGGGTGATTTTTTCATTTTAGAGGGATGGGGTGATCATGTCGTGCGTCTATGTCTGATTGAAAGCTTGTTTTGCAAGCAATTATCACAAACTTAAGCTATAACTACCATATGGCAACATATTATGTCCAAATTTTAACTTCGGGTAGAGTTCCTCCATCTTCTCCTTGTGTAAAATTTTAATACAAATGAATGCTTACAGTGTTACACATGGTAAAACTCATGATCGAAGCTTGGTTAAAAATTTAAATATATAGGAGTGACACAGTTCAACTACTCAAAATAGGCTAATGTTTTTAGAACAAACCATTCTGGTAAGCCATCAAAATGGCCCAAATATATATCACTTGGTAGATTGGATGGTCCAAATTTATGGGCAATATTCCTTCAAGTCTTTTGCCTACATGTCAAGTTTCAACTTAAATGGAGTTTGCTAAGTGACAAAACAAAACTAGGGACTACAATAGGATGTATGTACGTATACACCCAGCTGATAAAAAACATGGATGCATGGTCATAAATTGGTGGGTATTTGATTGAATTTGATTACGAAGTTTGACATGTAACTTATCCAAAATTTGACTTAATTGTATCTCCAACGGTTGGAGTTATTTAGGTCATCCCATTGCATGACTCAAAATTGTGGACTAATCAGATAATGAATGGTAAAAATGAAAATAAGCTATTCAAATTATACATTGAAAGTCTAATACAATGTGAGTCATATAGTTCATTTGGACAGTAAAACTTGATTTATGACGAAATAAGAGGACGAAACCCAAATAATTGTTTTAAATACATGCCCTCCAAATACAAGCTTACCTTGATTATGTTTAGTCCATCACCATTATCTATAAATTTTCGTGTTCTAAATAAAACAACAACTAGAATGGACAGGTTCAAGTAGACTTGGTAAATTGGGTTGAAAACTCTCTCTCTCTCTCTCTCTCTCTCTCTCTCTCTCTCTATATATATATATATATATATATATATATATATATATATATATATATATATATATATATATATATGTTGCCTAATTCAAGTAGACTTGCTATTTTCATCTGACTTTGGATAGAATGGTCTTTCTTCTCATCTAATGTTAAAGAAGTCCAACTCAAAAGCTAAAAGTTGTTAGGTTACTTAGCTAGGGTCAATAGATATGTGGAGACATCCATTGCCTTATACTTAACCAAAGTGAGATAATTCTCAATATTCTACCTCACATGTTGACGAAAGGAGCTGCAGGTCCAACAATCAAAATTGAAGAGATGGAAAAGAAATATACAAATAAAAAAAGGACCTAGTTTTCCTTAACCCATAGAGAAGATACAAAAGGGTATTGATAGGGTAGTTTGGGAAGATACTAAAATCTTATAGGGGTTTGTAAACCCTAGAATGATGGGTGAACCGTCCTCTATGGGTGGATGAAAATTTTCATTAAAAAAAAAGTATATAAGAAGAGAATATTTTCCTCTTACTAGAATGAAAACCAAAAGGAGAAAGGAGATGATGGGTATAGTTTGTTCAGTACATTTTAAAGTGTCAGATCTTTTTTTTTTTTTTTTTTTTTCTTCTGTAAATTCTTTAAAGAGTACAACCATTTGTTTCAAATTTATTTTTTTAATTAATATTTGAAAAATAAATTAATTTATTTTTCAATCACCAAAAGGAAACCAATAGGAGATTGATGGATACTTTGAATTTTTCTCTTTTAAGTAAAACATGAGATCAACTAATTCAACATTACTTTTCTTTCTTTCATTAATATTTGAACAAACCTAAGGAATTTGAGTAAGATGTAATGCACAATATAGATACAATGCTAGATGACATAAAGATGTCAATATCCTCGCATCAAGGGAACTATTTAATTTCTCTTTATTTTTATTTACTTTTTTATTCATTACAAGATAAAATATATTCATTTTATCTTTTAAAATCTAAAATGATGCAACCCAAAATCCATAGAAAGGATCATTCCAATATAATTTTGTTACTACATTTTATTAAAAATATCTTCATTCAATTAAGAAAAGCCCTTTGTTAAACTTTTGAAATATTTAAATTGTATTTTATTCTTAGTATTAATTTTTTTTAGACTTCATTTAGTTTATATGGCTACCTAAAGTACTAAAGATGCTTTCTTTTAGTATTTAAAATTGAAACTCAAATTTTAGAGACCCTCAGCAAAGATCAAATCCTCCGTCGTATCCGTCATCGTAAAAAGGTAAACAACTACTGAGTACTGGTGGCGGATGGATTGCAAAAAGAAGAAGAAGAAGAAAGAGGAGGAGGAAAAGGAGCGGGAAGTTCGATAATTCTAATTAAACGATGAAAAGACATTTTCACCCTTCGATTTTGAGACCTATGAGCACATGCTCATTAAAGTCCCGCATAAATGGTCAAAAGTGATTTTTGGCCAAAAACCATAAACGGCTTTCGATCTATTTTTGGTTTTTTATTTTTTTCACTCTTTTTAAAATAGAAATAGACTCCATAAATGATACCAAACGTAACCAAAAACATTTGTTGTTACAAAAAAAAAAAAAAAAAAAAAAAAAAAAAAAAAAAACTATATCAAAAACGCCCTTAAAAAACCTCTCCAAGCAAACCGGTTTTGAGGGAAAAAAATATTTACCTATTAAATTACAGAAGACAAAAAAGTAGACAAAAAATTGATGTCAATATTCTAAAACCTAGTCCAGCCTTGCACATGTTTTAGTGAGACAATTGGTTGAACCAATCAAACATAAACCATCCAATTGACTTGACAACTGCAATCTTCTAGGAAAGACAAACAACTGGTTAGATTCTAGTTTCTAAAAAGATGTCTGAGATAATGCCTGATTTATTCCATTTAAAATTAAGTCATATACAACTTAACAACCCAGTTTTGATACATATTTTTTATTTTCTTTTTAATTTTTGGATGATGTCAACTTGGTTTTTTTCAACATTTATAATAACTTACCACTAAGAATGCTATAAGAGAGGTACACAACATAGGTACAGAGCTACAAAACATATAGAGAATAATCTCATTGAATTTATGGAAATTTCTTCCTCTCTTTCTCCAAATGTTTAAAGATTTTATTCTTCTTCTATTATAAAAAAATGGGATAATATTCTCTTCACTGGGGCGTAGGATGTACCCAGACACATGGGGGGTGGGTGAAATGACCGGCCCACCCCGTATGAATGGTTGTAATCCTGCCCCATGTGTCTGGGTGCAGTCAGTGCCCAGATGCACTCTCAGACAGAGAACAACAGCCCATAAAAATTTTATGGGAAGCAGTTTTCTATCCAGGAATGTGGCCTACGCCAGCACTCCCATAAGTCTATCTCTCTCCTCCCCATGTGAAAGACATCTCTACCCCCTTGTTTTAAAGAGGAGAGAAATAGACACATGAGAGTGCTGGCGTAGGCCACACTCCTGGATAGAGATCTTTTTCCCAAAATTTATTATCCTATTATAAAATGATGGCAATGTTCTTTCATTAATATTTGAAATAACTGAAGAGAATTGAATAAGATGTCATGCACAAAATATATATATATAATGTTTTTTTTTTCGATAAACCAATATATATACGATGTTATATGACCATAAAGCTGTCGATAGTCGATACCATGGCATCAAGGAAATTATTTTAGTCTTTCTTTATTTATATTTAGCTTTTTCCTCACTACAAAGATAAATTATTTATTTATTATTTAAAATCTAAAATGCTGGAACCCAAAATGCATAGAAGGGGTCACTACAACATAACTCATTATAAATATCTTGATTCAATTAAGAAAACCCCTTTGTTAAACTTTTGAAAGATTTGAGTTTGTATTTTATTTTTGTAGACTTCATTTTGGTTTATATGGTCACCTGAAGTACTGCAGATGCTTTTTTTTTTAAAGTATTTTTTACCCCAAGGCCAATTAGATGGCTTTGAGATGTTTTGTTGAGGTTACTTTGAGTAAAGAATTCCAACCCTGAAGGAAGCCCTACAACACTACTTTGTTCTCCACTTGAATATAGGGATATCAAAGGGATGATGGTGCTCTCATCTTTCTTTTATTATTACTTACCTAAATCACCTCCTTCCTTTTCTTATCTTTTTTTGTGTTTTTTTTTTTTTTGGGATGGAGGGGGGGGGGGGGGGCGGGGGTTCTAGGCCCCACATTGAGGCTTGACAGGGAACCATAAGGAGCAAGATAAGGACCCACAAGGAACCAGAAAGGGGGTTCTATTGGGCCACACTTATTACTAGACTATTATACTACTACTATTACTTTAAGAAAGGTGGGGCTAAGAGGGTCGAACTTTCAAATTTCCCTGAACTTACACAAGATGTTTAGACCCAACTATTTAGCTGTCTGCCACTAAGTTAGAAACTCATCTCCAAAAATCACTTCCCTCCTGATTGATAGAAACTTGACAATTATGAATCGAGGAAATCAAACTATGATATAAGTTGAAGCTAATCAGTGAAGTATGAACAACATAACTACTTCTAGCTTTTCTCATGGGGAGGAGGGGTGGGGGGGGGGGGGGGGGGGAAGAGTTTTCTCTTTGTTTGGGTCTTAAATCTGTTATCTCTGATGGGCTTTGTCAGGTCACCTTTCACTCGGGTTACCAGGTGCTCAACAACTGGTATCGATCAATAAGATTACAATTTCTCAGTTCACCAATTTGATTACAAAAAGAAGCAACCTTATATTCAAGACTATAATATTTGATTCTCAAATCCAACGTGGTATTTCTAGTCAGCCAATCAGAAGGAGTTTCTTTGGGAGAGCTTTGGTTATACCACATGACAGGTCATATGCTTCTAGGGTCCATTGTTCATGTGTCAAGTTTAACTCAATTAGGGTTGGTCAAGTGGCAAAATCAAATATGAAAAATTAAAGACCATGGAGATCGTGCATACCACAAAATGGACAATTATTAATGCATATAAGGATGCATGCACATATATGGGAGTATTAATTTAAGTTTGAAATTTGACACGTGATGGTGAGAATAGACCATTTTGGATATATCTGATGGTTATAATTGCCACATCACCCCCAACGTAATAGAAATAAATGATCTGCTTAGAAAACCTCTTCAAACAATTCAGTTTTGAAAGAAACAAAAAATCTATTAAATTACTGAAGCCTAGTCCATCCTTGCACAAGATTTAAAGTGAGACAATTGGTTGAACCAATCAAACCTAAACCATCCATTAATTGGCTTGACAACCCGCAATCTTCTAGGAAGGAGATGTTGCTTGTTACCGGTTAGGTTCTATTTTCTAAAATGATGGCTCAGATAATGCCTGATTTATTCCATTTAAAATCAAGCCAACTTGCTTCGACTTAACTTTCCCTACGTGTAATAGTGTGAAACTAGAATAACTAGGGTACTAATTGTGATCATATACATATATAATAACCTTGTTTTGATTACAGATCTATTTATTTTGTTTTTAATTTTTAGATGATGTCAACTTGGCTTTTGTTCTTACCAAACAAAAAAAAATCCTTGGCTTTTGTCACATTTTTAATACTTTACACTGCCCGGAAGGCCACGTCTGTAACAGTGATGTAGCCTAGGTGAAATAAATCTCACTTAGGACCAGGTTCTGTTTTAGGGTTGGCCGAATGGGCAGTTTAGGGTAACTAGGGCAAAATTAGGGTTAGGAATGGGAGATTGAGTTAGGGTTTTATTGGGTAATGGTCTGCAGAATTTTAGGAGTCTATTAGAATAGGTTTTAATGAGGTTTGGATAAGAAATAGAAATTCAGAAATATTACGGTTAGGGTTTTGGGTTTCCAGATTTAGGATCTAAGCTGAAACTAGGGTTAGGAGCAGATTTAGGGGCTGGGCTTTAGGTCGAGTTTTCCTAGCGAGAGGGGGTGGTTCTGGCGGACTTTGGTGGGGTTTTGATGGCTGGTTAGGTCTAGGCGGATCTTAGGGTTTCGGGTTTTTATGTTGAGGGAGGGATTTAGGGTTTGTAGTGGATAGGTGAGGCTGCAACGAGATCGAGTGGGAGGGTTACTGTGATGGACCTGTGGTTAGGTTTTGAGTGTAATCTGATGAGGGAATAGGGCTGTGATGAATGTAGATGAAGCTAGGGTTTGGGGAAGTAGATTAGGTTAGATGGAAGTAAGAAGAAGAGATGATAAAGTTGCAGGAAATTGTAACTCTTACCTGGAATTGCAGAATTTCAGCAGCAGAAAACCTTGAAGAACTTGAAGGAAGCGAAGAAGCGAAGCTCCGATCTCGCAAGATGCAAGGAGTCGCCGGATTACTCCAGCCCTAGCCCTTGATATTACTCACAAGGGACCTTGATATGACACACAAGACAGAGAAGCAGCAGCAGTCATGGCGGCAGCAGCAAGAAGAAACAAAATTTCAAACATAATAGGTGGGGGAGCCTCCCACGATTCTACTATTTATAATAATAAAGGGGGGCCTAAAGGCCTTACAAATAATCAATCTAAAGCAATCCTAATCAGATTAGGAGTTGGGATTCCTAATCTGAATCCTAATTATAAAACATAGAATAGACTTATACTCTAAATAGGAGTATAAGTGTAAACAACTAAAACAAATAAAATAAAATACTAATCCCTCTAAAATCGTGGAGGGGAACTAAGAAGATAAACCATGAAAAAGACTGTTTTAACCCTAGGCTAAAAGAACAAACAAATAAAAAGGCTCCAACGAAAAAATCAAAGAACAGCCAAATTAATCATGGTTTCGGCTTCTGCATCAAACAGAGGCAGAACGACAAGACCAGTTTGTTACATCAGAATGGTAAACTTATCATCAATGGCAGATCTTCCAATTGCTATTAGGAAATGTACATAAAAACTTCAACAAATAAATGGGCCAGAGTTTATTAATCAAATGAATCGGTGATTTCAACAACAGAAACAAAAATAGTTCCCAACAAAATATTACTGAAATCCTTAATGTTCAGAACATTACCTCTCCAACAATGTTCATTACTACTGAATGCAAAATAGATTATTATCAATGGCTGTTCAACCTTTATGCCAAATTCATAAGACACAGAACACATATTGTAAACTGAAACTGACTTTAACTATCAAAAGAATGAGACATCATCATCACCTCTCTAGCAATACATTTAAAATTGTGTGCGGAACACTGGGCTTTATGCATACTCTTGCCGTTCCATCCGTAATTTTCCCCCCAAAATTGGATTTTACAAATATAGATTAGAAACAAGTTACCCCTCTAATACCTTCATCTAACTTGAGAAAACTCCGAAATTAACTTCTCGTTCTGCTTCAGCAAAACACTTGCTATACTCCATTTAAGTTCTGAAGATCTTGAGCTCAGTAGCAATTCAAGAAATGACCTGCTGATGCTCTTGCAATGCAAGAGGTACTGCTGGTCTCCAAACTGTCCCATTAGGGCTGTCCATCAGTGCAATTCCCACAGCAGCCAAGTCTTTTCTGATTGCATCTGATTTCTCAAACTCCTTATTTTTCCTTGCTGCAGTTCTTTCAACAATTTTCTGCAAAACTTGATCTTCTGTCAACCCTGCCCGTTTCAGGGCCTTCTCTTTCAACTGCTGCAAAACCTGAGAGAAATAATTGGAACTTAACAGATGAACATAGAAAAGCAAATCATTTGCCTGACCAAATTTTAACTTCACATACGTCAGAATAACTCGTGGGCATCAGTCCAAGAACAGTCAAAACTCTTCTAATTTCCTTCTCCAGAGCACACAGTGAATTGATACGGCACTCCTGCTTCTTCCCCTGCATGAGTTATGACATTAGAAAGCAAAAAATAAATGTACAAAGAAAACAAAAATAATTATAAATGAATGAGAAATAGGAGAGAGCTATGACACCTTACGAGTATGTAGGAGATCATTGATGGTTTTCAATGGGTCAGATAATGCAGCAAAAACAACAGGAGTGTGAAGGTCATCTGACATAGAGGTCTTGAAATCATCATAGAACTTATTGACACAATTCAATATCTCAGATGGAATGGAGTCCTTCAGGTTTGCTCCATCATGCTGGAACAAAGTCTCTTGACAATCATGAAGTGTCTGCAACCATTGGAATATCATGAAATTGTCCCAGTACCAAACTGGTGTCTTTAATTAATAATCGTAGAATCACAATAACAGTTCTGTACTCATATATCATTTGTATGATAAATCTCCTCATCATGCTTATTAATGCATAGGGTAATATTGTTTGTGAAAATAACTTTGTATATCACTCATTAATTGAAACAAAAATAGAATCCCTACTTCATTAAATATAGTGACTCCTTCACAGGCTCACAGCTTTTCCTTGACAGCCACAATATTGTGACACTCCAATTTTATGGACACATTCACATCACCATGACTCATGTACTGTTATAGCCAGAATACATTTTGCAATGAAGGTATCAAAAGCTTTTAAAAGTGGTCAAAAAGTCAACTTTGGGGGAATTTAATTTAACAGCTGCAAAATACAAGCAGAAATTTAATACATTGGATGAACAAAGTCAAGTGGGCAATTATATGAAGAGTTGGATTATTCATCCAACGGTTGAATTGTCCACGGCAGGGGTCCACCTGGCTCAAATTGGCAGAGCCTTGGCCAAAACATTACTTTTAAATTACAAAGAAACACAATGTTGGTTTTTTTTTCTTTCGGGGGGAGGGGGAGAGAGAGACTGAACTTATTACAACTAATTCTTGAAGAACTTGACTAAATGTGTTAATAACTGAAGCTTGTATTACCTGATAGATGTAGAAGAGCCGGTCTGAAGCGCTTTCAAGCTGAGAGTCAGAATAGTTTATTGGAGACCGATAGTGAGTCCCCATCAAAAAAAGCCGCAAAGCCAGTGGATGGTATAGGTCTATTACCTGAGAAGGATCCCACATTTTCAAATAAAACAAATTATTTAAATTGCAAGTTGAGGTAAAATTACAAACTAAGAATTCAATGTAAAGTAGAGCCAGTCGTCACAGGAACAACACAAGAAATTCTTCAGGGAACAAATTCCATAATTACCTGCCGAATTGTGAAGAAGTTACCAAGTGACTTGGACATTTTCTCTGAGTCAATGGTGACAAAGCCATTATGTATCCAAAAGCTTATATTGCTTTGGCTACAAGCTGCACAACTTTGAGCAATTTCATTTTCATGATGGGGGAATACAAGGTCCATTCCTCCACCATGAATATCAAAAGAGTAACCAAGATAAGCAGCACTCATTGCACTGCACTCAATATGCCAGCCTGGCCTACCAGGCCCCCACGGACTCTCCCAGGACGGCTCCCCTTCCTTTGCTGACTGCAATAAACAGAAAACAAGTTATCACTAATTTCAAATACATTTTTATACATATATACATAAATAGAAAGATCAGTGCTCCAACTACTCACTTTCCATAAAGCAAAATCAGCAGGATTTTGTTTCCTGGAGTCCACTGCTACCCTTTCACCTGCTCGATTATCTTCCAATTTCCTGCCAGATAATCGTCCATATCCAGGGAATTTGTCTACGGAAAAGTATACATCTCCATCAACTCTGTAGGCACAACCATTATCAAGAATCTGTGAAGAAATATAGTCAACCAAAGTCAATGTTAAACATTTGTTGACATCAACGACTAAAAACTGACACCTCTCATTCTGAATACAAATATAGGAGGGAATAAAACTTTAGTTGAAACCTAAAGAGCATTAGCTTCACCAAAGGCTCTCAGGGAATAAAACTTTAGTTGAAACCTAAAAAGCATTAGCTTCACCAAAGGCTCTCATCCTTATAACCATAAGCTTGCAGAAACACCTAAATGAGAGGAACTTCAGTTTGTTCTTCCTAATTCCTGTTACCCAATGTCTCAACGTTAAACTCTTCCTTTCTAAAATTTGCCATCAGCAAAACAAGAAAGGGATTGGAAAAAAAAACAGCTTTCAGAAAGCTTTACAAGAATGCATACGACAGAAACTTATCTCTGTGCAGATTACTCTTGTATAAGATGTAGCTATTGCACACCCTTGTGCCCACCTCATGCTTTTGTAGCTTAACCACCCTTTAGTTGGTTAATTGTTTAGGAACTTGTGTGGGGAACTGGTGATAAGGTCTAACTTTACCATAAGGTTTCTTATGTAACCTCTTCTTACTGAGATTCTGGATCAAACCTGGACTCTCTTACATTTCTTAACTACTACTTAGTTCTTACATGGGTTTCATTTGGTAGAGTTCTCTCTTATCCTGCATCACATAGAATGTGAGGAAACTAAGAACAGAGTCAACTTAGTACAGAATTTGCCTTGCATCTCTTAAAATAAGATTTTGGATCAACCCAGTGGTCCAGTACTGCCACAGCAGTGAATATGATTCAACTTATCATCTCTACCTTTCTATTTTGATAAAGAATTGATTCTTCTACCAAAAAAAAAGATAAAGAAATTATTCTAACTTACCTCATTGGCATGTTTTCGGCTGATGGAATATCATGCTAGCACCATTTTTCCATGCACACAGCAAATAATCACATGAAAACCCATAGATGGAACTAAGGAGATGACAGTTCCACCTAAACTTTATAGCTCGCCATTTATTAGAACTTTTTCCTCCTATAAGTTAAGTAATAAAAAACTATATGTTTTTATTAAAAATAAATAAATGAAAAAGAGCATTTTGCTGCAACTTAGGAGAAATTTTTTTAGCAGAGTGTAAACATAGCCTATATTGTACCACCCCTTGACTTGCTGATTCTGCAGCAGTACAATTTGCAGACCTTGGCATTCGTTGAACAATAATATTGAGCAAAATAGAGAGCTGCAGAATGGGCCATATACGCTGAGTATAGTGCCAAGGTTCTTCCTTTGAATTCCTGATCCATCCGGTGACTGGGTGACATTTGTTGAATCTCCTTCAACTATAGCTCAGTCAATAATTCTGCTCTTGCAGAGTCACCTTCACCTATTGGGCTAAAATGAAAAACCCTAAATGGTACTATCTTAAAGTCTAATAAAACAACTCCAATACCTGACTGCGCTGGATTGCCTCAAGTACAGCCATCAACTATAAATTTAGCCAATCCCTTCAGAGGAAGTTTCCAATGGACTACCATCCTTTCCACTGATTCCGTAAAAAAAATTCAGAAGACCCCAATACCTAAATAACTGATTAGCTGGGTACCTGTAAAATGTTCATCTCTAGTGCTCCATGTGCTACTTGACATCTGATTTAGTTAATAACTTCCATAAAATCAGAATAACAATCTTCAATAACATGGCATTCCCCTACTCCTACAGGCACTAAAATGATGCAACCGATGCCACTGAAGGATATCGCCAGTAGGAAATGGCTGATGTCCCCCTACTGTTTTGCTTCTGTCATGTAACGTGCATCCCCCAATGGTGTAACAAACTATTCCCTTCTCTTGTTTTGGAGGCAATGGAGTCATGGAGAAGGAATACATTGTAAACATTTACTTCAGCTACACTGAACATTTTCTCGTTGTTCCATTTAACAGCACAATAATGGTTTTACATCTTTGATTCTCGATTTTTTATTTCTCCACCCTGCAGGGGCTGTCAGCAGTCTGGTAAATGATTAGTAGGTCAGAATGCCCCAATGAGCAATTAGTGCATGTCCTAATTTACAGCTTCTACAATTTCAGCAAATGGATTTTGGCAATAGAAATCTGTTGGACTGAATCAAAAGTTGTTAAAGTTTTCATCATTCATATTCTCATTTGCTTGAGGTTCAGTCCATCAAAAATCTATGAACAATGTGCATAGATACAGTGCACCATAGAGATCGGACATTATAGATGGATCCAACCAACCTCACTATTTTGGCCCACTTTAAAAGTGGGATTTGCACCACATGTTGTCACCACAGGCACGGTGGCTGGAGCACCAACACGTCATTCCTTCAGGGCTACACCATCACACCTTGACATCTAATAAAGGATTAAACTCAACACTGAATGGGTACCACCAAGGAGATCTCTTGGGTTGGGGAGGGAGCAGAATCACTATGATAGTCACTATGGGAATAAGTAAAGCAAGGGATGGTGGGCCCATAGTTGTACGGTCATATGTTCCAAAGACCACAAAACGGTTCAAAACTAATTTTATTATAATTTGTTTTAATATGTATATTAAAACCTATTCATTATAAATAGAGGGCGGACCTCGGCGCAATGGTAAGGTAGCTCCATTGCGATCTAGTGGTCACAGGATCGAGTCGGGAAACAGCCTCTCCGTGAAGTAGGGGTAAGGCTGCGTACATTATGACCCTCCCCAAACCCCGCAGTGGTGGGAGACTCGTGCACTGGGGATGCCCCTTTTTTTTAACACTAGAAAGTTCTACTGATCCTTGCCAAAGCCTTCAATCTCATCTTTCAAACTCTTTGGTCATATACCATCTCCAATGGAGACATTTAGGCTTCTCTTGATACTTAATACCTTGTGTAGCAACTAGATCATTCCAAGACCTACCTGAAAGCAAATACTCCTCACAAAGTTTAAACAAACTGAGATCTATCACAAGGAGGGGGGGGGGGAGGTAGTTGAAACAAATTCAGGATCTTGGAAACACATGAGCATGATAACCATCAAGTTGGGAACAAAGTACACTTTTGGATTATAAGTTTCTTGTTCTTGTATGCAATGATATGAATATAAGAAGCTCCATAGAACAATCCTAACAGTACATACACAAACCAGAGAGAGAGAGAAGTAAATATATTAATCACAGTGGATTTATAACCAGCATTACTTAAGTGTTTGGTTTCTGTACATCTGTTTCCAAGCATACATAACCGCTATACACATTTGAATGATTAACATAGTACCTGTTTAATCATATCAATGATTTGAGGCATGTGATCTGAGACGCATGGTTCCACAGAAGGATGAAGGCAGTGAAGATAGGCCATATCATGACGGAACTCTTCGCAGAAACGTCTGCTTAAACTTAATGGATCCTCCCCCAGTTCATTTGCTCTAGTTATGATCTACATAATTTCAGTTTTTTTTAGTTTGCACTCAAATCCTGCAGCATAATAACAGTGTAGCCATACTAAAAGTGCTATCCTAAAAAAATAACAACTCAGAAGCTGCTGAAAATAAAAATTAGCAAACTAAAGAAAAACTTAAAAGACAACGATATAAAGTTGATACAACAGAAAATGATCCACAACATGACAATCAAAGAATAAATCAGAATATGCATGCGTAAATGATACAGAGCACACACTTTCACATATACAGTTGGGGATGTAGAGAATAGAAGTTCCAATGCATCAAGAAGTAAAGAGCATAAATTCAGCTTCATAAAAGCTTGAATGTAGGGATTACAAAATTAGAGAAGGGTGAAATATTTTACACCGAAGGCATCAATTTCCATGTTTCAGATCTTCAAAATGGGAAAATGTACAGCTAATAAACCCCAAAATTATATCTACGGTCCTCCTGGAACATTGATGTAGGATGATTTAATTAGCAATGTGAATGCCTATTTCATCAATAAAAAGAAAAAGGAAGACCCAAAATTATATTTTCAAGGCTCTACCACCCTCTTGCCTTACCCTGAAAAATACATATAATAACTTTTTTTGCTCCATCTCTCTCCCTGAATTGGCTGTCATTCTCTTCTACGGGTAGAAACAAACCTATCATGGACAACCATCATATTTTATGGCATTATTACTGCGTATTGGCATATTAATGTCTTTGGAGAATGTTGTTGGTTACACTAAATCCAAAAGGACTCATAGAAGGAGTTTAATTGTCTGCTATCAGCATAATCATTAATAGTCATATAAAAACCAACACACAACACCATGTCAGCAACCAGCAGAAAACATAAATAAGTGCAAGGCATGTGATTAATGAATAGATATTCTCTAATCAGAATTCCCTAATATGTTCTTCCCCCGATTCTTAAAAATTCCCTAAAATTCAAAATTCAGCAAGCAAAACAATGTGATTTCGAAGATTAAAAAAAAAAAAAAAGACATCTGTACAGCAAGCCACCTTTCAGATTGTCCACGAGATATGAATTTATGTTTTTTTTTGGGGGGGGGGGGGGGACAGAGAGAGAGAGAAGGAGCAGCACACCTTGTCATCAACATCGGTGAAGTTGCGCACGTAACAGACTTCGTATCCCAAATACTTCAGATATCTGCCTAATTTTCAAACAGAAGTACAGAGAGAATACTATCATTCAAAGAAACAGGAGAGAAGGAGGGGGAAATAAGAACCAAGAAATAAAGCAGAAACTCAAATCTTGACAGTAAGAAACATATCTTCGCAAGGAAGCATACATGGAACTGCAATATACCCATAACAGGTTCCGAAACATCAATATTTCAGCAGAAGGCGAACAAAAGGAACAAAGCAGTCATGTTGATATGCAAAAGAAGTTTTTTTTTTTTTTTTTTTGGGCGCGCGCGGGGGAGGGGAGAGGGGGAAAAAAGAAACTTTGTAACAAATTCTGGTTAGCTAATCTCAACAAGGGATTTTGATTAAAAACAGTCTCGATTAGGGATTCTAGATTGAAGGGAAGCGACCTGTAGAGTACATCGAAGGTGACATAAACGCGAGCATGGCCGATGTGACTGAGGTCGTAGGTGGTGACGCCGCAGACGTACATACCGACTTTACCAGGAATCTTCGGCTTGAAAAGCTCTTTCTGTCTGGTCATTGTGTTGTGCAGCCAAAGCTCCGAAATGGGCTTCCGGAGTTTCTCTCCATTGCCGTTGCGCTGATTGCTATCAACAGAAGGTTGAGATGCAAGGGAACTGAACCCGCAGAGTTTGTAATCGGTGTCATAGTTGGTGAAGGAGAAACCACTGAAGGGTAGTCTCTTAAGGTGGTTATAATGGTGGTTTTGGAGCTGAATCCTCCTCTTAGACAGAGAAAGTCGAGAGAGATTGGGGGAGAGGAAGGGCCGGGAACAATTTAGCAGTGTTCCCATATGACCTTCCCTTCTGAAACTCTCAGTCACTCAGGCCTCAAAGGATACATTCATTCATTCGACCCTTTTGGTGAGCATTGGATTTGGATATGCAAAAGATGTTTTTTTGTTTTTTTTTTAATTTGAATATTAAAAGGGTTCACAAGAAACTATTTAACATTCCACCGTAAAGAGTTTTTGTCTAAAATTTTCAAATATTTAAAAGATTCACAAATTGAAACTATTTAATATTCTACGGTAAAGAGTCTAAGGTTGGCATATGAAGTTATGAAACCATGATTTGGTATTCCATTTCAAAGGAATACAGATGAGTCATCTCATGTTGAGTACTAGTATTATATCAATAAACCTTTTCATTCCTTCTATAGTTTTACTTGTTATGATTTTTTATTGGGTAAAGTACACGTATCCTCCTCTAATGCACCCAATACTCCTTGTACCCAGTAAGCTTCTAATAAGTCCATGTACCACTCTTAATATTCCACGTACCACCCCTCCTTTATCTCCTAATGCCATTTAAGTTCTCACCGAATGTTAAATGTTAAAAAATGATCAAACTATCCTTTCTTCTATCTGTTCTTAAATTTGAAAAGACCTAATTGCCTTGATCTATTTGTTAAAATTTAAAAATACCAAAATGCCCTAATCTTCCCCAAATCATTATCTTCTTTTACCTACCCAATACCACCACCACCGTGAAGCCCCACCTCCAGCACCACCTCCATTGCAGAAATTCTGAGATCCGCCAGTTCCGTTGGATTGTGACGTCGACGGTGTCGGAACCCATGAATCCATTCTCCGGACGGATTCCTGATCAAATGAGATATCTCTCTTCTTTTAGACTTCTTAATTTGTCTTCTAATTCCTTTTCTGGACCTATTCCGGAGAATTAATCAGTTTCTCCCGTCTCAGAGCTATTGATTTATCAAACAAGAACGTTGCACTGCTGCTACTCTGCAATTCAAACAACCTTCGAGTGGGTACTCATCCTCAGCCATTGAAGGCGGCTCCGGCTCCGGCTCCGGTGCTTCAACTGTCAAACTGGGTTTCAAATTCTCTATGTTGAGGAGGTGCAGTTCGTTGGAATTTCCCCAGGATTTGTTATTGTTGCTGTCGGCGGCAGCGACAGTGGTGGTGGTTGCTTTTTCTTTTGCATTCTCGACCTGAGAGAGTGGTTTATGGGTGTTTGGGTCAATGCCTTTCTGTCGGAGCTTCTTCTTAATGCACGAGCTCCACAGACTTTTAATTTCGTTATCAGTTCTTTCCGGTAACTGTGCTGCAATCTGTGACCACCTTATGCAAAAAAGTTTCGGAGCCTGAAAGGCTCAACAATTGAAATTTTTTTATATTTGAGTTGAGAGATACCTCGAGAAAAGTCAAAAAAGCAGCGCAGGAAGATTATCTATAGCTATTTCGGTTGTTACCTCTCTCTCTCTCTCTCTCTCTCACCTCTCAGAAGAAGGGGTTTTTTTTTCTTTGGGTGGAAGGGGAGAGGAGGGGAGAGAGATATTAATTTACCTGTTGCCAAGAACTTCATGGAGTTCAATTATAAGGTTTTCTTCCTGCTGTGAGAATGTGCCTCGATTCAAATCAAGCCTTAGATAGTTTATCCACCTCAATCGGCAGCTCTTCCCACACCTCTGCAAACCTGCAAAAAAAAAGTAAATTAATTTTGGGATTTTTACAATTATCATCCCAAAAACTTTGATATCTACTATTACCCCTCTAAAAATGTTCAAACAACTATTACCCTCCCCTGTTGCATACTAATAACAAATTGGCCCCCACGTCATGGATTTTCTAGGACCAAAATGCCCTTTTGGGGTGGTAATTGTAAAAAAAAAAACCTGCCCATCACCGTCCCTTCTCCTTCTTCTTCTTCCTCCTCTGCAACCCAAACCTTGTTTTTTCCACTTGATTCTTCTTCCATATAGAATAGATTATCCAAAGCCAGAAAAAACTGTTATTAAGTCACTCCCTACAAAAACTAGAACGTAAACAAAACTGTATACATTAAAGGATATGGTGATAAATGTTTAATGAAGAAAAATCCTACGGGAAAGCTAAAATGAAAACACGAAACAGAGTTTTTTCGAATTGAATAAGATGGGGATAAAATGTAAAAGCAGAAATTTCAATTTTTCTCAAACATAGAATTCAGCAAATTTAGGATAAGAGAAAATCAGATTCAAGGAACGTACCTCCCGATTCATGGCAGGGAACATCCGCAGTAAGATGGAGACCTTATCTTCAGATCCTAACCCGAAATCAGAAGAACGGATCGGAGAACCAAAAGTCGAACACCTAGCTCTCTTAGCTAAGGAAGACGGCGTAGAAGATTCGAAGATTTCTTCGAACCCCAGCCGCTTACCGCAAACACCAGCAGACATCGCCACCAAACCCTAGTACCCGAAAAAACCCTAGGGTTTTGATCAGAACGTAAATGAAAATGATTAAAATGATAAATTTCAGAGATTTGTAGGGTTTCTGAACCTCTTCTTCTTCCAGAAACTCTGAATCAGTAAAGCTCAGATGAATTATAAAACCGATTTATCGGTCTTCGATTCACCAATTCGTACAATAATCTCTCCTAATAATTTTGCACCTTTGAGTTTGAAGGAGGAGGAGGAGAAGGGACAGTGATGGGGTGGGGTTTTTTTTACAATTACCACCCCAAAAGGGTATTTTGGTCTTAGAAAATCCGCGACAACGACACACTGTCACGACTAACCCTCTCCGTTACGGAAATGTAACAGTGGGGGCCAGTTAGTTATTAGTATGCAACAGGGGAGGGTAATAGTTGTTTGAAAGTTTTTAAGGGGGTAATAGTAGATATCAAAGTTTTTGAGGTGGTAATTGTAAAAAACCCATTAATTTTTTAAGAGGACCTGAGCTGCCTGACTGCCTGCCTGCTTATTTAAGGGAGGATTTTGGAATACCAACATTATCCCCAGAAGGTTGGTGGTATTAATAGTGGTGGGTGGCGGTGGTGTTGAAGGTGGGGCTTCACGGTGGTGGTATTGGGTATGTAAAAGAAGATAATGATTTGGGGAAGATGAGGGCATTTTGGTATTTTCAAAATTTAGCAAACAGGTCAGGGCAATTAGGTCTTTTCAAATTTTAGAAAAGATAAAAGAAAGGGTAGTTTGGTCATTTTTTAGCATTTAACACTTAGTGTGGACTTAAATGGCATTAGGGGGTAAAGTAGGGGTGGTACGTGGACTTATTAGAAGCTTAGGGGGTACGAGGAATATTGGGTGCATTACAGGGGGGTACGTATACATTACCCTTAAAAAAATAGGAAGGGATGATTCATAAAATATGTCACTTAGGAATTCATAACAAAAGCTGTGATAAGATTGGCAGGGCTCTGCTATGTTTAAAGTTCACAAAAAATTAAGTATGTTAGATCTAGGTTAGCGAGATGGAAGAGGATTTTATGTGAAGAATGTTGATGAAGAGGTCATCAAGAAAATGAAAAAAAACTAAAAAGTATTCAAAACATGGTCTGGCATCCGGACTTAGTTGAGATGGAAGTTACTGTCCAAGGGGAGCTAAAGTTTATGCTTGATCAACAAGAGGTTGACTGGAAACAAAAGTCAAGAATCCTATGGTTGAACCGGGGGCAGAAATACAAAATTTTTCCATTCTTCTACCCAACAAAGAAGAAATAGAAACAAAATTGTGAGATTGAAATCCCTTAGAGGAAGGAGGCTTGAGAAAGAATATGACATTGATAGAGAAATATTAGGCTTCTTTCATAATCTCTACACTTCTGAAGGATCATCAGATTTAGACTTTACCCACCAATATATCTCGCCCAAGTTCACAGAGGATATGAATAGAGAGCTTTGTTTACCTATTTTAAATGATGAAGTTTGTGAGGCAGTATTCAATATGAAGCCCTTAAAGGCTTCAAGCCCCGATGGGCTATTGCCTGTGTTCTTTCAATCCTATGGGAATATTGCTGACCCTGAGATTTATATGGCTATGAAGTCCTTCTTTGAGTCGGGATTCATTCTAAAGGACTTGAATCAAACCCAAATTCTCTTATTCCAAAGGTGGCGTGAGTGGACAGAGTGGGTCAGTATTGGCCTATCAATCTTTGTAATGTGGTGTACAGAAGTTTTGCCACAGTTCTTGCCAAGAGGCTAAAGAAGTGTCTTGACATATAGTGCCCCCTCAACAAACTGCTTTTGTTAAAGACTTGAAGGGGGGAGCATCTCTGAGAATGTGTTGATTGCTCATGAAGTTTTCCACCATATGAGGATAAGAAGAACAAAAAGAAATACCAACCAATGGTCAAGCTTGATATGAGGAAGCATACGATAGGATTGAGTGGAGTTTTCTCTCACATATCCTCGCAAAGCTAGGATTGTGTGAGAGGTGGGTTCACCTACTTCACCAGTGTGTTAGCACAGTGACGTATTCTTTCCTCTTAAGTGGTGTGCAGAAAGGGTTGGTTACTCTGTCTAGAGGCCTCAAATAGGGAGATCCCTTATCCCCAAGTTTGTTTATTTTGTGCACTGAATGTCTCACCACTCTAATGTGCGAGGTAACTGTTTCTGGGAACCTACAAAGGGTAAGGATTAAGCAATTTAATCCACTAATTACTCATTCCTTTTTTGTATACGACCGTCTCATCCTCCTCTAAGCCAACCACGGATCTCTCAAAAGCCTTAGGGATGTCATATCTCTCTATTATGGGGCTTCGGGTCAAAGCAATCAATGAGCTGAAATCCTCTGTATCTTTTAGCCCCAATAACCCTATCAGGATTCTTAGAATTTACGCAAAAATTGTTAAGGTGGATGGGCTTATGCATCCAGGGAAGTACTTGGGGTTGCCTACAGAGACTGGGAAGGAGTAAGAATAGGAAATAAAAGATAGAACCATCAACAAGATTGTAGGATGGAAGGAGGTTTTATTATCTCCGGCGGGAAGAGAGATCCTTCTAAAATCAATGGTTGCAAGTACTCCCTCCTACCATATATCTCACTTTAAGTTACTTCAAGGGATTTTTTGAGGATATTAACAAGGCTGGGTGCAATTTTTTATGGGGGCAAAAAAAGAAGGAAAGAAAAATTCATTGGGTCGGCAATGTCTCTCTGTGCCTCACTAAACTTGAAGGAGGTTTGAGGCTAAAAGATCTAAACATTTAAAACCATGCCTTACTTGCAAATCTGGGGTGATAACTAATGTCTAACAATAACTCCTTATGACATGACTGATTGGAAGTATTTACTTCCATATTGGTTCTTTTTCTCAGGCTCAAGTTGGGCATAGGCCTTCATGAGCTTAGAGAAGTATTTTGCATGGAAGAACCCTTTTACATAGTGGGCTCTTGTGGGTTACTGAGAATGATCGTTCTATACAGATCTAGGAGGACCTGTGGATTCTTATGTTTGACGGATACCGGTTCCACCTACCTAGGCCTCCAGATTGCCCCCTCCTTTGAGTTTCGGACCTGTTTAATTCGCATAGTGGAACCTCTCAATATTGAGGGATTATTTCTTACCTGTTAAGATTGAGAGTATACTAAAAATTCTCATCAGTTCTGAGGGCTCTCCTGAACGTCTATGCTGGGGTCCCCACCCAAATGGGGTCTTCTTTGTCATATTTACATACTGACTTGGTGCTCAACTTTCCCCCTAAACCTCCAAATTTGCAGGTAAAGCATTGTCTACTCCTAAGGTGGTTTGACAATTATTTGGAACTCAAAGATCCCTTCTAAGGTAAAATCTTTTTTGTGGAAGGCTTGCCTAGGGGCTATTGGGGCATTGACGAACCTAAAGCAGAAGTGAATAGTTCAGTCAAATATCTATCTGGGGTGTGGCCTAGAGTCCGAGTTCGTTGAGCAAACCCTCCTTTACTGTACATTGGCTCAACAGGCATGGTTCGCTTCTACTATGTTTATGAGGTCTGCAACTAATCCAAATTTGTTACTACCTGACTAGATGATTAAGTGGGATAGAGTATTGGGCTCTACAAAAAAGGAGTAGCAATGCTTCTTTGCCTCCCATGCTATCACAGTTTGGGAAATTTGGAAGCTCAGGAACTCAAAACTATACAAAGCTTCCCTTCCCTCCTTTCGATCCTAAGTAGGTATGGTTGATCGAAATATTGATGAGGTTCTCTCACTCATTCCAAGTTCCCATTGCATTCAGGTATGTCTCCTTCTCCTCCTCCCATTGAGGCCATATCTATCTTCACAGATGCAACAACAGCCTCTAGGTCTACGACTATAGGTATTGGTTGTATTATACTAGACCAAAGGAAGCAGATTGGATTGATCGCTTCAAATCACCTGGGTCTTTTTGTCGATTGTGGTGGATGAAGCATTATTGTTCGTTTGGCTCTCTCCTTAGTTATTCATATAAGCCTTACACATCGCTCTACCTTTGCTTTTTGCAGATTTGTGCATATTGGCTAGCCTGAGAATGGACTGGCCCATGCTATCTCTAAGTGGCCCTTTTTTCCCCCATCATGGACGTTTGGGTATCCTCTTTTCCGGAAAACCTTTTGGATATTATAAAGTTGTTTTTGCGTATTTATATATAATGTTTTTCTCAGTCTTGAGGGGGCTTTGTGCCCTCCAAAAAAAAATAAA
Organism: Telopea speciosissima; assembly: GCF_018873765.1. Taxonomy (NCBI): domain Eukaryota; kingdom Viridiplantae; phylum Streptophyta; class Magnoliopsida; order Proteales; family Proteaceae; genus Telopea; species Telopea speciosissima. The sequence continues at coordinate 62,584,613 of NC_057917.1, read as the reverse complement.
AATCATAACAAGGCTTTAGAGCATGGCACCAGTTGGTGTTAGGCGATCACTGTCGTTATTGATATTAATACTAATATGGATCGATCAGATCAGACTGTATCATATCATGTTGCCCCTCAAAATATTGTACTGGGTTTTTTGAACCATTTTGCCCTCCCATATTTGATACCATTGATACAGTATGGTCGATACCAATATGGATCGATCTATACGACCAATCCAATCTTGATACCTAAAATTGTGATTCGTAGTGCTAACGTTTCTCATCAAAATTTACCTCAATAGCATCATGCCGGTCATCATGGTATTAAATAATTTCTCTTAATTATTATTCTTAGTTGTGAATATAGGAATTATTTTCTAAAAAAAAAAAGAAGCATATGTCACTAGAGTGTAAATTTCGTCATATGCCCTCCGAAATAAAAAATTATGGGGCCTAGACTCTCGACTGTTCTGGCCCATGTGGATCCTATATGAATGATCCCATTCTCTACATCACCATTGATGTGGCATGTGGATTATTACCCAAACTAGCATCGATGGAAATCCTCTCCCATTTTTCTAGATAGGTGAGAAGGTTTCCAACAAAATATACATAAAAGTGTAAAATGTCTTATTCATCGCTGTTGTGATAAGTTTCTCTACACTTGTCAAATGACCGTTGGATAGATAGGACATGGTATGATTAACTACATTCATATTTTGGAGTTTTTTAATTCAATCAAACACCCTCCTGTGTATTGGTATGCATCTCCATGCATGAAACTCTGACCACTATCGTACACTCTCTCATTGTCTTGAATTTTCAAACCTCTATTTTATCATTTGATAAATTTTGTTTAGACTAAAATTTTACCAGGGGACTTTCGGGTCTACCTGCCCATAACACTTGGGCCCATCCAATTTATCACATGATAGATATTTAGGCTGCCTGGTAAGCTAACCAAGTTAGGTAGTTCTAAAAAATTTTATCCTATTTTAGTAGATCAGGTATAAATCATAACTTACTTGTGTATTGCTCTAATATATTTCTTTGGCCAAAGTGAGAAGCCCTAGGTTATGGTAGAGCCACAAATCTCAGAAAGTTATTCAAACCAAAACTAACTTTATGTTGGGCTTGGGCTGTCCTTCAACCCAACCACACCACACAACACTTACCCACTTGTTTCTCCTCTCCGAAAAGGCTCTGCACCTTGTGATCCAAGTACATTCAAGTCCATTAAGTAGAAACATCACTGAAATAAGCTGATTCACAATGATTTTAGCACAAAATACATAGTAAGGATTGCACATTAAAATGGGCATGACATGAAGTTGTGAAAAATAATTTAAGATAGAAAATCCTTGTGATTAAGGGTCATATCTACTACTTAGAAAGCTTTTGGTTGGACTGCATAATTTCTTGGGGCCACCCGCCTGAGGCTAACTAGGGTCTAGAAGCTCTCGGTTCGTGCGTGGTGCGGGGGTCATGTACGAGCCTAGGGGGGATTTAGTAGGCCTAAAGTCTGATACCCCTCTTGTCTCCCAAAAAAAATAAAAATTTAATGGGTTATATAAATGGGCTTAGTTGGGTGACTTGGGTCATCCAATCAACCGATGGGCCCTATTTTTATTGGATAAAGCCCAGGCCCAGTAGTGTATTGAGGGTTTTGTTGGGAAGATCATGCGTTTGTGGTGGTGGTTAACTGACTTGGTGATGAGGATGATTCTCATGGAATGAGAAAGGATGATTGTGATGGTGACTAAAGTTCTAAATCTAACATCATCATCCATTACAATGACAAGTAGTGACAAAACTACTGACAATGATAGGATGGTAAATTAACGGTGGTAAGGAGTTCTAGAATATATTCTATCCTAACAACTCCTACCCACCCATGAAACAGAACCCCTCAATCCTGATTTCAAACCTTGGTTTGGAATTACTCGAATCTAGAAGGTTCAGGGAAAGAAATATCTTTAAGTTTACTCCTAAAGGTGATTAAAGTTGAAAATATAAAAAATGTTATCCTTTTCGTATCTAGAGGCAACCCTATGGATGCTTTTTACTATTAAAAGAAAACTATCCATGCCTTTATTATTTAGGTATGGTTTCATAACAATATGTATCCTTTTATTTTCCCACAAACATTTCATTTGTGGAAACAAAAGGATACGTGAAAGGTTGAAATTGGAACTCTACACATATAATATCATGTGGATGAAGTAAGGGTCTTAGAAAAGTCTGAACAAGTTACGTGATAGAAATCATTTATTTGATTTAGGTTGACAAGGAAGAAAGAATAGTAGTACATAGAAAATCTCAAGAAAAGCTTATTTATCCTCAGTTGGAACTTTGGAAATAAGCAAACTGTGTACAGGATAGAATACCATCATCTATCGGCATAAGACACAGTTTTCCTTTAACAAATGGTCAATGGAGAATTCTTTGATTAATGGAATCTAAGAGTGTATGTTCAATCATTCGTAAATAGGAAAATGTTTTAAGATCTTAAGACGGGGTGGGTTTTCCTTCATCGTACAGTCAAGAGGAAAACTATCCTTTGTTAAAAGCCAAAACCAACAGCATAACGAGCTCTACAATTGCAGTTTTTTTCCAAAGTAAAATTTATTGTTGTGCAGGCCATCTACATACATGTAAGGATTAATGAGGGAATGCAATCCTTCAGGTATAGTGTACTCACCTACCGATGGATGCCATTGTAAAGGAACGGTGTTATCCATCCATCTCCCTTATGCATGCGAGTCTATATCTCAAGGTTCAGACCTCAATAGCAAATAAGGGGCTTGCTGTCAGGCTATGTGACCCTTGCATCAACATGGATGCCAATTGAAGTTCACACACACGGGCATTCAAAGGGAGGGCACTGCCGAGCAGCATTGTTTTTTCCTAAAAAATAATTTTCATTTCACATGAAAGAATCGAACTAAAAGTCCCAAAACCAAATCAGCGTTCAATCTTCGGGGTCTCCGACCAAAAGCCTGGACAACCAAAACCCCCAAGGAGTCCAATTGCCGTACACCAAAAATTTAATACCCCACGAGAAGCAAAATCATGGCACAAGTTCTTGTTCTTATACCGTGGTAGTGAGGGCCCACCAGATGAGACTTGCCCAAGTAGTTAGGGGGGTTTTAGGGGGGTTTCAGAGCTTTAGGCACTAGGCACCACATAGAACATAGGATCCCAGACTCATTGAACAAGGCAAACAGCACATTGTAGCATGAACTCCAAGAGCCAAGAAAATAACTTTCCACAATGTCATCTATTTTCACAACTTAAGAGGTTACATAGGAATTTGGGCACCTGATAATCCAAGGAAAAGTAAGTCAACTGCACTACTCTGCATTTAGAAGAAAGACCATCATCATCATCATCATCATCATCACTCAAAAACAGGGGAACACGTCCCCCAGACTCAATGCTTAGATGGTATTGTGTTTTAAGAATAATATACCCACTACCAATTACAGAAATCAGAATATAAGTTCCTCCTTGGAAGAGAACAAGACAGGGAAGGTTCTGCGGAGCAAGTGGAGGGAAATGAAAAATAGAGGTGGAACTCAACAGATAAATAGGCGGTGATCTCGAGCCACCTATTCGGTTGTTACCCATGTCATCCCTTAAAATAACTTGAAGATGAGGCCACCGTGTGTGGCGAAGAATGGAGCAAACACAAGTGACTCCACAGCCATGAGCTTGATGAGGATGTTAAGTGATGGGCCAGATGTGTCCTTTAGTGGATCCCCAATGGTGTCACCGATAACAGCTGCCTTGTGTGCATCTGATCCCTTGGGACCAAGGCTCCTTGCGTGCTCTGAAGCACCAGCCTATCTCAACCAGGAGCAATAGGAGTAAGACAAATAGTTTAATATGAAATCACAATTATTAACTCATGAAAGATTAGATGGGGAGACATCTTCCAAGAGAATTTTTACCTCAATGTATTTCTTGGCATTATCCCATGCACCTCCAGTGTTGGATGCAGAGATCGCAATCTGATCATCAGGGTAAAATAAGAAACAACTTCAGTCCAAGGGATCATCCAATGAGAAGCAGAGAGAGGAGTAAGCAAGTTTTTCCAATTTTACCTGCACACCAGAAACAAGAGAACCAGCCAAGACACCTGACAGAGTCTCCACACCGAAGATTGTGCCAACAATGAGGGGTGTCAACATGACCAAGGCACCGGGTGGGATCATTTCCTTGATAGAGGCATCTGTGGAGATCTTCACGCAAGTGGCGTAATCAGGCTTAGCAGTGCCCTCCATCAGACCTGGAATGGTATTGAACTGTCTGCGCACCTCCTCAACCATCTTCAAAGCTGCTTTTCCAACACTCTTCATGGTCATGGCTGAGAACCAATATGGAAGCATTGCTCCAACAATCAAGCCAATGAAGACCTTTGGGGAGAGCACATCTACGGTTGAAATAGCTGCACGGCTAACGAAGGCACCAAAGAGTGCGAGTGACACAAGGGCAGCTGACCCAATAGCAAAGCCCTACAAAGAGATTGGAAATGATATCAGTATCAAATAAATAATATACAAAAAAAAAAAAAAAACTACAATTAAATGAAACACTAAGGTTTATATAGGCAGAATTAAAGTAAACAACCTTCCCTATAGCAGCAGTGGTGTTCCCTGCAGCATCAAGAGCATCAGTTCTCTCCCTGATCCTGTGACTCATGCCGGCCATCTCAGCAATGCCTCCAGCATTGTCACTGATGGGACCATAAGCATCAATGGCCAATCCAGTAGCAATGGTGCCCAGCATTCCTAGAGCAGCGACTGCTACACCATACATGGCAGCAAAGCTGAAACCTACAAATATACAGACTGCAATGGCAAAAATGGGAATGATGACAGATTTGTATCCCAAAGCAAGCCCAAAAATGACATTAGTAGCAGCCCCAGTTTTGCAGGCATCCGCCACATCTTGCACGGGGCTGCAAAAACATGATTAGACATTAGTGTTATAACAAAAACTACCTAAAAGAAATACAGAGTACAGATTGAAATGCAAACAACCACAAACCTGTATGCATTGCTGGTGTAATACTCAGTTACGAAACCAATAGCGAGTCCAGCCCATAGACCAGCAGCAACGCAAAGGAATATATGCCTGCAAACCAAAATCAATGTCAATACTAAACAAACTTCAATTAGCATTAAGAACATGTCAGTTGTTAATTCAAGAATCATGGGAGCAGAATAAGTGATGTGGCTTACCAGTTCTTCACATCCTTTTGAGTTCCAAAATTGAAGATTGTGAAGGATGATGGGAGTGCAAGCCAAGTAATGAGTGCAACTCCAATAGTCATCAGAACAGTTGAAATAATAAGTTGCTTCTTCAATGCAGGTTCAATTTCCTTGACAGCTTTGATTTCAAAGAAATCAGTCGCAAAGAGAGTGGTGATCAAGCACACAAGAATACCAATAGAGCTAACAAGCAATGGATAACACATTGCGGTAAAGTCATGGTTGATCCCAAACGAGGATATAGAAGCAACAACAAGTGCAGCGCAGGAAGACTCAGCATATGAGCCAAAAAGATCAGATCCCATTCCAGCAATATCCCCAACATTATCACCAACATTGTCAGCGATGACCTGAAAGAATATAGGAATAACAAAATGAGAGACAAGAAAAGAAACATAGCATCAAGTAAGTAAACATCAACACTGGATAAGATTTCTTACAGCTGGGTTTCTCGGGTCATCCTCGGGAATGTTCCTCTCTACTTTGCCAACAAGATCAGCACCAACATCAGCTGCCTTTGTGTAGATACCTCCGCCAACTCTACCAAAAAGGGCCATGGAAGATCCACCAAGACCATAGCCCGTTATAGCCTCAAAAAGCCCTTCCCAGTCATCACCATAGTACAGCTTGAAGAGGTTGATTGTAATGTAAAGTACCAAAAGACCACTGGCAGTGAGGAGGAAACCCATGACTGCACCTGATCTGAAAGCAACAATGAAAGCCTTCCCAACACCCTTCCTTGCTTCTAGGGTTGTTCTAGCATTTGCATAGGTAGCAATTTTCATTCCAAGGAAGCCAGACACCACTGAGGTGATAGCACCAAGGATGAAGGCTACAGTACTGAAAATGGCAGTGGCAAGAGCAGGTTTGCAGAGCTTTTCAATGTTGTAAGTGCAAGGCTGGCTTTGGGTACTGAATCCTTCCACCGAGCCAAGGAAGAGGAAGATAAGAATTGCAAAGGCAATCATGAACACCCCAACGTACTGATATTCAGTGAAAAGGAAAGAAGTTGCTCCTGTCACATTCATGAACATGTTTGACGTTAGAGAAATTTCAAAGTTCAGCATAGATCTAGAATAATCTTAAAATAGATTTATACACCAAGCACAAATTAACGTAGTAAATGCAAAATGATTAAGAACTCCACACCAAAATCAGAAGCTGAAATCCCTTAATTTAACCAACTAATTCCTAGAAAATACTGATGACAATCTGTCAAAATTCATGCTATCGTTCAGAGTTTGTCATGGTCTCATAATATTTAAAGAGTTCCAAGAGTATGGGCTCTGGGAAGCCAACTGAGAGGATAACCCGGATAAATTAGCAACACACAGAAGCCGATTGAGATATCGGAGGCACCATGACAGTTGGCTGTGCACGGCAACATTCCTCATTACCTCACAAATCCCCAAATAAATCATGTTGTAAACGTAAAAGATCTACATCTCAAACAGAAGGTAATTCCAGTCCACCCTTTGATAAATAATTGCAAGGGGGTAGTTGGTGGATCCAACTCCTTGAAGTCACCAAACAAAACGAGTGATCCATATAGCCTCGCCAAAAAGTACAGGAAACAGAATGAAGAGGAAATTTTAAACCCAGTTCCAAATTCTTCAATTAGTAAAAACAGAAAATTTTATTTAAACTGGAGCATAAAGGCGAACTCCAGAGCAACCGAACAAGAAACAACCCGAAAAAACTATTGCAATAAAAGACGGAAAAAATGGCCACCTGACATCTATAGGACACAGTCACAGACTAACATAACTTGTCTGTAGTAGCAAAACTAATAGCAACATACAATAATAAATGAAACACGAAAATTTGGATTCATAAGAAGTAAAACTGCATATATTTGTTGTCATGTCCCACGAACCTCCATCGAGCTTACATGATCCCAAAGAAGCATCTTTCTTCAGATAAGCTCACCAAGATCTCAAAGCACCAACAGGTGGAAAAATCCAACTAAAGCAAACACCTTCTCACAGATCAATTTTCGAAAAATTAAATCTTCATCAACAAATTTTTTTTTTATTGGGAACAATACAGCAAAAAAAAATTCTTACAGTTGGAATCTCGTATATGATCCTACTGCCCTAAACGGCCTAAACTATAGTTCATTCCAGAATAATAAGAAGCTCCTAAACAAAAACTACATTCTGAAACTATAAGAAAACAGAGTACAACAGAGAGAGCGAGCATAACAGATGACGAGATTCATTCAAGATTTCAAAAACAAAAGCACCTCGAAGAAACCAAGAAGAAGAAGAAGAAATATACACAAAAAAGATAAGCATAAGCAGGCAAGCTAATAAAACCGTTAAAAATATACACAACAAAGATCCGTATAAAGCCGCCACGCTAATGAAAACCGAAAAATAAAGGGAACACCACAGTTAGATCCATAAAGAGACGTAGAAGATACTGGAGATCTAAGGCTGAAAATCTCACCTTCAGATATGGCAGTTTGTATTTCAGCGCATTTAAGGACAACGTTGTGATCGTTGAGACCTTCCTCTTCTTCGATAAGGTAATCATTGTAACCATTCTTGCTGTTTTTCGAAGAACCCTGTGTGTCAGGGGAGACCTTTACAAGAGAGACGAGAAACCATTGAACCACAGAAAACACAAGCCCGATGACCGCACACACCGGGATCAAAATCTCCGTCGTGAGATCTGAGATAATCGCCATTATACACCTAAATGCCACCAATAAACGGCAATTTCCGGTCAGAAACCTGCCGACGAGAAAGAAGAACGGAAGGCTACAAGAAAACTAAGAAACCCTGTTACGAACGAGGGTTTGCGTGTATGCTCTTCGCTCTTTTCTCTCGCTTTGGTTTCATATATATATATGACCACTCAGAGAGAAAGAGATCTAAGCCGGCAACGAAGTGGGATAAAAATAAAATTGCATTATTATGTGAGAAAAAATTTTAAAAAAACAATTTCCAGCTGGCGGGGCATATTCGGATAAATATTGGCGCACAGCGTGTCAGACTCCGAATCGGCTTTTTGCCTTTCGCTCAAATTTTTTCACTTTTTTCGATTTTTCCTTTTGAGAAATTAACATGAGATTCAAATTGCATTTGAAGTTGGTGCTCCCTACTGCTTGCGAGCCTGATCAATAAATCTCCACCGTTAATCTACATCAACATAATTGTAGAACTGATCAAACGGTCTTGATGACCCCACCCAACATGGGGTGCATAATCTTCGGTGCTACTAGAAGTATTGTATAATTAATTACTTGCGGATATTGGGGAGCTTTTGAATGGCTTAACGTTGCTGGCGTGTATTGAATGGCGTGCAGTACCCCAAAACGGATAATCCTTTTTTTTTTTATAAAAAAAGAAATTAAAATATTTTGCGCTAATTTTAACGTTTGTTTTGGTCCTCTCTGTAATTTTACTAATTCTAGTTTTTGTGACCTTTATCTTGAAGTACAACAAGCTGATGAGTTAGGTTAGAGGGTTCAGACTCGGTTCTCATGGGCTGGGTCCACAGACCGTTGGTTACTGGACCTGCTAACTTACGGACCCAAGTCCACCCAACCCTAACGATTACGATTCCAATTTCTCAGATCCCATTTTCTCCTCTAATGATAAATTGAAATTATTGGGCACGTGGGATTGAATTCAGTTGCACTACTGACACGTGTGGTCCATTATTATACACGCAAAACCCGTTTTAATATTTTCGTTTTAGGTTTAGGACTTTAGGTTTTCAGGCAAGGAATCGTCGGGTAGATTCTTCTCTCGGGAAAATATCATATGGGGTAGGTTGTAACCGTACGTAATGACAGAAAAGCCCTTCTAATGTAAAAACTAAAAAGTCGTACTTCGATCTTATCTGAGGCTGACTCACCCTTTTCTGGATTTCGCTGCTGTTGGTCCTCAGCAACCAACGAGAACGATTCCATAGATGTGTGAGAATTTTTATGTGCTCGAGGTGAAGGTGTAGGGGTATAATTGAGATTTTATGTCCTGAGATAGTCAATAAGATCGACTTGACTTCCACGAGGGCAATGTCACTGACTCGGGGATCCGGCTCCTCTCCACAGGGCATCCAAAGGTTGGACTGTGCCATACACATCTTGATGCATGTCTAAGAATATATGTAGCACAGCCGCTCTTGGGCATACTGGACTCTCTGGAGAAGAACTCAATTGCAGACTCGGACCGAACCGCTCCTTAATGTGTTGCAGTTGATCCAAACTCTATTGACCAGAAACTTACTGGTCTAACAAATAAAACTTCAGACGCTTCAGTCCGACCCTAGTGGGTTTTTTTTTTTGTTAGTAAACAACCCTAGTGGGGTTGGCATGCCAGTTCTATACATATGTTGGACAACTAGGCCACGACCTTATTCTAGGGAGGAAACAAATTTTCTTACTTAAAATTTTTTTTAAAGTTTTTGAAATTTTGTTTTGGTAACATTTTTTATGCACGGCTGTGCATGTGCCCAATCTGTATTAAATGCAGTTAGATTGACATAAAAGTTCCTACACCCCTTGTTTGATAGAATTGATGGGAGGAGGATCTCCCGTATATGAATACGAATTTTTATCCTCTGTTGTCTGCTGCCCGAACAGCAGAGTGCTATCCCTTCACATGGGTGCGAAATAACGATTTAACCACCCCTCGGGCAGGGTAATTAAATCGTCATTTTGCGCCCATGTGAGGGGATAGCACTCTGCTGTCTGCAGACAACAGAGAATAACGATTCGTATGAATACCTTCCCCTTAGGGTGGAAAATTAGTGATGTAAATGTCAACAAATTGTTTTTAAAAAAATTAAATATAATTTTCAATATTTTTTAACTCAAATTTAATAAAAAAAAATTTCTAACACAATCATAAGAATTAAGAGGATTAACAATTGTATTCCAACCATTTGGAGGATTGACTTGGTTAATCAATTATGATCACTATACGATAGATTACCTTATCTCATACAAATTGTCAATCTGTAGTAATAATCTAGCTAATAGAAATATACGTATGGACTAAGGTGAAAAACACACATTTTCCTCTTTTCATAAACGAAAATCATTTCAATATTAAATCATTCACACGTTTAGCAAACACATGGTATGAAGTTTACCGTGAACCTTGTACCAAATAAATAAATAAATTACCCTGAACCTTTGGTTGTAGTATTGAAAAAACAAAAATGAAACCTTTATATGATGGAAGCTTCAAAGGAATGAAGAAAGTCTCATACAAGTATATAACAAATATAAAAAAAAATTAAAACGAGACAAAGATATTAGAAAATATAATAAATAATAATCTAACAAGAATATATTTATGCACTAAGGTGAACAAATACACCACTTTCATTTCTATTTTTTTTACAAAGGCAAAAGATGTTTAAAGTAAATTTAAGGAGAGAGAGAGAGAGAGAGAGAGAGAGAGATGAATTTGTCTTATTATATTTTTTATTTTCTTTTCCTAACATCCAAACATAGCCTTAGTAAACTATTAACCAAACAGCGTACTTGGTTCGGGATGGCGCCCATCTATGGGTGCAACCCCGCAAACCACGGCCCACAAGAAGGAAGGTCGATCACTCTAAGTGGCCTTCCCCCCCCCCCTCTTGTGTCCTATTCCTAGTGGGATACCATGAGAGGGAGGCCGGATAGGGTTGATTATATATACACACTTAATCTTAGCTCCCCAAAACCCTAAGCTTGAAAATTATCTCTCTCACTCTCATTCTTGTTCGTGTTTTCTATGAGGTTTCATCTATCCCAAGTTTTTGTCATGTGGATTTCTTTATAGAGAAGCCTTTCATGATATCTAGAAATTGAAGAAGATCGAAAAGCTTGTAACAATTACAACCCATTGGTAATTTATTTTCATTACATTCCTATCATCGATAACACCCTAACCGTATTCATAGGATGCAATCTTTTAACATAAACAAATGGTATGACAATATCATGGACTCAACCTCTATTTTGAGTATAAAAAAAAACATACGATGTAAGCTTCAACGGAGTAAAGTAAGTCCAATATTATGAATAGCGCAAGTGATGCATTACCAACCGAGTATATATAGGTTGGAGATTCAATTTGAGGTTGTTGCAAATATACTAAACAAACAATGACCCACTAACTAATGTGCAATTTGAATGAAAACTTCCGATATGAAAATTATAATATTTAGAGAAAGATGGTAGATCAAAATCTTTATTTTACATGAAATTATCTCATTAATAATATAAATCAATTAAATCTGACATTGACATTTCTTCTACATGAATTTCGTATACTGCAAAGTGCTTCATACGATTTGTGTGCACACAACCCAATTATCAAATGGTAATACGATTTAATTATTGGTTTGGAAAGTAGGTTTACACATAGTTAATAGTTAAGTGTCAAATCTTGTTGTAATCAAGCTTGGTGAAAATACATTTGTAACCGTATTTTTTGTCTTATAACATATTTTTATTTATTACAATGAGGGTAATTCTTGTCATTTCACATGGTTACTCAAACAATGTGCAATTTTTAATAATTAATAATGACATCACTTTCAAATAATTTTGAAAACTCTTTTTTACCTCTACATTAAATAATTTTTGGGTATAATCACTTCACCCTTTTGGTGACAACAAAATGCACCATTTTATAAAACTCTTGCCAGATTTGGTGTGTTTCAATTTCAATTTCAGATTGATTTAATAAAAACAAGAAATTGAAATTGTTTTGATTGTATCAATGTGAAATATTTAAAAAAAAAAAAAGTCATTTGGTAGTTCAATTTTTGAGAATAGATTTTATATTTCGTTAGGAAGGAGGTGGTGGTGGGGACAGGTGGGGCGGGACGGGGCTAGCAGTAGCGACGGTGGCAATGGTAGCGGTGGGTGGTGGTGGTAAGGCTATTAGGAGAAAAAAAAGAAGGGCAGTGTTTTGTTTTTAATATGAAATTACTATTCTACCCATCAAATTAACCATGTGCTCATTAAAGAGCAAGAGTGAAATCAAATGAGATAGAAATTCTAAAACAACTATTCAACTGTTTTAGAAATTATATTTCACTAAAACAAGGTGCAAAATCAAACCAAACAATTTTCGAAATAGAAATCACCCTATGAAATTGAAACTAAAATCATACCAAATCAGGCCTCATAATAGTTAATTAGAAAAAGGAGAGAGTTTCCTACAAAAGCAATATAAGAAGGAATCTGTACACACAACAACCAATGAAGGGCTGAAAAATAATATCATCCAGATAAGAGAGAGAATACCAGTGTAAGTCCCATTGCTTATTATATGTGGGGAGTATAAAGGAATCTATACATGGGCTGGGTAAATGTGAATAAATTATATGACTTGCAAACGACTTGATACCATTGAAGTGATTTGCCGATCCCTAATTATGCTGATAATGACTAACTTGGACTTGTATATGATACAAGCCATGGAAGCTTTTAGCTGCCCTTGGCTTGGGACCTACAGATATGTTTCACAACTCTTTTTTTTAAGTCCTACAAGCAATATTCCCATAGTCCTTTTTTTGATGAAAGTGTAATTACGCAAACCACACACCAATCCTAAAAGGTTAATCGACTTTTAAGAATATTCCCATAGTCCTAGATATCATTTGATCAAAACTTAAATGTGAACAAAGGACATAAGGATCTAATTGTCTAAAAATTTTGGGTCCAACCAAAATGACAGCAATATTCCCTTATGTTATTGATGGATTTCAAAGACATTTCTCCTTTATAAATTCCTGAAATGTAAACCCAGACAAGAGACAAAAGAAATATTTTGATGCCTGCAAAATAAAATAAAAAGTCTATGCACACCACCAAGGTGTTCAAAATGTGTCATCCTCTTTCCACCCTTTTTGCTATAGGGCGCAACAAAGTCAAGCCACCACCTTGAACAGGGATCTTTGTCCCCTCCAGTTCCCTGTCTGGCCCATTTCCTCTAGTGCCTGCAATAAGGGGGGCACAATGACCACCCTGCTCCTGCCCGAACACTCTGCCCGGGTGGAGTCCATCCCCCTTTATTATAGACACTGGGGGAATTAAGCCGAACAGGGAACTGGAAGAGATAATTTTCCCCTTGACCAAAGTCTAGGCCCATGCTTAGTATTTCCAATAGGGCCCACCGGCTATGGAGAGCACTTGTACCCTATTATAGAGAGTGTGCTCATAAAAGTGTATAGTTTTTACATTAGTAGATGGAAAGACTAGCACTTATGACCATATGTTATATGAAGGGGAAAAAAATGAACGTATTCTAATTCTAAGCCATATGGGGTGGGTCCTCTACTCGCAAAACTTCCCAGCTGGCCAATTGAGGGTGGGTCCTAATTGTTTTGCACTCGTTTCTTTAACTGAAGTGCCTACTTGGCTAGTATCCTTCATCAAGAGATTCTCCATCCATGAGGTATCTCCCCTTCAATTATTTGCTAATTCACAAACCATTTTAATAATTTGAGTTATGGAATTGTTTACGTAGATATTGACAACCATTGTTTACCTTAAAAAAACATATTGACAAATTTTTTTTTTTTTAAGCCTAGATGAAGGACCACATGCCATTCATTACCTGGTAACGAGGGGACAGCCGGACGTGGTGGTGGTGGTGGTGGTGGTAGTGGTGGTGGGGGGAGGGGGGAGGGGGGGGGCAAAGTATCTCCTCTAGTTTTCTGCCCAGCCCAGTTCTCAGTTCCTCTAATAGGGGGTGGTGGACCCCACTCAGGTACAGTGTTTGGGCAGAGGTAGGGTGGTCATTCCAGTCCTCTCTTGTTAGAAGAACTAAGAAACTGGGCCGGACAAAGAACTAAAGGTGATAAAGATCCAGGAGAGGGGCCAATTGGCTACTATGCACTCCTTAAGCTCAAACCACCATAGCAAATATGGTGTCCACTTATATCGACAACCATAAATATTTTTGTTGTCGATTTTCTTCAATTTTGGTAAGTTTGCTTTCAAGGAATTAGGTCATCATACATCCCTTTAGGGGGAAAAACCAAAAAAGAAAAGAAAATAGGCCATCAAAATCCCCAAACTTGATTAAACTTACATCTGAAGGCTGGACCCAATTAGAACAAGAAAAGTATGATCAGGTTCTAAATCATTTGGTATGGCCTTCAAAGGTATTGGGATATTATACATGTTGATTTATTTGCCTTTGTACCTAAATTCTTTGCCATCGGAAATGAGTCACCAAAGCTAAATGAAACTCTTATATGTCTGTTGCTCAAAATTTCAAATTCGGAGAGCAGTGATCAATTTTGTCTTATAGCTTTGTGTGTTGTGGTGTTTAAGGTAATGATAAAGATTATAGATACATGCTTTAGAACAATTCTTGATGATATTATCTCACATTCTCACCCAACCAATCAATCAGCTTTATTTCAAAGCGTGCCATTTCTGACAATATTCTCATAGTTCACAAACTTTTTCATTACATTAAGCACATGAAGAAGAGCCAAAGTACATTTATAGCTTTAAACCTTGATGTGAAGAAGGTTTATGATAGACTAAAATGGTAGTTTATTGAACAAATGCTGCTCCGATTTACTTTTGTTGATAAGTGGGTAAGGATGCGGTCATGTCCTGTTTAAAAATAGTGAAACATAACATCTTTATAAATGGTGGTTTGCCCTCTATCACCAACCCTTTTCATCTTGTGCTCTCAGGCTTTGAGTTGTGAATTGGCAAAGGTGAAATCTAATGGTTTAATACATGGTATACGAGTCTGCAACATAGCCCCAACTATATCTCATCTGCTTCTGCAAATGATTGCCTACAATTTTCGAAAGTTTGGCTCTCAGAAATATCCTCTCTTAAGGAATGTTTAAACACTTACTGCATTGCATCTGGATAGGCTAATATTCTCTAGAAGTTACTATGGCTTTCAGTCCCAATACTCACCCAAAGCTGAAACAATGGTTTTCTCATATTCTTAAGGTGTCGCATGGTTCAAGTCCTAAGAAGTACCTTGGCCTACCCATAGAATTTGGAGCATTTAAGGTGTTTGAGTTAAAATAAAACCGCAAGCGTACGGGTCAATCGTAGCTACGGGTCGAACACGAAGAGATATACGCCACTCTATTTAACTAACTTAAAAGTAATGCAAAGTGAACCAAATTAAAGTGTTAACTTAAACTAATTAAATTAATGAAAATTAATGCATCCTAACTCATAAGCATCTAACAAAATTAAGGGATTAAATTGGCGTCCTAACACATGAGCATCTAACCTATCAAACTAAAGCAAATTGAAAGGAATAAAAATACAGCCACACATTATAACCACATAAAAAGGAATAAGGAAATAAAAGTGCATCCACAAATCACAACCATATAAAAAAAATAAAAGAAATAGAGGGAGAAGAAGAAGAAGATAGAGAGAGATAGAGGAGAGGGAGAATGAGATTAAGGGTCTAGAGAATGAGATACCTTGATGTGCTTGAATACTTGAATAAACTCACCATGGCTTCCTCTTCTAAATCTCCATGTCTTGTCATCAACATAGGAACTTAGACTAGGAAGCTTTAAACTAAAACTATTACAACCATTAAACTAGACTTATGAAATCAAAACTAAGAACTTGAAATCAAAACTAAGAACTTAAGCCAAAAATAGGAAAAGAAGAGAAAATTTCACTAAGTGAATGAAATAAAAATTACACTAAAAAAACTGAATTAAAATTGAACTAGAAACTGAACTAAAAAACTGAACTAAAGAGGGCAAGGGGTATTTATAAGGGGAAGAGAGGAGAAGAGAGAAGAGGAAAGTGTAGGAGAAATATTCCCTAAGAAAAGAGAATATTCTCTTCTCCTTCTTCTTTTACAATGCCTTGAATCCTAAGAAAAAGAAAAAAATAGAAAGAAGAAGAAGAAAGATTGTTTACATGTAGGCGCTATTTCAGAAAAGTAAACTTCCAATTCCTAACAAGTGCTTCCTTTTCGTTGTAGATATCTTCTCCAAGCAATAAAATCAAAGCATCTTTGATTTTTCAACTTTCCATAGGTGAGAGAATATCTTTCAAAATAAATCTATCCCAAGTAGAATTCCAAAAGTGCCCTTGAGAAGTTGGAGGAGAGAGAGAGTAAGGGTGATGACTAGGATTCCTTCAAGAATAAATAAAATATCAATTCTGTCCTTTAGCAAATGTGGAGCATGGGGTGCTTATATAGGCCTCACCATTGTGTTCCTTGCGAAAAATCACCCAAAATAGACCCAAATTTCGTCCAATTTGGAGTTCGGGAGCCCAAGATATCTCAAGTTGAAGTTGGACTGTCCAGAGCCCTCCAAATGGAATCTTTCGGCTACAAGAAATATAACTTCTGATTATTCGTTAAGACCCCTGGCATCTGAACTTTTGCTTCATTTTGTCTCTGTCCGACTGTCAATAATTACAAATAAACCCCTATAGACCATTTTTGCACTTCGTTATGGAAACGGCCGTAACTTCTTCGTTTCAACTCGGAATCAAGTGTCGTTTGAACAGTTGCGAAGCTGACTCGATGGGCTATGCATCCATTTACACTTCTAAAAAGCTTAAAAACATCTCCTTAGCATCATCTCCTTCATTTTCACAAGAATTCACCTAAACCCTGAAAAGCACAAGAAAGCACCGAGTAACTCTGTCCAATGTGGTAAAATGTATAATTTATGCCCTAAAATTTCACACATAAATGTGCTCATCATAAGGCTTACTTATTTCATGACTTCTCAGATAAAGTTGCTCACAAGATAGGAGGGTGGAAGACAAAATTGCATTCTCATGCAGGGAATGATGTGAATTTAGTTCATCTCTAGGGAGCCCAGCACGCCCAGGGTGTTGCCAGACGTTGGGGTGTGCCACATACATCTTCAGGCGTGCGCTAAGATGTGTGCGGCACAGCTCAACCGTTGGATGCCCCCTGGCAACATCCTGGGCGCTGGGTTCCTTAGAGACGATCCTGATCCGAATGATGTAATGCTTAAATTTGTTGTTTTCTTGGTATCTACTTTTGAATTTTTACATTTCAAACTCCCAGTATCCCATCATAACTATCTCTGTTAGACTGCGACAAATTTGTTTTGTGGAAATTAAGAGAGCAAATCAAAGCTTCATTGGATTTCTTGGAAAGACTGTGCCTCTCAAAAGAGAAAGGTGGATTTGGATTTGTTATCCTTCTCTCCATAATCGTGCTCTTGCTCCTGCTATTTGGATCAGGAACAGCTTGTCTTGCAATGTCCCAAACAATTTTGAACCTACAATACAAGATTGGATTCAAGGACAGACAATGTTCAATGATAAAAGAAAGCAAGTCAGCCTTAATCTTATATCTTTATGCGCCTTGGCCAGTATCTATTGATTTCTCGCAATGGTCTCCTCTTTGCAAGAAATGTTGGACACCAATTGACGTTATTCAAGAAAGGGCTCTCTCAAATTTCAAGCAAGCAATGTTTTCTATTAATGGTTCCAACTTCCAACCACCACTCTAGATTACACTACAAACGCCCCAATCTGGACTCCTCCGGCCACCTCAAAATATTCTGAAGCTCAACTGTAATGCGAGTCTTATACCTGACTTAGCAAAAGGAGTTGGTTATATTGGCCTTACCATGCTTTGTTGTGTCTAAACTAGTCTCTTTCCAATCTCCTATGGTTGGTGAAGCATTATCCATCCGCACGGGTATGCTTGAAGCTATCTCTGAAGGTGTTGATCATATCATTATTGAATCATATTGCAACGAAGTTGTTTCATATCTTCAAGACAACTCCAAGGCCTCACCACTGTTGCTTAGATCAATATTGGATGACATTTTGCTTCTGCAAACATTCCTTGTATCTTATAATCTTCTTTCTGTTCCAAAGGAGCTCAACAATTTAGTTGGCTCCCTAGCAAGGAGGGCACTCTCCCTGACGTGTCGTGTAGTTTGGCCCATCTCCAACCCATGGATGTAATCTTGGTGTTGTTCTTTATCCATGAGTTCTTCACGTCAACTTGAATAGAATTTTCTATTTATAAAAAAAAAAAGACCCAATAGTAATGGAAGTCTTTTTTTTTATTATTTCTTTTTTAATTTTAATAGGGAAAAAACTTTCCCAAATGCCAGAGTGCAATTTCACAGTGGAATTTTTTCATTGTCTTTCTCTCTTGCACTGAATATGTGGGTTTGTCGTAGGTCGTATCTTTTTCAAGACTATCATTGGTGTGACGTGCAGATTCCTCCCCACACCAGCATCGTGAGGAACATTCTCCTATTTTAATATTATAGTTTAACTGTACACAAGGTTAGTTATTATTAACCAATAATTTATTTTGTTTGCCAATGTGCCCATTTTAATGGTTTTTTTTCTTTCTTCCTTCGATTAAATTAAAGGGAAGAATAATGCTGCCCGTTGCAACAAGTGCGGGGCCAATAAGGGGACGTGTAGGGACATCGATTAGGGGGATTTTTCATTTTGTAGGGGGGGAGAGGTCAAACCACTATAAAACATGGTTTTAATAATTGAATCGAAATCAACATAATCGATCAACCCTAATTTCAATTCTATGTTGGCCTATTCTGTTCCGATTGAGTCTAACTAATTCTGTTCCGATTGAGTCTAACGAATCTCACCAATTTCGATTGATTCTTCCTGAGTCCAACCACTTCATAAATACTTTGAATTGGAATCAACAGAGATTAATTCTTTACTCAATTCTAAGTTTTAAACTTTATTATTAAAATAAAAAAGACTAATAAGTTTCTCTTCACTACCCGATGAATGGAAAACCACCATCTTAGGATTCACAAACCCCTCGATACAAAATAAATAATGATAAAAAAAAAACAGAAATATTATGAAATCATTGTCATCTACATTGATTACAAAATGACAAGACTTGTATCAGATTTCTCTTTTAATTATGTTTGTTTCCAAGTAAAGATACAAAATTTTCAAATAAAATATTTTAGAACCATATTGCCCAGATTATTAAGTAGATTTTTAACCTAAGATGCGGTCTAGAATTGCCAGCTAAATCTTGCAGTTTATAGATTTTCCCTTGTGAACCGATGAAACCATGCTAGTCTTTGTCAGTGCTGGCCATAAAAATTTTGTAACACCAATATGTACAATTTATTATTAGTAGATTATTTAGTAGGTAGGTAGGCTGTTATAATCAATCACGTTAAAACATGTCAGTCACTCCTCCACTCATCCATCTTCCAATTCCAAAATGGTTGATATTTTAGCTCCTCTATCATCCTTGTGGGTTGTTACATTGACGATCAATATAACCTAATTGTTGTGGAGACCAATAAGAATGCATAGAGGAATCAATATAGATGAGATTTTTGATTTCATAGAGGTCGGAACGATAATTTTGCACGCTCATATGTTTGGTACAGGAAATCCACACGTCAAGGTAACATTCTTTTTCCCTATATATATAATTATAGGGAAGAAGATTCCCACGCTAAGGGAGTGGATATTCTTTCCCATGTTCTCTCTCTCTCGACTTTGTGGGTCCCTCATTTATGAAATAGATTCCTATAATTGATACGGTGTGGGAGATTTCCCCCATAGGCAATGTGGGAAACTTTTTTCTATAGTCATATTTTGGGAAAAAGAAGCTATTGGTCGTGTGGATCCTATGCCAGACACAGGAGCATGCAAAATTACCGTCCTCCATGAAATTGATTCAGTTGATTCCGATTGGATCTGGATATAAGGACCGACTCAATACCCCGCGTTTAAAATCCTTGTACATGTGATAAGAGGATTTGGCTCTCCTCCAGCCATGGCGGGAGTTGGAGGGTCCAGCCCAGCAAAACAAGGGGCCCACTTGGGTCCCACCTGTGAAATGACCAAAACTCACCTTGCTTTGCTGGGCTGGACCCTCGAGCTCCCGCTACGGCTGGAGGAGAACCAATTCCGTGATAATAGAACTTGATGCTTTGGCAAAGATGGGCCTCATAGATTATTAATTAGTTCATCTCTATTGTGACTATTATCAATTCGGACCAAGGATAATGTGACTGGCCGATCTGATCCTGATATGGCCAAACCGATTTGAGTCATATCTCTCTGATTCCATCTAATGTCATTTGTATTTGGCTTGCTTTCATGGATAATGTGATGTCTAGGAGAAAGGAAGATAAGGAAAGAGGCAGATTGTCGAAATTTGGACTCTCCATTGATTTCAATTCGATTTTGTATTAAGTCGTCTCAAAATCAATTGAGAATTTGTGGATTTGCCTGGACTAGTCTGCTTAATTTAATCATACTTGACATGCATAAAAATGATACACCTATGATTGATTGACACGTGACATAAAATCGAGTCATGGTGGAAGATTGAGGTGAATACTACCCTCTAATCACATAACCGCCTTTGTGATAGAGGACCTTCTTGGGGAGAATTTATCTTATTAACAAGATACCTAATTCTACCATCATACATCTTAAAAATATTACGGTACTGTACAATGTAACATGATGCTTAATTGAATTTATTACTCTCACATAACTACTCATTCAATTCCTAGTTTTTCCTATTGTTGCTTGAATTACTGACTTTAGCATCAGATCGTCCCACCTCGGAGGCAACTTTGACATTATCTCTTGTTCAACTCTTAACTTGTGGTGTATAGGTCTCCCCCTTACATAGCAGTTCAGACTCTATGGCAACAATACTCAATATATTTAGAGTTAGGTTTAATCAGAATCGACCAAGTTGATTTAATTGGTTCTATTCCAAGTTCTAAAATCATAGAAAGAGATGAATAGAAATTGAAATGCTTCCAAACTCTCAGTGCCATATAATGCCATAATAACATTTCTCATCCTCATCCAAAATCTCCAACACTTGTCCTTTCAGAAAGAAGAATGATTGTGTGGCCCTTGCACCAACGCAAAGGCCAATAGAAGTACACACAATGACATGTATCGATTAGGGGAATTTTTTATTTTGTAAGAGGTAGGAAGGAACAGTCATTTTAAGGGGATGTGTCTATTCACAGGGCCAAGCGACAAGAAACGTTCTTTTTCCTTTTATTACATAAGGTTTAATCATAGTGTCGCATCACCATAGATGAAGAGATTCTCTTTTTTGCCCTCAGATTAATGAAAACTTAATCCAATTAATTAACCAAAACTGACTCAACTAAGCCAATCCTGGGGTGGACCATCTAGGTATGACCAAAATACAAGTTATCCTAAAAAAAAAAAAAACAAGCCTTATCATCTTGTATGTTGTATCCATCTTTTCTTCTCCCCCTAGTCCCCTACCCATCGTTTTCAAAATGACAAAAAGTTAGAGAGAGAGAGAGAGAGAGAGTTGGAGGAGAAAAATATTCCTTTGAGCGTTAGTTTTGGAAAGATTGGGAATGATGTCTATTTACTAATGAAGGAATCAGGTCCCGTGACTCATACACACACACACACTCACACAGTCTCCTTAAAAAATCATTCCAACCACCATTCTGGGTATCTTCAAGGCTCTAGAGAGTTTAGAGAGACTCTAGACATTATGGAAAAGCTACTGCTTTGGAATCTTTGGAATTTTCTGATTAAAAAAAAAAATCTTTGGTATGTGGGACCGATAGAATTGACCAGACCCTTCATTATCAAGGGTAAAATCATCTTTATCCAATCCCATATTGATTTCCTGGGTGACCGATCCCAGATCCAATACCATGATCATAATCATGGTTTGAGGTATCAGGTATCGTATCGCCTGCATCGAGCAATATGTATCGGTTTTGTAAGTGATTGATTCTGATACCATGCTGCTACCTTATCGGTGACATGGTACTGAGAAGGGGTAAAATGGTAAAAAAAAACAATTTTTAAAAGATAATCAATGGCATATTTGTCTGACTGATAGCTGTTCCGATATCATGCACTAAAACCATGATCTTCAGGCATGGTGTAGAGATTATTAGATTAGAATATGACGAAAGTTATCCTTAAATAATTGTTCCTATTTTTTTTTATGAATAATAACTTTTTACATAGAGACAGCAATCCACAATAGGGAAGAAATATCCAAGTTAACAAAGTAAAAAGATAATACTAATTAAATGATGGCGAAATGGTTTCTATGGGGGAGCATGGCCCTACACCCATATGAGGTGAAACGACGGCCTCAATCCTCATGAAAGGCAGAAATGCTCCACCCTGTTGATGCTTGTTAATAAAGTATCATGAATTCCAAGTGAATATTGATATAATTGTCCCTCAATTAGTGATGATCTGAACTTACAAAGCCTTCAATTCTATTTCAAGCATGGTTTTAGGGATTGGTGGAATCGCCTAATCCGTATTGATATCGACAATCTCCGATCCCAATCTAAGAGCAATCCAGTATCAATAGATCGGTACAAACCAAGTTTAAAAAGATTTTTAAAAAAAAAACCAGTTTTTAAAATGGAAATTAAGGGCAAATCTGTCTGATCTAAATTGATATCAGATCAGACCGATTTCATAGAGAGTCTCTTTTAATCCAATTGGAGCTACAGAGTCTTAGTCTAGAGGGAACCAGGAATGTTAGATAGATTGATATGAAGGAGTCTCATTGAAGTCAAATGATTCCCAAAATACAAAGTCTTATTCTAGAGGGAACTAGGAATGTTAGATATATAGATTAATCCTTAGTACGTACCATGAAGTGGATAAAGATCACATCAAAGTTCTGGAAGGAAATTTTATCCAAAAACTTACAAAACAAAAAATCTTTGGAAGGAGAACAGAGGCTTCGATCAGCCACTGTGTCAATCTCTTATAGCACTTTTTGGCTTATCTTATTCATTTGAAGATTTCAAGACAATGAACAACAACCTGATGCTTCATGGTCCAGATATGCCCCCCAAGTGTGAGTCACTCATCAAGAGATTGGGCTTTGGTATGCTACGTGGTCCATGTAGGAAGGTCTTCTTGATGTGTACGACATGATATATAGTTTTTTTCCAAATTATGATAGATTGGGCCACTTGGCCAATACTATAAGAAATTTTTTTTGACATTGAACCCCACAAGCAGGAAGATTTTTAAAGCCTCATTGGGTAAGAAAGTAAATATAGTCTTGAAGAGATACTCAAGGGAGGAGCTTCCACGAATCCAAGTGAGGGTAACATAATGCTAAGGGTGCAATAGGGTCGGTTTGGGCCGAGCTTTTTATAACTTTAGTCTAAACCTGAGTCCCCTTAGTTAGGCCCAAGCTCGACCAGGCCCTGACCCGTCCTCAAGGTTAGGCCAGGCTGAACTGATTGATCCTTAGTCCCTGATCATGGAGGTTGGGGAGGGAGATGCATGGGCTGGCTAGGTTGGGAAGAAGAAGAAGAAGAAGAAAAAGAGAAGAAATTTCTGATTCGATTGGTGTTCTAACATCCTGAATCGAGTTGGCACTAGATGAAGAAGAAAGAAGAGAAAGAGCTAGAAGAAGAAGAAGAAAAAAAAAAAAAAACAAAGAAAGAATGGGAAGAAGAAGATAAGGTCGGGTTGGGCCGGGCCAGGCTCAACCTAAGGCCTCAACCCTGGCATTGCCCAACCTTGAATCAAAGTCAGAAGTTCCCAACCTTGACCCGCCCTCAGGGTCAGGGTATCTCAACCCAAGTCCTATTTGGGCTCAGGTCAGGCTCGGGCCGTCAGGGCCAAACTTGCACCCCTACATAATACCCACTTTGAAATAACATGAGCACAACCATTGTCATCTCTACAAAAACATGAAAAAAATCAGTAGAACTCTAGGCAAGGGGCAAGGCAAGATGAGCCTAACATCTAATGAAATAGTGGAGACCTCAACAGGCAGTGGGATCGACTCATCCAATAGGCGTTTGATCAACACTTGGCAATCCCAATACCTGATGTAGCTCGTCATCAATAGCGTCTTAGTTCCAAACTCCAATCTAATAGCCATGGCTTCCCAACAACTGTCCTACTAAGGAAAGCATGGTCGGTGGTCACCATATAGCGATGACCATAATCATCAAGCACAATGGATTCCAAATCCATAGACCAAGGTCTCAAGGAAAGAGAAGGCCAAAGGGAGAGATAAGGTTATAGGAAAGGAAGGGAAGGGGCAAGTGCTGAAATAGGGATCCAGATCTTCTACGGTGGGGCTGCCCGTCCTGCCGTGCTGCACAGGCAGCGCGCATTGATCGCCTTATCCCTGCCAAGCGCCTTGCCCGAACAGGGGTAAGGCAGTCATTGCACATGGCCCTGTGTCTGCACAGCATAGGCAGGACAGGGTAGTACGCTGTAGAAGATCTGTATTGCTGAAATAGTCTTAGCCAAACCATATCTATTCAAGGGTGAAAGGCTGGGAGCCTGGGACTGTCCTATCCCCTCTAAAGAGTAAAGGCCATGACATTCCTACGCTTCCAATGGAAAAGTACAATAAAACGCCTCTGGGCTGGGCCTCATCATGGGCCTGGGCGATGCCAATGTCGCTGCTTCCTTCCATTCTAGTTTGGGACATGCTTCGCGGGCCGCGGCATGATTCGAAAGCGATGACGTGGAGGAGCGTTAAAATGGCCACTCTCTGTCTCTGTCGCGTGGCGGAAGCCGAACTGTGGGAAGAGAATTTTGTTTTGGGGGGGGGGGGGAGGGTGTTGTTTGGGTGGTGGTTTGGGTGGCTTTTGATATTGGCCGTACATAGAAGGAGTGGGGGTCCGCTCTCCACTGCTTTAACACTGCGTGGCCGCTCAACTCCATAGTAACAGAAGTTTTAGAAATGGCGGTTTTCTAGCCGTTGAGTTCAAAGAGAAAAGAAAAGGGTGGTCTCTTTGATTATTGCTATTCTTCTTAACATAATATTATTATGGGGAGGAGGAAGCGAAGAGCTGACCACAACAAACCTTCCGTTTCTTCTTTAACTTCTGGTATGTCTTCTTCTCTTCCCCAATTGGGTCTCCTCTGCATCTTTTGGCAGTTCATGGCTTGAGCTTTAGGGTTTTCTCTTCTTCAATTTTCTGGGGTTTTTCTTCCACATTGTAGATTATTATTATTATTATTTTCTTTTGCTGGGTTACTTTCCTGTTCTGCGTATTGTACCTGTTTCAATTTTCTCTTTTTTATGATGTTCCCTTAATTATCTTGGTTGATGTTTAATTGACAGTGGGATCCTTTTCTTTTCTTCCAGATTCAATCAAAAACTCTAAATGTGTTAATGTCAGGCATGGTGAAGAATTGTTTGATTGTTTCTTTATTGGTCTGGATGGCTCTAATTTCTTGAATATATAACTTGGTTCCTAGAACTAGGGGATATGGGTTTTGATTGGTAACAGATATAGTTTTGTTTATGTTCTCTAGGTACTACAACAACAACTACAACAACAAACTTAGCCTTATTCCAACTTAATGGGGTCGGCTACATGGATCCAAACAAAACAAAGTAGGGAAAACTGATGTCTAAACCAAAAAAGGGGGATGAAGAGATGGGGAAAAGAAGGATGGGGAATGAGATGAGAAATGCAAACATGGAAAATGACAAATGAAGGATGGAAAATAAAGAGAAAAATGAAAGATGGAAGTGAGAGGAAAGATGCACAACCTAGTAAGTTAGGAGAATCTCAGCTAAATGGGGTCTGCTACATGGATCCTTGCCCTCCAATAGGCTCTATCCGAGGTCATACTTGGTGCAAGTCCTAGACTTTGTATGTCCTTCCTCACACCTTCTCCTATGGTCATTTTAGGCCTGCCCCTAGTTCTTTTTTACTCCTTCAATCGGGATCATATCACGCCTCTTTATTGGGGCGTCTCTAGGCCTCCGTTGAACATGACCATACCACCTCAAACGTCTCTCTCGGAGCTTGTTATTGATCGGGGCAACTCCCAAGTCAGCTCTAATATGCTCATTCCTTACTTTATCCTTCCTAGTTTTTCCACACATCCTTCTTAACATCCTCATCTCTGCTGCACATAGCTTCTCAATATGACACTTCCTTAAATGGCCAACACTTTGCCCCATACATCATAGCCGATCGTACAACAGTCCTATAGAACTTTCCTTTAAGCTTTAAAGGAATACGACGGTCACTTTGCGGTATCTCTAGGTAAAGTTAAAGAATCAATTTAGTGTGAGATGATGTTTTCAAAACATATATAGTTAACTAAAGAAGAAATTGAAACAGAACCACCCATACTGGGAACTTGATGATAGTAGCATATGCATATATGCAATATATACATATAGAAAACAAAGTACATTAATTGGGTGGAGCATATGATTGAGAATGTGGTAAGCCGGTGGTCACTGGAACTTCACAATGTAAAAGGGAACCCAACTGATTTTTGCTACTTACACTTTGTCTCTTATTGCCTTGTTGTCCTCAAAGAGAGAAAATTCAATGGATTGAGCTTTCTCTAATGTTTCTATGGTTCAGTTCCCCAATCTCTTTCAAAATTGTCACATTTAAATGGAAAGATTGATATGTTATGTTGGAAATAGATCTAAGCAAGCCAACAAAGAAGGGTATATACAGAAAAGATTATATCTTCCTTCATGCCATGGACTTGGGCCTTTCTCAAGTTCATAATTAGATCAAATTGCGGGATACACCAAAGGTACAATATTAAAGATTTTTAGGAGCTTCCTAAAGATGACCATATTATAACTGAGTTGAATTAGTCGTCCTCAAAACAGCAGGCAGAAACAATTGACTGAAATTAGTAATTTTCTTTCGAAGTAGTTCTCTAAAATCAGAATGAACCATAATCTACTAGAACTGACAGTTTTATCCATAAGTTCCCACATGTACAAGGGACATGGTTTTCATGTAGTGAGTGATGGCCATCACGACATGGTTTATTGATGGCCATCAGGCATCTCACACATTTATGGCATAAAACGTGGTGACTAAGGCTAATTGTCTTTTAAGCTCAAAGAATAAGCCTCAAATGCCTTTAAGAGGCTATCCAATATGACCAATCTGATTTTGCCTGATCAACTAATATGTAGATTTGAAAGTGTGGTGCACACTTGTGATTACTTGTTGGATTATGGTAGGATCAATTTCACTTCACTTCTAATTTGATTGGACAGTGGCCTGATTATGTCAAATAAATCTATATTTCTGTTTACTCCTTGATGACAAGGTTTAAGGTCTCGGTTTCATCAGGTCACGAAACCAAGATATACTGAGATCTCGGCGAGATCTTGCATTTTTTTTTTTGGGCTCAACTCGATGGTTGGTTTCGGTGGCCATATGGCCAAGATAGGTCTTGAAACTTGACATCTACCCTATTTTAGGCCTTCTAAACACAGTGGAATCATTAGTTTTTACAAATTCAAACCCAAAATAGTACTTTGACTTCAGACCCTAGGTTTGTAGTCTACGACGTATGCGAGGTCTACCCTAGGCTATTCCACACAATATTTAGAACACATAATTGAAGTAGAGGTATAAAACAACTTAAATAGGCATTAGGAATTAAAAAACATCAAACTATAAGCCATTTAAGCATTAGGCATCATGGAACTAAAACTCGCGAGATCTCAACGAAAATCTCGCTTTTTCATGAGCTCAAGATGAGATCTTAGGCGATACCATTTATTACCCCATCTTGGCGAGATTTCGGGTCGAGTTGAGATCTCGACCCAATAGTTCCAGATCTCGACTCTATCTCGACCGAGAGGTGCTCAGACCTTGCTCCCAAGCCGCTGCTAGCCATTTTTCACTTGGATTTCGTCGTAGAAGCTGCCGGAGACATCATTCAGCTACTGTGGTGCAAGATTTGTGGTTCTTTAGCTCAATTTTGACAGTAGCAGTGGATCTCACGCCTCATGGCCCTCATCACAACCGGCTCTTCTATACCCTAAGATAGGGGATTAGGAATATGTTGATGACAACGCTTATATGAGTTCTGTGGCAACCTATGTGCAACATTTCAACAATACTATAACATGGGAGGATTTTGTGGAACAATATGGGACTGAATACGTGATTCAGTCACATTTTATGGGATGATGATAGATGTAATATATTAAACAGATTGATGTATTGTACACTTTAGCATTTGTAATGTTTATTTAAGTTGTTTTATATTAATTGTATGATTTGATTGCTTTTAATTACTAAATTTACGTGTAGAATAGGGCCTATTAGTACGTTGTTGCCTACCAACCTAGGGTCCGATGTGAAACTCCTATTTGGACTTTGTTTTTGCAAAATTTGATAGTGCCATTGTGTTTAAATGGCCTAAAATAGGCTGAGTACCAAGTTTCAGCCCCAAAATAGGTCTAAAACCCAACAAAACCAGCCATCGAGTTGGGGGGGGGGGAAACCCCAACTCGCAATTTGGTCAGCTCGAAACCTGTACTTGAGACGAGTTTTAGTTCCTTGTTAGGCATCATATTCATAATCATAGATGGTGAGGGTTTAACGGTTTGTTAATAATTGTAAGAAACTTGGAAAGAGACATAGATTAAACAAATACAAGTATACTTAAAACTGTTCTTGAGATGCAATGCAGCTCCCTCTCCTGATGTTGAAGCTTTAATCTTCAGTTGGGGTGAGATTTGCCAAAAAAAAAGCACAGAAACCCTCACCTCCAAGTGTTTTTCCTTCACAGCAAAGTGAGAGAGGCAAGATTTCGAGTTGAGGTCGAAATCTCACTGAGAGGGTGCCTTTTTATAGCTTGGCTTGGTCTCGAGTCGAATCGAGACCGAGATAAGTGCCGAGATACTGAGATCTCGACTGAGATATTGTCATTTTTCTGTATTGCCACTGGTCTAGTCTCGAGACCTGGTGAAACCGAGATAATTTTGAGATCTCGCCAAGATCTTGTACCATGCTTGATGATCAGATCTCCTTTCAAGTCTGCAGCACTTTTGTTACTCATTTTCTATTCTCATGTGTTCGGCATTACTATATTTTCCCCTGCACATGTTGATGCTGATCCTCTCTAATTTGAGCTCAGTTCTCTATACTTCCATTGAATTTAACTTGAAACAGCTCTCTCCCAACATATTGATTCTGAACCATCATAGCTTGTATCAACCTGAATATTTTACTTTTGGATAATCTTTCTACTGCTGCATTGGTCGCATCTGCCACTCCATTCAGTTGCCTTTTTCATCATGGTGGTGGATACTGCTCAGTCTGCAAGGCCATTTGTTTACGCTTGACTATTCTTAATTCCTGGAGGTTGAAATCTTATCTGAAATTTGTGTTCTACATGTTATGCTTGGGATGGTCAATATAGGACTTCTGATTCAGCACTCAGTTTCTGACCATATTGAAGGTTCAAAATATTGATGTTTGAATTTGTAGTGTTTATATATTAGGTATATGAATAATATGAGATAAAAATATATGCACCTTCAATATGATATCAAGGTGATTGATTTTTTTTAAACTGCAGATATCATGCCATGTTCCACTGGAATGGATTTGTCATCAGAAGTGGTTAGTTTACTTGATTAATCCTGTTTATTGCAATTTTATGTTTCTCATCCCAGTTGTCATTGTTTTTCTCTTAATATTAATTGAAAGTGGACTGAGCCTTACATTTTCCCACTAATTAACCTGTTTTCTACCTGCAGAAATCTTCCTCTTGTGTTTCTTCAGTTGATTCTGCCGTAGTACATCCCCTATCATCTGTAATTGATACCACAGATAGTTCCATTAAGCTGCAAAATTTACCCCCTTCACATGCACATCACCATTACAATGTTAGTCGTGCAATGTTCTTAAGACGCTCACGTCATAACTATAACAATCATTACTCTCAGCGAAACTCAGGTAGCCACGCTGATACATTCAGCTCACTTTGCAAGGGAGCTTCTCCATTGTGTGATGAGAAACTCCCTTTCAAGTTGGCTAGTCGGTGCAGCTCAGAGTCTGGATATCATGGAGGTAACCTAAATATTCATCTAAGCTGAATTTATTAGTTTTCTCACATTTTCTTATGTTATCTTTCCTTTTTCTTTCTTTCTTTCCCCAGAGAGAAGGCCTTTCCACGGGCCAGACAGAATAAGGTGCAGTCCCTTGGTAAGGGAAGCAACATCACCCGATGCTGCTAAGATGGCGTGTGGCTTATGTATGAAGCTGTTAAGACGTAAAACTTATGCTTTGGGAAACACAATGCCGTCTAGTGATCTGGCTGTTGTTGCAATTTTAGTTTGTGGCCACGTTTATCATGCAGACTGCTTGGAGCAGAGAACATCTGAGGCAGACAAACGGGATCCCCCATGTCCATTGTGTGTTGAATGGTCATCGAAGGTCGATGCCTTAGGAGGACAAGAGTGAATTGTACAGATGACTCTTTCTTTATTCAGGTCAGATCCAGAACAAAATAAGCAATTCTTACATTTCAAGCGGAAGGTTTTACAGGCTAATATTTTTTGGAATTTTATTCTATTGCCAGGTTTCTGATTCTTAGATTGTTACAATGCTACCTATCTCGGGGTTCACTTGGAGAAGATGTTTTCAAATGTTCTATAATAACTTCAATTATTGTGCTGGCAGTGGCACCTTAATATGATTGAAGGCTGATTTTTTCAGGTAATTTTCTTGGGTGAAATCTTCAATCAGAATCTTTGTGCACCAAAATAATAATAATAATAATAATTATTATTATGATATAAAGCTTCAATTTCTCTTCATCATCTACAGCTGTATTTTCATAATGTATGATATTTTATATTCTCAACTCAGTATGATATTCTTATATATATATATATATATATATATATATATATATATATTATATATATTTATTTATTTATTTTATTTATTTTTTCATTTGTTTGTATGTACCCCTTTCATTTTGAACATAAATAATTTTGGTCATTGTTATAAATTATGACAGGAAGGCATCCTTTCAACTTTATGATTGAGTAGTCATTATATATTCCAAATGGATATAAAACATCACTATCAAATCTCAACTTAGAAAAAAAAAACTTTTTGTGCAATAATCATGAAAAATGCATAAGCTTTTCTGAAAATAGATGCTTCTGGTGCTAACGTTGCTACCTTTTATCGTGCCAAAAACAACAACAACAACAAACTCAGCCTTATCCCAACTTAATGGGGTCGGCTACATGGATCCAAACAAAACAAAGTAGAGAAAGTAGAGTTCAGCACCAAAAAGGGATGGAAAAAGAGATGAGAGATGACAAATGAAATATGGAAAATAAAACAAAAAGGATAAACGATGAAAGATGTAAGTAAAAGGAAAGAGGCACATCCCAATTAGCCAGGAGAATCTCAGCTAAATGGTGTCTTCTACATGGATCTTTGCCCTCCAATAGGCTCTATCCGAGGTCATACTTGGTACAAGACATAGACTATGCATTTCCTTCCTCACAACTTCTCCTATGACACATAGCTTATTGGATCATATCATTCCTCCTTACTGGGGCATCCCTAGGCCTCTGTTGAACATGACCATACCACCTCAAACGACTCTCTCGGAGCTTGTCATTGATCAAGGCAATTCCCAACTCCCAAGTCAACTCTAATACACTTATTCTTTACCTATCCTTCCTAGTTTTTCTGCCCATCTATCTTAACATCCTCATCTCCGCTACACATAGCTTATCAATATGACACTTTTTAACTGCCCAACATTCTGCCGCATACATCATAGCCGGTCGTACAACAGTCCTATAGAACTTTTCTTTAAGCTTTAAAGGAATCCCGTCGGTCACATAGCACACCAGATGCACCTCTCCACTTCATCCATCCCACTTTAATTCTGTGTGAAATATCATCCTCTATGTCATCTTCTTTATTTATGATTGATCCCAGATATCTAAAATAGTCCCTTTGTGGTATCTCTCTTTCCCAATTCACACTATGTCGGTATCCATCATAGTGTGACTAAAATTATACGCCATATACTTCGTCGTCGATCTACTAATCTTAAAACCTCTTGTTTCTAAGGTTGATCTCCATAGCTCTAACTTAGCATTGATTCCTGCTTTTGTCTCATCCACCAAAACGATATCATTGGTGAAGAGCATACACCACGGGACCTCATCTTGGATGCCCTTGGTTAGGTCGCCCATGATAAGCGCAAAAAGATAAGCGCTTAAGGCTGATCCTCGATGTAACCCTATCGTAATTGGGAATTCCTTGCCCTGACCTCCCACAAATCTCACACTAGTCACCACTCCATCAGACATATCTTTAATTTCATCCACATATTTAATCGATACCCCTCTCTTCACTAGAAAATGCCGGATTAAATCTTTAGGGACTCGATCGTAGGCTCTTTCCTGGTCAATAAAGACCATATAGAGATCCTTCTTGCTATCTCTCTGTATCTTTCCATGAGCCTCCACCTGGCATAAAGTCAAATTGGTTCCTCAAGATATGAGTCTCTCTTCTCAAACGAGCTTCAATAACCTTCTCCTTAAGTTTCATAGTATGACTCATTAGCTTTTATGCTTCTATAGTTATTGAAGCTTTGGATATCACCTTTATTTCTGTAGATCAGGACTACAATGCTTCTCTTCCATTGATCTGGCATCTTCCTTGTGCTCATAATCCTGTTAAACAGATTAATTAACCAATATATCCCACAACCTCCCAAGGATTTCCACACTTTTATTGGAATCTCATCTGGGCCTGGTGTCTTGCATGCTTTCATCTTTCTTAAGGCTTCTTTAATTTCTGCCTCATTAACCTTTCGTACATATCTATGGCATGAGATGTCTTATTAAATAATGTTATCGTTTGAGTCATTTCTACTTGACCTATCTCCATTTAGTAGGTCATAAATATACTCATCCCATCTCTTCACAGTGTCCTCATCCCTTACCATAGTTCGAAAACTCGTTTCGTTTCGGTGTTTCGGGCTGACCGAAATATCCGAAAATATATTTTGGTCGAAATTTTGCATTTTTCTGTTGTGTTTCGGTGGGTCATTTCGGTGGGTTTTAGGCCAAGTTAAGGCCTGAAATTTCATGGAAACCCTATTTTAGGCTATATAAACACATTTAAATGTTCGAATTGCAAATATAGTCACCCAAAGTGGTGTTTTGGATTTGCACCATTGATTGGCAATGTACGGTCGAATCCTAATATATAACTTAGTTAATTACACATACACATTGTTTAAGACTTTAAGTCCTAGCAGACATAATAAATTAATGATTAATAAGCAATTTAAACAAGTAAATTGACTTGGAAGTTGGAAACATAAAGTGAATGACTCATAATTCATAATATTAAGTACAATAAGTAAATAACAAGTTAAGAAGATGATATCAATATGACAATATCCCCAATAGTCCAATACAAGTCAAGTAGTCATCTAGTGACTCAAATGTTTACAAATATTCTAATAATAATTACTCCGACGTCCAGAATCGACCCCACTCATAGTCCGATGGAGTCGAGTTCATTGTTCTCCGACTGTAGGACAAATGAATGCCACGTCATAGTATGGGAGAAGAAACAACCGAGACTAACGAGGAGAAAAAAACCAGAGCTTGTTAAGTCTCGGTCGAAATTTCGACCAAGACTAACAAGTTTTGGTATTTATAAAGCTACTTTTGAAAAAAGAATCTCGATATCTCGCGAGATTTTGATTTTGTCTCGAGATATCGCGAGATGGTCGAAATTTCAACTGAGTTTTTGCATTTCTTTGATTCGAGCTTGTGTTTCGTTTCGGTCAGGTCGAGATACTCGAAATATTCGAGATCTCGACCGAGATTTCGCGAGATTTAGTACTATGTTCCTTACCAACACTCTTCCATCATCACCCTTGATACACCGCACTTGATCGAAATCTTGCTCTTCTTTTCTCTCATCTTAGCTATCTTATATATATAGTTTTTTCCCCTTCTTTAGTGGTTAGGTTGATATAGAAATCCTCATATTTCTTCGCCCTAGCCATCATCATAATCTTCTTAGCTTCGATTTTGGCGTCTATATACCTTTTTTTATCCTTTGTTTCTTTAGTCCTTTGCCAAGTCTTAAAACAATCTTTCTTGGTCTTAATAGCTGCTTGGACCTCTTCGTTCCACCACCAAGTCTCCCTAGGGGCCTGACGGTTGCCTTTAGCTTCCCCTAACACATTGTTGGCAACCCTCTTAATACAAGCCATCATCTCGTTCCACATCGCATATATGTCTCCCTCAAAGTCCCACTTTCCTTGTTTGACCACATTATCAAGAAAATGTCCTCAGGGACTCCTCTTTTAGTCTCCACCACCTTATCTTAGGGTACATCGGTTCCCTCCTCCTATGCTTATGTGCACAGAGGCGCATATCCAGGACCACCAATCTATGCTGGGTGGTTAGGCTCTCTCCAGGACTAACCTTATAGTCCTTACACACCATTCTGTCTGCCTTTCTAGTTAGGAAGAAGTCTATTTGACTGGTATGATTCCACTTTTATAGGTAACTAAGTGCTCTTTTTTTCAAAGAAGTATTCACCATTCTGTCTACCTCAAAGTCTAGGTTTGAGGTCTCCTCCTTGTATCTCTCCCCAACCCCGTAACCGTCATGTACACCTTCATATCCTCTACAAGCACTCCCAACATGTCCGTTCAGGTTACCTCCAATAAAAATCGATTCGTCCTGACTAAAACCCTGTATTAACTCACCCATGTGTTCCCAAAATTGACGCTTACAACTTTCATCCAATCCTACTCAGGGTGCATAAGTGCTAACAATATTGACAAGCTCTTTCTCCAATACCAATTTGATGGATATAATCTTGTCTCCCAGTCTTTTGACCTCTACTACATCATTCTTTAGGTCTTTGTCCACAATTATGCCCACTCCGCTTCTCTTACTATGATCCCCCGAATACCAAAGTTTGAAGTCATCCAACACCTTAGCTCTGTTACCCTTCCATCATGTCTCTTGGATACATGCGATATTTATCCTACGTATCCTCATAACATCTACCAACTCCAGGCTCTTACTCATTAAGGATCCAATGTTCCAAGACGCTGAAAACTCTCTTCTTTTGACTAACAGGAGGATTTATTGTTTGATAGATAACAAGAATTTTATTGGCATATAAGGAGAAATGCATGCATAGATAGTGCACAACAACAACAATAGAGAGGGATGGGAACCCCCAGACAACAACTTCAAAGGGGACTACTCAATCGAATAAGGACCCACATATAATGCTTCCCTATGAAACCCACACCTAGCAAATTCATCCTCTAGGGAGGGAGTTAGCAGACTGCATTCTCTAAGAGAACTGGAAGTTTGCTTGAGTGCACAAGTGGCTGGCCTCCTTAAATAAGTGTAACTAGATCCAGGGACCTCCAGCTGAAGCTTGAATCCAGCCTACAATCAGTCTTGAATCCCCTTCTATGATAGAGTTCAACCACCCTCTCCCCTTCAGCATTTCTAAATTCTAAAAGCCCCACCCATATGGCCTGGGTTGCCTAAATAATTCTTATCGCCATTTAATTTGGTAGTTTTGGGGAGAGGGGGTTTCCACATATGATGGATCTGAAGAGGGTGAATGGCTGAACTTTGCTGCCATTGACCAATGTCTGATGGAGTCAATCTGCACTCCACAGAATGTTTCTAAAGTGGTTCTTAATACAATTACATCAATCACATCCTTCGAGGATCTTATCAAGTCCTTATATTCATTCTACATTCCTACTGTTCCTTTCCTCCCAAATGGTCCAAATGCCAACCAGAAAAGTTGAAGCACCACATCAACTTCACTCTCTTTTATTGATTGACTAAGAGGAAGAATGAAGTAAAATCTATTAAAAAGAAGCCTTCTTTACCAAGTTCAAACAAAGACTGGATCTCTGGGTTGGGGTTAATTACTCTGATCAATGAATTGTAGCCTGCAGATATTATACAGATATTACCATGTATGGGGTTTGAAAAAAAAAAGAACAAGTAAAGAAAAAAAAGATAGTACAATATTTGGTGAATAGAAATGAGTCACATAAAATAACATCTAGAATGCTGTACATCTCTTTGGAACAAACACAAAATATACTAACAACTTCTTTTGAATATTAAAAAAAATTTCAACGTCTACTCTTATGTGTAGCTTGACTGTATGATTCATGCCTTCTTGTTTCATACTGTATGTATGTTTGAAAATGGGAATTATGTTACATGTCTTACAAAATATACTTTGGTTCTTTTTATATTCAAGTTACAGACAATTGGCTATTTTATCAGCAAAGTGAATGTATAAGTTCTATCCACTGAATATCTGAGTTAATTGAATGGGGAAAGTTTCCTACAAAGCCAGTGTACTATTGCCCTCTCATATGGGTTTTTTTTAATTGTTTTCTCTCTTGTCCTGACCGTGTGGCCCCATGTGGATAATACTGTTTTCTACGCCGCTGTTGGCGTGGCGTCGGAGTCTCCCCCCCCTCCCCCCCGGCATTGTGGGGAACTCTCTTCCTAATTGGACCTTTAATTTATGTGATTTGGGTTGGTTCTTTGGGATGGTTGAGTTTGTCAGGCTTGTTTAGTACTTTTCCTAGCTTGGCAGATGTGCCAGATTTTAACGTTAATTTATCTTTGTTTTTCCTTGTTCTATAGTTGAATTAATTGTATGTATGATTCACTTGAGTTCTAGCACAGCGAAAATTGATTTGGATCTTTATTGCTTTCATGCAATTAAAAGAATATATGATAAATTCCATGTTGTGTCTGCTCATCAATTTGCTCTGCTTTTTTATATATGAGATGTATTTGGGGGACTTATATGGTGGGTCCTACTCTCCCCTGCAGGTATGGAGACACAGGATTCAAGAGAAATCTCTTCAGTGAATCAAATGTTTTATACCTCAATGTAATTAATAATTGTAAAAAGAAAATAATTAAAGTTTAATAACTCGATGTTGCAATTTCCCCCTCTGTTTTATATCTTTCGATTTATTTCTGTTAATCATTAGTGATGGTGGTGATGAATAAAATGCATATGGAAGCACCCCAGGCTCTTGATTGTTGTAGTTGCCTTGCAATTGAGTGTGAAAAATAAAGGAACTTATCTGTAGATGCTGCTCTTCTCCAGTGGTTGTTTTTCTTCCCAGTCAAATTTTTGAAGGAAACCCTCTAGTTGTTGAACTTTGCTCTCAAACACAAAACAAGTACTTGAGAACATCAGTGAGGCTGGTCACTTTTGACATTGTTTGTCAAGAACACAACTTCTAACCTTAATCATCAATGGATTCTTAACATGATTCTATTCAATCTTGAGAAACAGGGCATGTAGATGTTTCACTGTTTCAGAACACCCTTGAAGATCAGATTTTTTATCAGGATTGGGAAGAGGAATCGAACCAAACAGATGAGATATTGAATCTAGCAGTGCCCATTATCCAATCTCCTATCATGGGGAAATGAAAGAAGCATTTAAGGAATGTTTTGGTAAAGCTTGTTTAGTTGAGGATTTTTTTTTGGGGTAAAACTTTTTAGTCGAGGATTTTGAACTTATTAATTAAAGTAGTTTTGCTTATAAAATCCTTGCAAAATTTTTAGCTACTAGACTTAAATTTTTTATGCTTAGATTTATTTTTCACTTTCAAACTACTTTTATAAAAGATAGGCAGATCATTGATAATGTCACAATTTCTCATGAGGTTTTTCACCATCTTAAACACCATATAGGGAAGAAGGGATGGACAACATTCAAACTTGATATATCTAAGGCGTACGATAAAGTTGAGTGATTGAGTGGGGTCACTTTAGGAAAATTCTTAAATTTTTAGGATTTAGTCAAAGGTGGTATATGATCTCATATGTTATATTTTGTCCTCAATCTCTTTCTCTATAAAGATAGAAGGAAGTAGTTTTGGTTTTTTTTAATCCATTGTGTGGCATTCTTAGGGATGTCCCTTAAGTCCATATCTTTATATCATTGCTACGAAAGAGTTATCCAGGCTAATTAGAGTATATAGAAAGATGGACTTTTAAGAATATTAAAATTGATCGGTACTACCCAGAAATTCCCTATCTTTTATTTGTTGATACTACATTCATTTTTTTTTGTAGAGTTACCCAAGATGACATATCTACCTTGCATTCAATTTTAAATTTGTGTGACAGCAAATAAACTTTAAGAAGAGTGGGCTCATGTTTAGTAAGACTGTTGCGAGTATGGTGGTGTCTAGCATGGGCATTAAAGAAATTAAGCAGAACTCATTTTATCTTGGGACCCCTATGTTCATTACTCGAAACAGGACTTTTTTGTGGACCATCCTTGTCCAAAACGTAGGGATTTGGGTCCTCTGTAGCACGTAAAAGAAGTGTAGCGCACCAGCCGACGGCCTGTAGTGCTTGGACATGCAACCCAACACACAGGTGGGGTGTTCGGCTGCGTGCCCAAACACTACAGGCCGTTGGATGTGCGCTACACTCCCTGTCGCGCTACAGAGGAGCCCTACACAAAAAGTAGAGAAAAATACTAAGATGATGGAAAGTGCCTTTGTTGTCTCAAGCGGGTCGATCTGTATTATTTCAATTTGTTCTAAGTTCTATACCCATATATTGGATTGCGTGCTTTGGTATTCCAAAGAGAATATGTATCCTCTTTGACTCCATTAACTCAAGATTTTGGAAAAGGAGAATCAAAGCACAAATAGAGTG
Source organism: Telopea speciosissima (assembly GCF_018873765.1). NCBI lineage: Eukaryota > Viridiplantae > Streptophyta > Magnoliopsida > Proteales > Proteaceae > Telopea > Telopea speciosissima. Next base: position 62,545,845 of record NC_057917.1, on the reverse strand, counting down.
TTATAGGATGGAAATAGATTTGTAAACCAAAATCATTAGGGGAGTTAGGGTTTAGAATGATGGAGACTCTTAACAAGGCTGTATTACGAAAATTGGCATGACGAATACTAACCAACCTAGTAGTGGGGATGTAAACGGATTGGATTCGGCTCGGATAGTGCTATATCCGCATCCGCATCCGATTAGCTTTCGGACGGATTCAGATAGTGCTAAATGGATACGGATCAGATATTTTATCCGTTTGCATGCAAATATAGTTTTTCAGATAGCTACAGTCTATCCATATCTGCATCGGTTTAGCTTTCGAACAAATTCAGATAGTGCTAAATGGATATGGACACAGATTCGGAAACGGATTTCGGCTATTCATTTACACCCCTACCTAGTAGCCTTTGGGTTCAGTTGTTAAAGGGGAAAATTTTTCATGATAGCAATTTTTTTCTTCCCTTAGTTTTAAATAGGAGATACATAATAATCAGGAATAGTATAGATATTGCTAAGGCTATTCTAAGTATTCAAGTTCCTAATATTAACCCATATTGCAATTTTTGTAACAAGGAGATTGAAGTTGATTAGCATATTTTATGTTTTTATTGCTTAGTCTTCTGTGTTGATCTCATGACTATACTTTCTCTTTCACAAGTGTGAATCGATATTGCATTGTAACCATAATACACAGGAAAGATGTATTATTTTATTGTACAAGTCTTATTTTTGATCTAGGGTTTGTTTATGTGTTTGAAGAAACCTCAGTTTGTTCATGTACTAGGGGGAAAGAGCTTGAAGTTGATTTTCCTATTTGATATTGTAATATCAATCAAGTTGGGGTTTGATTGGATTTGGGGTTGTAGCCTTAGATTGTGTAAAAATATATTTAGAAGCAAATGTAGCTGCACCTAGATCGTTGCAGCAATTAGAATTTGAATAGTGTATTGGAAAAATATAAACCCTATATGTGTATTTCTTTTTGGATGTAGATATTCTGGCCAAACCATATATATCTGGTGTTACTGTCTTGCATTTATTTTCAACATATATTTGAAATCGGTATTGTGCAAAGTGGTAAAACACTGTCTTGTAGACCCAATCACATTGTGATAAATTATGTCTGCAAGTTGTCATCCACAAGGCTTGGGATGGAATATTACTGGACTCTACTTACTTATTTCAGCCTTCATCCTCTAACCTCACACAATATGCATGTGAGGCTTGTCAGCATCACAAGCCAATCATATCGAAAAAACTAATTGACCCCATACATAAATTAATTCATAATTTCAAGAGTATGGCTTTTTGGGTTGTATAATATATTAAATATATTATGTAATTTCATACTCTCAAATTAGCAGGATAAAAGACTTAAGAATATTGAGTTTCCTATTAAGACTCGATCTTTAAGCTCCCAAATCTTTTCAAACAAGAAAATATTCTTATTGCTAGAAAAATCGTTTATTAAGTCCAATATCCAATTCAGATTCAAAGAATGTAAATTAGAAGAAACCATTAACAAGAGATAAGGGAAAGTAAATCCATTTATGACCTCGCAGCTCTCCTCTCATATCTTGTGACGATCATTCTACTCTCCCTCACGAGATCCCTTGATTAAGTTTTAAAATATAAGACAAAAAGAAGGAAGAAGCAACAAGTAACAATAACCCAATCCGAACAAAAAACCCTCTAGGGAGATCTTATCTTTTTTTAATCATCCCCCCATGCACTCTTAATTAATTAGCTACCGAATTTGCTGACTTGATTGGATTAGGGTTTGATAGATATTCTTGGCAGTTGATATTACCACCGTTGAGGTCATTAAACACTCATGAAAGGTGGAAGTTTCGTTTCTATTGATGCTTTTGTACGTAATCTCATTGCCGCCCACACTGACGTAGGGGCTATACTCCTAATAAAAAAACTCTTCGTAATCTTAGATCGAATTGAATCAGTATTGACCAAGATCGATCAAAAATCTTTATTGAGTCCAATACCAATCCAATGGTACGGTCAAAATGTAGAAAAGTTAAAAAGAGAGAGTAAATTACTCCCCCCTCCCCTGGGTTTTGAGTAATGACTCTCCCCTCCCCTGCATTCTCAAGATTCTATAAACTGTATCCATTCCGTTAAAAAAGGTTGTTAATTGATAGAAAAAGACTATATTACCCTTTTACAGTTTATCTAAAAACCCTATTCTAACTTCTCTCTCCTAACTCTATCGTCTCCCACCTGTGGAAACGAGAAAGTGAAGATGGAGAGTACATCTTCCACCTGCTGAAACAACCATTGCCGCAACAACCTGCAACTCATCTCTCTCTGCAACTGCTTGGACGTGCATCTTCCATCTCCGCTTGGACCTGCAACCAACTCCCATCTCGATTATTCTCTCACGGCTTGGACCAAAAAAGATGAGTGGAAAGTGGAAATTTATTGGTGAAAATGGCACTCCACCACATCCACCTGCTCAAAGACAGATAAAAGATACGTTTATGACTATTTTGAGAGCGTCTCTTTCTCACCATCACTGTCAAAAATGTTTCTTTTAGAAGGCCAGACGCAGAAAATTAACAAATTAATGCCAGACGATTAGAGTTTCCATTCCATGCATGTACTGGAGGTAAGAAATTTACAGTAAACTCTTCATTTTTATGGGAGAATGAATTTAAAGCCATGGCCACCATTTCTATTGTTTGAGTACAGTAAATGGATCAAAACCCGATTCAGATAACCTCTTAGATTCGTCGTTTATTGAAGATTCAGAAAAAAACACTTGAGAAGTTAGTTGGGAGCCAAATTGGCGGATTTCCTTGAAATCAGATTTCTGACTTTTTATTTGCATCTTTGATTGGTCTCTATCCAACTTTAGAAGATCTGGTTTGAAGTTCTGAACTGCTCTCATATCTATTTGCCCCATTTGTGATGATTTTTTCAAAAACCCTCTTACTTCTCCACACACAGTTTTGATTCTATGAATGATCACAAGTGGGTTTAATGTGGGTTTTTTGGGGAAGAAGATTTTATCATTTCTGTCCAAACAGAGTAGCAAACGATAACTATGATGCTCATGACTCCAGTAGTTCAATTCCTCTGTTCTTTGGAGTTATCCTAATTGGAAATCCATAATCTTTTCACAAATTCAGAATGAAGATTGATATGATCCTGCTTCTCTGATTAATGAATAATAACTCATCGTTCTCTCTCTTTCAAATAAGACAAAACTGTATTAAGAAATTCTGGCTCATACCCATTAGCCATTAGCTAGCCACTCGTTTCTGTGTGCACATGGCATATGGCACAGGGCACAGTGTCTCCACAATCTTCTGTGGGACACACTTTAATTGCACCTCTACTGTTACTGAAATGAAGCTCAGTGTGCTAAATCTCTTCAATCTGAAGAAAGTGCAGACTGTATCCCTGATAGGTTACAAGAAGTTTTGATGAATTAAATTTTCTTAAGGTCGTATGGTTTACCATTAATAGTTTACAGTTCAATTGGGGATTAAAACTTATGGATATAATTGCAGAAAATAATTCACCTTCTTTAAAAAATGAATTTTGTGTTTATTGTCTAAGAACAATTCAATTTTAATGGTGGCAAAGCATCCTCGTTTATTTCACTGGCAACTATTGTTGTTCTTACCATAGTTAACCTCCCCTTGAATTTCTATTTGTCTGTATTTTTTTTCTTCAGAGAAATTAACTCTTTGATCAATTTTCAAACCTTTATCCTCTTACACATGGTCAATTCCAATCGGGTTCAAACTTAACCCACCTATAGTGGGTGATTGCACCAAAGCTGCCAACTTTGTTTGAACTGCTTCTTCTTATGGACTGGATATGATGATGAAACACCTTACCTTCAACAACTTGGTGGGAGTGTTCGACCGAAAAGAAGAAGAAGCTCTTTGGTTCTGCCGGAGTGTTCAACGAGAGGAAAAAGAGGAGAACTGAACTTCTTGAAGTTCTCTGGTTCCGCCGGAGTGTTTGAACTTTGAACGAAAGAAATAAGATTCGTAATCTCTGATATCGTTGGAGTGGTCGAATGAAATGTAGAATATCTTCGCTAGTTCTGCCGGAGTGTTCGAACGAAAGGGAGACTTCCGCTGGAATGTTCGAACGAAATGAAGAAGAAGAAGAAATTTTGTCTATTGTTATTAGGGGGTATTATTGGTATATCAGAATAATAAAGTCATTTTGGGGTTTAAATGAAAATATTTTGAGTGATGTCATCACTTAACAATCCTTTTTAACGGAATGGATACGGTTGATAGAATCTTGGGAATGTAGAAGAGGGGAGAGTCATTACTCAAAACCCAGGGGAGGGGTTTGTCATTCGGGCATAATCGAGGGGAGGGGGAAGTAATTTACTCTAAAAAAAAACACTGATTTTTTTTGGTAAAAAAACGAGGGTAAATCTGTCTGATCTTGTCCAATTTTGATTAATACATACTAGTATCAGATCAATTTTGGCCTTGACCAATTCCAGGATAAGGAACCTTTTTTTTAAAAAAAAAAAATTAAGTATTCCTTCACGGGCACGCAGAGAAGAGTAAATCTCTTCATCACTAGTGATGTGTTTGTGTGATTAGAATCCGATATTATAATTAGGCATTTCTCACATTCTAAACAAGTTTTTTTGTTAATAATATAAAACTTGTTAACGACTCCCTTCAGTTCTAAAGGTGGGCCTCATTTTAATATCCATCCAACCAACTTCGACAGCTCAGAATACAAAAAAGTCACAAAACGCCTTTTATTAACGACCTCCTTTTTCGTTTTGTTCTGTTCATAACTAACTAACTAACTATAATGGTATGATAAAAAGCCGTAAAGGGAAGCCAAGTGGCAATCGTATACAAAATGTCGTCCACGTGTCATTTCTATAGACGTTTGATATCTTCGGATCTGGATTTACCAAACCAAGATCTTCGAAAATTAACGATCAAAACTTGGAATACACGTGAGCGATGAAGAGAAAAAATAAATAGAAATTCAAAGCTTCTATATATGGGTAACGTAATTCCCGTTTATTTGGATAAACTTGGACCACATTTCCAACGTAAAACCTTCCCCCATTATTGGGATCGGATTTATATATAAATCAAACGATCTGTCTCCCTTGTTTCTATCTTCGTATTCTTCCTCTGGTTTCAGCTCTTCTCTGTGTTTTTGTTTTTTTGGCTTAAAAGACCCCCTTTTGGAGCTTAAGCAGAAGACTCGAGATGTCTAAAGAAGCCTTTATAGGATCGATTGATCAAGGAACGACCAGTACGAGATTCATAATCTATGATCAGTCTTGTAAGGCTGTTAGTTCTCACCAGGCTGAGTTCTCTCAGATATTTCCTCAAGCAGGGTAATCATCATAATAGCTTCGTTTTTACTATCGTTCTCTTTTTTTGGATTAGAGATGTACCCTATGTCTTTTTTTTTTTTCTTTCTGGTTTTTGGGTCAGATGGGTTGAACATAATCCGATGGAGATTCTGGAGAGCGTGCGGTTTTGTATGGCGAAGGCTATTGACAAGGCGACAGCAGATGGACACAACGTGGATAGTGGATTAAAAGCGATTGGCGTTACGAACCAGAGAGAGACGGCGGTTGTCTGGAGTAAATCCACTGGTCTACCTCTTTATAATGCTATTGTTTGGATGGATGTTCGAACCAGTCCTATCTGCAGGTTTGGCTTTTCTCGCTTTTGGGTTCTTCTGAAAGATGCGTTTGCTCTTTCTCTTATGTTGGCTTTTGTTTAATCAGATCTGGGTCTTGCTACTTTGGGATTTTAATTAAGCAAAAACCATATCTTCGATTTTACGATTGAAATCTGGGTTTTAAGCAAACACCATATCTTTATTTTTACGAAGATTGAAATCTGGGTTTCGTAATTTTGGCAATTTTGATGTCATCTTTGATATCTCACAGGAGATTAGAGGAACAATTTCCAGAGGGGAGAAACCATTTCGTGGGGACATGTGGCTTGCCTATTAGCACTTATTTCAGTGCAGTTAAATTTCTATGGCTGTTAGAAAATGTTGATGCTGTTAAGAAAGCTATGGACTCAGGGGATGCTCTGTTTGGGACAATTGACACTTGGTTGATCTGGAACCTCACTGGGGGTTCTGGTAGTGTAGACCCATCCAAGAATTCGGTGACTGGTGTGCATGTCACTGATGTATCAAATGCATCTCGAACAATGCTCATGAACCTCCAGACTCTTGAATGGGATAAACCCACATTAGAGGCATTTGGGATACCCATTGGAGTACTTCCCAAGATTGTCAGCAATTCCGAAATTATTGGAAATGTTGCGAACGGATGGGCAACTGCCGGTGTTCCAATTGCAGGCTGCCTCGGTGACCAACATGCAGCAATGATGGGTCAGGCCTGCCGGAAAGGGGAGGCAAAGAGCACCTTTGGAACTGGTGCCTTCATACTTCTTAACACTGGTGAAGAGATTATTAAATCGAATCATGGTCTCCTGAGCACTGTTGCATTCAAACTTGGTCCTAAAGCGCCGACGAATTATGCATTGGAAGGCTCCATTGCGATTGCCGGAGCAGCAGTTCAGTGGCTCAGAGACAGCCTTGGCATTATTAAGACTGCCCCAGAAGTTGAAGATTTGGCAAAGAAAGTTGAGAATTCAGGTGGGATCTATTTTGTGCCAGCGTTCAATGGGTTGTTTGCTCCGTGGTGGAAAGATGATGCGAGAGGTGTACTGGTTGGGATCACAAGGTTCACAAACAATTCACATATTGCTCGAGCTGTGCTTGAGAGTATATGTTTTCAGGTGAATGATGTGTTGGAATCAATGCACAAGGATTCAAAGGAGAAGGCTGGAGCTAATGATGGGGAATTTTTGCTCAGGGTTGATGGTGGTGCATCTGCCAACAACCTCCTGATGCAGATTCAGGTATGTCTTTTTTTTTAGGGGAAGTTTTTCTAGTTTCTGCAAATTTTCTGATTAACTTACCATTGTAGTTGCTTTTTACTGATTCATCTATGTATGAATTCCTTTGTAGTGATACTACTATTTCTTTTGATTTTGACCTTACTGCCTTGTTTTTAATTTCACCAAACCAGGCGGTGACATTACTGCACTGTCTACTATTTCTTTTGATTGTGACCCTCTAATTGTAGTGTTTCAATGAAAGCTACAATAAACTGAAGTGGGATACTAGGACTGATGGGTCGCTAGTAAAGAGGTTATTGAATTTGTCTGTTGATATCAGCCTTTGGCTACTAGTTGGTTTGTTTTGAAGCATCCGTGTAAGCAGGAAAGAATAATAGAATATCAGTTATAGATCGGGAAGGATCAAATGTCATTAATTTTACTCATCTGCATTGTTGCTATTTCATGTGGTTATGAGCAACAACATGTAATAGTTTCTTCTACAGTCGAGGTCTCAAAGCAACCATCTCAAAATTGTTCTGTGGGAAGTCAAGCACAACTTTTTTGTCCTTAGTTATAAATGTTAAAATTTAATAGTTATTTTTGATGTCTTACTGATTGGCAGGCGGATTTATTGGGGAGTTCAGTGGTACGACCGAGTGATATAGAGACAACTGCTCTAGGGGCAGCCTATGCAGCAGGCTTGGCTGTGGGTGTTTGGACAGAAGATGAAATTTTCTCCACAGAAAAGCGGCAAGCAAAAGCAACCACTTTCCACCCGAAACTCCAAGGGGAAGAGAGGAAGAAGAAGTCTGAGTCCTGGTGCAAGGCTGTGACAAGAAGTTTTGATTTGGCAAGCCTTTCCCTTTAGCTCCTAGCATTACCCGCCTTCTCATATTTCCCCCATTTTAGTGATTTTATTCTGAATAATGTTCCAAATTCTTATGTAGATCTTGTTAATGGATCAATAATTTTATGTATTTAATTTTGATTTCAGTAATAACATTGGAATAAAAAACTGTTATATTCTTTCAGGTGTAATAACATCTTGTTTAGGCTGATATAGGCTTATGTGATCTTCAAAGTCCTTCCCAAGTCTCTTTTAGAAAAACTACATGATACCCCACTCACTGGAACACACACTTTGATCTGTTTTTATTCTCAGAACAGGAAAATTGTTGATCAGCCGTATAGTGCATGTACAATACATTCTTAAATTAAACTAGCTGCTTTGCTGCTCTCGTTCTCGTTAGATAATCATATGAACTGGCAGATGCTAGAGCAGGAGATATTCATGAAATAGGAATGCTAGCCATATGGCCAATATGCATCTACTGGCATTCTCAGTTGGACATAATGTGTTACCATGTTTTGGGGCTAAAGGATATCTGTAGACATTTGTGGCATGTGTTACTGGCATTTCTCCACTTCAAATTATATCCTAAAATTGTAAATAAATTTCATGGTTGAACACCGCCAATTGCATGAATGTGTCAACCAGTGTATTTAAATGATAAGAAAGATGTCTTCCCTGTAAACCGAGATGCAGTTACCAAACTAGTTTCATTCCGTCTAACTATTAAATAAAGGATTCCATCATATTCTTCTCTTATGATTAAAGTTCTGTCCTGATGGTTGGGGTACTAAGAGAATGCAGCAAGAGAATGACAGTAATATCACTCCTAAGCAATTATTATTGAGACTTGAAAAATATAGTTGTGTATTATTTATTCCAAACTGAAGAGAGTGTTCTTTATTTACTACTAGTATCATGCTCCTATTGTTCAGCTTCTCCAGGTAAGTGTTGGTAACTTCTTCCATTCTTTTTGCTCCTCTCTGTCTAATAAATTCCTTCGCTATTCAGATCTAGTCAATCTCCAAGCTGAAATCTCAAAGTTTTCTTGGAAAATTCCACAATACAGAAAACAACGAAGAAGAGTGGTCTTGTGTTGATTACTGACTGCACCGGAGCAGCAAAAGGAAGAAGGCACTCCTCCTTTTCTCTGTTCCGACGTCATGTAAATTGAACTCAAAGACCATTTTGATTTGGATTCAAAGATACATTTCACTATGTGCAATAGCTCCCTGGAAGTAGGAAGCTAATTACAACTTACAAGCCAAGGCTAAAGGAACTAAAGACGGACCACACACAACACACAAGAGGAAAGACCATGCAAACACAGACCGTGGGAGTGTACATGCAAAGAAACAAGAGGGAGGAAGCTAGTAAGTACATGCATGGATAACAAACTTGTACCAGGCATCACAGACAAATTCATGACATGAATCGATACATTGCTCAATGAAACGAAACCACATTCTTCGCCAATAAGGATTGATGTATAGAACTGCTGCAATTCCTAAGAAGAACATGACATACAAACCAGCAAAATTTGCGTAGAAAATGCCCATGTCGATATCATCATCATCATCACCTTTCACACCACTTGAAGAAGGTGGTGTTGCTGATGCGTTTGTTGAATCCGAATTGGACGAACAGTAGTCTCTTGTTAAAGGTGGACCACAAAGGAATGGGTTGCCTTCATAACTGGTGTTACTGAACGTCGAAAACTGTGACTTCATCTCTGGTGTCTTTCCAGATAAGTTGTTGTGTGCCAAAGTGAAGACCTCCAATGAGTATAGTATGAACAATTCTGAAGGGATTTCCCCACTCAGCTTATTGTAGGAAAGGTCCAAACTCTCTATTTGGGTTAGGTTTGACAAGGTTCTTGGAATGGGTCCAGTTAGCTGATTGTGAGACAAGTTTAATGTGAGAATGTCATTTAAATCTCCTATTTCACATGGGATGTTATTTCTTAAATTGTTGCAGGATAAATCCAACCCAGACACAAAGAAAATGATCTCACCCTTGTAAGAATTAGACCTACTCTTCATAAAGAAATCGTCAACTTCATCTGATTCACCGAATTCCATTAGATTGAGGGAATCATCACGAAGGAGGTCTAAATCCCCATGAGAGTAGGGAGTGATCTGTCCATTAACCAGACCACTACTTGAAGGACTACCTACAGGTTCCAATTTGAACATTGGGCCAACTGTCCTCCCAAATGAAATGTTATTCAAACATTTTGGTATTGATCCAGAAAGGGCATTATGAGAAAGATCCATTATGTTTATCCATTCCAAGAGGCTGAAGTAATTGGGTATTGGACCAGTGAAATGATTTTGTTTCAAGAGAAGGATTCTCAAATTAGAAAGGACAGCAATCCACTGTGGGATAACACCATAAAGCTCATTATCTCTGATGTCCAATATGAAAAGAGATGTATCATTGAAACTTGCAGTTGGTTAGTGGAGTCCTTGTGAACCTATTCCCTTTCAAGCGTAGATAAACTAAACTTGTTGATTCAATATTGATGGTATTGAACCCGAAAGTACATTTTGGGAAAGGTCAAGAAATGTAATGCTTTCAAGTTTACAAAACTCAACTGGGATGTTTCCTTGTAACAAATTCCCCCTCATGATGAGTGTATCCAGTTTTGTGAAGTTATTACCAATCCAATTTGGAATTCTTCCTGTTATCCGATCGTTTCTGATATCCAGAATTTGCAATTCAGAACATTTGGATAATCCAGTTAAAATATTTCCTGAAAACAAGTTGTTGTCCAAATGTAATGAAGCTAATCGAGTCAAGTTGAAGAATGGAGGAAGTATTTGACCCTGCAATCTATTATTTGAAAGTCTCAGAACAAATAGTTCATTGCAACCTATGGCCATCTGTATTGGAATGTTTCCTGAGAAATTATTATTGGACAGATCAAAAACTGATAACATTTTCATGTTAGCTATAGATGATGGAATGTGACCCTCAAAATGATTTTTTGATAGATTCAAAGACACAATGTTTGGCAACATCTTACCGATGTTTGCTTGAAGCAATCCATTGAATCCATTGCGCGAAATGTCTATAATCTCAGCAGCATTAGATTATGGACATTGGATTGTAGGACAAATTGACCACTTAATGAATTATTTCTCAGTATTAAAACTCTTAACATTTTATTCTTCTCCAACAACCAAGTGAGGAACGTTCCCTTGAAGTTGTTACTGGAGAGATCAAGCTGTCTCAAGTTGTGTTGGTAAGTGAGAAATCTTGGAACAGCATTGTTAAGGTTGTTGTTTGATAACAAGAGTGTCTTCAATTGGAAAGCAGGAACCCAAGATGGATATTCAGTTTCAACCTTTAAGTTGTCTCCAGCACTATGGAGGTCAATTGATTCAAGATTGGAATTGTTAGCAGAGGAGATGATTGGAAACAGGCCATCAAACTCATTATTGCTCAAAAAAATGGAAATCAGGGATGTAAGGCTGGAAAGGAGAGATGAGGAGAAATTTCCTGTAAATAGGTTGTCTGATAGACCTAACTTCCTGAGAGATGTTAAATTTTTGAGACATGTAGGAACAATCCCTTCAAAATCATTCACACTAAGATCTAACTCATGAAGGCTCTTCAATTGACACAAACCTGCATTAAGAAAATGAAGTACTCAATCATATACATATAGATTTTGACAGACATTAGCCAAAGCCACCAAATTCGATCTATCAATTCATTCTTACCTTGGAGTTTTCCATCCATTGAATTATGACTCAGATCCAATGACTGCAACATATGCATATTTGATAATTCTGCACCCAATATTAAAAGCAAAAGGAAGGAAATAATGTCAATGCATACTTTGTTCTAAAGAGGGCATAAATAACATTTCTTGTACCATACCTTCAAAATGTGAAGATCCATCAAGATAGTTGAAACGAAGGGACAATTTCCTAAGGGACTTAATCGTACCCAAAATTGGGAGAATACTGTTATTCAAATTGTTACCATTTAGGTCTAGGAACTCTAGTATTTGCAATCCACCAAATCTTGTGAAAACTGCAATCAATATTATATTATAGACAAAGAATGATGAATGAGATGTTGGTTTAATCAAATGCAAGAAGAGAGATCAAAGAGATCGAGGGGCACAAATTAATCTGAAAGAACTTTGTATTGGAAGCAGCTGCAACATATCCCTATTCTATTAGGTTCTTGATTGATACGTTAAAAGTTTTAGAACTGATGGAACGCGTTAAATCAAGTCCTTTAGTCTATCCCATGCTAGGATTGAACTAATCTAATGTCCATACACTAGATCGAACCCCATTAAACACATAACATATATTCTCATTGTTAGGTACCTACCTTGGATTGGATTGTTTGCAAGGAGGCTTCGATTATATTCCAGCTCAAATCCAATGATTGCATACTCCATATCCCACTGGAAAGAGATTTGCTCCAACAACGCAACTTTGGCGGTTAGTGCAACATCACCGTATTGCATGTGGACTTTCGTGGCAACCAAAACGGTTTTTAAGAGTCAACACGTGGGAAGAACCCGTGCAGTCTTTGGCAAAAGAAATCCTTTTCCAAGATGCAACCGCAATATCCATTTTGATCGGAAATTGCTGTGAAGTTCGGCTGCAACTCCAGGGCCGTGCGGTGATTTGTAAAATCTTATTTTTCGTAAATAAACGGCTATATCGTCTTGTACCAATGCTGGTGGAATTCATCGGCAAACTTCAACAACTCGTCATCGGCGTCTCGTTGTCAAGTAACAGCAACAGTGCAACATTAGTTACCGACTTCCGACCCAAAAATGCTCATTTTCGCCGGAATAAAATCAGTCTAGTTAGGAAAATAAACGGCTCTTTCATCGGCGAGGATCTCTGTAAAAGGGTACTGCTGCCCCTGCTATAAGGGTACTATTGCCCCCTGGTTTGCCTGATTCGGGAATGGGTTCTTTCATTGGCAATATTGTCATCGAGTCGGAGGGTCTCCCCCTTGCTTCAAGAAAAACTAAAATAAACTTGCCCCTTGCTTGATGTCAACCAATAAGAGGTCTGATTAATGGCCGAAAAATAGAATATCGGCCATCAAAAAATTTAACCGAAGGGTTGTTACATAAATCGTGCCCCTTGACGATGGGTTATGGCTTTCCGGTGCTCATTACAACAGGATTTGTCCTTGATTGAGCACATTTTCACTGTCTGATTTGGGACTAGACTCCCTTAATCAACATCTATTCTTCCTCAAACCATCACGATTTTGCTTTCTAGCGTTCCACTGGCGTGCCAAAATGTGTTAGTGATTTTTTTCAAGAGTCTCACAGAATGACACAACACACGTGGTGGAGGTAGCACGGGCATGCCAAACCCTTTGACGCAGGCTCAAATGAGGCTGGAAACGGTCTGTCTTAGCTTCCAACCCAGACGAAACAACCTGTTCGAATTGACAAAACGGCACGTTCTAACTTTTGACTAGGACGAAACGGTCTGTTCTAAATGACTAAACGACCTGTTCTAAGACAAAACGACATGTTCTAACTGGCGAAACGGCCTGTTCTGAGACGAAAAGGGGATATTTTCGTGCCTGAGTAGCTCTAAGGTCTTTTGGGTAAAAAAAAAATTACCATGGACGAAGCAAAGGAAGAAGATTGAAAATCAAAGTTGTTTACTTGCAGTCTGTATCCGATTGGAGTCAGTATAACTTGTGAAATCCGACATTGATAAGGTTTACAACTTGGTATAACTATTCTACGATCAAATCGCATAATCTCCCAGAAACGGATTTGATGAAGCTTTCACAACTCTGTCATCTATGGATTGATAGAGCTTGCAACTTGATGTTAATGGTCGTCTTGTGAAACATGGGTCAAAAGACAAGATTACTAGAATTATTCTCCAAGCATCTCCCAAAAACGATTTTGATGAAGCTTCTACAACTCTATCAGCCACAGACTAATGAAACTTGCAACTTGATGATGATGGTTGTCTTCTGAAACACGGGTCACAAGACAAGATTGCTGGAGTTATTCTCTAAGCAAGACTTACTTAAATGTCCCTTGAAACACGAGCCAATGAGACATCTATGGCTGAAAACCAACTCCAACAAAAATTACAGGGAAAGATGAGAGATCTACATCTTGAAAGATAAAAAAAAAAAGATAGAAGAATAAAACTCTGTTGTAGAGTGTTGTGTTGTTTTCGCTGTCCCTTCTTCTTCGTACTCTGTTTTTTTATAATTACTCTCTTGACGGTTGTGGTAGTTCCAGCAATTTCCATAATTATCCACAATTTCCTGCCCCACCTTTTCATTTTGTTATTCAAATTCAAATGGATAACTCTTTGATAGCAACGTAGAGTGCACGACCTTAAAGCATGCATAATCGAATCCCAATTTGTAAAAGTGGGGTGTGAAGAATAATCGAATCCCAACTTATAAAAGTAGGGTATGAACAAGTAGGGTCTAAAGTAGGGTGATGATTCCAATCTAATCCTGAAATAGAAAAAAATAATGATTCCAATCTAATCATAAATAAGAGAAAGAAAAAAAAAAAAAAGAGGTGATTCCAATATAATCGTAAGTGCGTTTCTTTATTATTGTGAGAAAGAGAGACAATAATTCCATCATTAAGAGTGACTTTCATAGGTTAAGAATTTTTCTCTTTTCATGACTTCCAAGTCTTTCAGGCATTATTACCCAAAAAAAAAAAAAATTCTTTGGAGACACGGAAATTTCACAAAAGTAAACTTCATCTTTTCTTTTCCTGTCTTCTAAGTCTTTGACACGTGGAAATTTCATGGAAGTATGCTCATTCTTTTGGAGTGAAATGATTTGGGTGCACTAATTTGTAAATTATAATATTAATGAGAAGTTAATGACTTCAAAACATGGTTCTAAGAATTGGTATTGGATTGGCCGATCCATATCAATATTGGCAAAGGCCAATATCGAATCTTAGCCAATCTTGAATCAGGAATTGATATCAAATTAAGGGTAAAAAATGTAAAAAATTCAATTTTTAATGAAAAGTAGGGGCAAAATTGCCTGATCCAAACTGATATTAGTCGTTCGATATCAATATCGGATCGGTATCAACTGAGACTGATACCATTTTTGATACCGATTACTAAATCCATGCTTCCAATTCTTTGACGCATTTAAATTTCATGGAAGTAAACTTCATGTTCTCTTTTCAGGACTTCCAAATCTTCAGCACAGAAATTTCATGGAAGCAAGCTTAGTCTTCTCCCTTTGTATGGAAAAGTAAGGTTAAAAGTGAGGTGGGAAAATCATACTTACTCATTGTTACCTTGAATGTGTGAGGATATACCTAAGTAAATTATCACTTAGACCCAATGTTTGCAAGCTAATCTTGTCCAAATCTAAATTTGGAAGACCTAAATGATATCTCCGAAGGGATACAACACTTGAACTGGAGACTCCTCATATTCCTTAATTAACACTTGATGTAGAAAAGAATATGTAGGATGTTTCTTTCACTTTCTCTGGTTCAAAATCCTAACTCGCCAAAAGATGGAGAAGAAGAAGACGAGAGAAGATGATGAGTGGAGGAGATTAACCGGATAAATCGCAGAAGATATCAAAATTAAAACTTCTCTTTTGTTATGGTTGACCACTGCTACTTCCCCTTCTCTTATTGGTGTAGATTAACCGGATAAATCGCAGAAGATATCAAAATTAAAACTTCTCTTTTGTTATGGTTGACCACTACTACTTCCCCTTCCCTTATTGGTGTTTATTATATGATACTAAATACTAATTTATGAGATAAATTTATATTCTAAGTGGTGGAATTCTATTAAGTGATTCTACCAAGGTCGTCGTATGTGAGTCAAACTTGAACTATTTACTTAAGAATCTAACTCAATCTTAATAAATAATATATTTACTCATAAGTGCACCTTTAGATGGATATAAATAATAAACCCCCAAATAAATAGTTTTGTTGCATTTTTTAGGCCCTCCACTTAACAATAGTGAGTGACAAGCCTTAGGATATGGAATTAATTATTGTCACTACTCTAGTTCGTCGAAATAGATTATTCAGAGAATCTTGATTGTTGGTTGGACATAAAACACTTGTCAAATGTAATTATCAATAAAGGAACTGTCTAAATGACACTTCTAAAAGTATATTTAGAACTTGACATCTTTTGTTTGCCCTTTGTTTTATTCTTAAAAGTTCTTTAAGTCAAGAGTAAAATAGACATTTTCAAAATAATTTTAAAGTGACTTATCATTATATCATTATCAAAAGATGTCACTGTTTTGCACATTTTTCGAGTACATATATGAAATGACAGGATTTACGCTATTTAAAAAAATATATATTATACTAAAATAGTAAAAAAATAAGGTTACAAATTATTTGACACCCTAAGATGGAGTCAATAAGAAAATCCCAATAATAAAATTAATATTTTAAATCTTTTGCAAACTATTTACAAAATATGCAATTGATCATAGACTTTCTTTCAATCACAATCATGTATCTTTTTCAAATTATTCACCCTATTTGGGAAGTAGATTTCTTATTGAGCATCTAGCTCTACATTCACAAACAAATATTATGAATCCAACTAACCAATATATAGCTAGGGAGGCATCAAATATTGGTACACTTTTTTTTTTGGTATCAAATAATAAACACCATCTTAGGGTGTCAAATAATTTGTAACCTTACTTTTTTTACTATTTTAATATAACAAGTTCAAGGAAATGGGATCTTAAGGGGTATTTTAGAAAATATCAAAACCTAAGGGGGTATTTATGAACCCAAAAGGGAAGTGAATTATTCTATTTCCTTGGCTGCTAGCCTTGTAGCAGGAACATTCCTGCTATGGGCGTAGCAGCAAATTTTTTTTCCATCAAAGACGTAGTTTGTACGGGAGCTAAGCTACTATATGATTACTATGGACGTGACCTTCAGTAATATTTAGGGAGAATGTTTTCTGTGCCGGCGAGCAGGCTGCGCCAAGACACATGGGAGTGAGTGAAATGACCACCTTGCCCCCCTGAATGGCAAGCCCATGTATCTGGGCGCAGGTTGCGCTACGGCACAGAGAACATCAGCCCATTTATATATGTTACTATTCAATTATTTCCAAACCTGGAGGTTTGACTGAACCTGACCAATCAACGTGGTGGGTTAGGTTTCTTGGTCCAACTAGGTGTCACTGGAATGTATAACCAATATTAATGGTATAATTACAAATTATTGCTCTTGCTCTTTTGTGTATTGCACTTATTTCTTCGTACATTCATACTTAATTGTTTAGTACTCTCTCTTTTTCCTGCCAATGCCTGTTCATCTACTGGGGTGTGGCCATTATTGATTGTGTCCACCACACCTAAAAGATTGGTTGGCCAATCCTATCCATTCTTATCATAGTTTGAGGTATCGGTGGTGTCGGATCAACATATTGGGTGATTCGAATTGGTATTGTTGACCATTGATGATTGATCCCAATACCTGATTGTTCCCATATGGGTGGGGAACGATATGAAATAGGGGTAAAATTGTCAAAACCCCAATTTTGTTAGGAAAATCAAAGGCTCCACATCTAGGCTGATCTATACTTGTCTAATCCAATAGTATGCACTAAATCCATGATAGGATCCTGGAAAGTGAATTTTCATATCCCTAAATTGTGTAATTCAATTGGTTAATTCTTGGATTCATATCGAAATCGGTGATGACTGATCTAGTTGATTCCCATCAATTTTGTTTCGTTTTTCAGCTGATTCCAGTCCATTTCAATCGATTTGAATTGACATCAGCACTAACCGATTCTATAGAAAACAGATGATTCCAATTTAATCGGATGAATATATTTTTCCTTTTTTGGACTGAGTTTTGCTTCACCCACAATGAATGGGAATACATTCGTCGTGGGTGTGTGATAGATGGGAGAAGGTATCGGAAGTGAACCAGCCTCTATGGGTAGGGGAAAACTCTCTCTCTCTCTCTCTCTCTTGAGAGATACACTAATTCATGTTTAAGAGTGACTTTATGGCTTAAGTATATATATTTTTTTCTTGCATCTCCTTTTCACAGGGTCTATCCTAGTTATATTAATCATATTTACATTTTTTCTTCTTTGGACCGAGTTTCCCTCCACCCACGGTGAAAGGGAATACATTTGCCGTGGAGGTATCGTGAGGGTATTTTTGAAACTGCTAAAACCCTAGGATGGGTGGTGAACCGTCCTCTATGGGTGAGGAAAGCTCTCTTTCTCTCACTCTTTATAGTGAGAGACACTAATTCATGATTAAGCGTGACTTTATAGCTTAAGTATTTTACTTTCTTACATCTCATTTTCACATGATCTACCCTAGATATATTTACTCTCTATCTCTCTCTTTCTCTTTTTATAGCAGTTGGGTCTTTCTTCATTGCTCATAGGGGTGTAAATGTATAGCCGAAATATGTTTCCGTATCCGTGTTCGTATCTGTTTAACACTATCCGAATCCGTCCGAAAGCTAAACGGATGCAGATACAGATAGGCTATAACAATCTGAAAAGCTATATTTACATGTAAACGGATAAAATATCCGATCCGTATCAGTGTTCGTATCCGTTTAGCACTATCTGAATCGGTCTAAAAACTAAACGGATGCAGATGCGGATATAGCACTATCCAAGCCGAATCCGATCCGTTTACATCCCTAACTGCTCTTCCTTCAACCATGGAGAACGAACCCTTCACCATTGCTAATTTGACCCTGTGATTAGATTTCTATGTCATCCTTCACTCCCACCCTTATTGTATGGGATGGAAAATATCTGAGATCTCCTTGGTGAAATGATTATCTCTTCTTCCTCATGATAGAAGAGAAGAGAAATTAGGTCCCTTGGAAATTCCATGAAAGTAAGCTTCATCTTCAATCTTCATGACTTCCAAGTCTTCGACGTGTGGAAATTTTATGGAAGTAGTTAGCTCATTCTTTTGGAGGAGAATGGCTTGGCTGTCCTTATTTGTAACATTAATGGGAAGATAAGGGCAATGACTTCCAAGTCCTCGACGCGTTTAAATTTCATGAAAATAAGTTTTATTTTTTTTCTACCAAAAAAACAAAAAAGAGAATGGATCATTTGCATGTACCAACAGGCGAACATGCATATGAGAGCCAACTACTTGTTCTATTTTTGCCATTTACAATGGGAGGAGGGGTTTATATGAAAACAAAATTAAAATGTGATTGGCTCTCACATGTACGTTCACCTGATAGTACGTGCAAAGGAACCGAACTCAAAAAAAAAAAATTTCATTTTCTCTTTCATAACTTATGAGTCAAAATATCACCGACTAATAAGATAATAACACGTGTCCCAATAAGAGCAGAGTTAATTACTTGTACACGTCATGTAAAGTCTTAGGCATGGAAATTTCACGGAACTAAACTTATTCTTCCCACTTCATTATCGTAGACAACAGATGGTCCCAATAACAAAAGAAACTCTCTCAAAGTCTTTAGAGTTAGACGGCCCACGAGGAAGAAAGAGCAAAGCAAAGACAAGAGTTGTTTAGCTGACTGATGGAGCAGGAAGGGAAAGACCCTTCTCCTTTTCTATATACCCATGACTTAACTTGTAGACCATTGGATTGGATTAAAAAAAAACCCACGTGGCACGTCATCAACGTGATTGCGGGGTTGTGATGGGTGCTAAGCAAAGAAAATTTATAAGGGCAAGACATCGCTGCCTGATCGTGTAACCCCTGCACCAGCAATGAGGCTAATCCGGCAATCCCTAGAGTGGCAGAACAACATTGCACCCTATAGTTTATTTGCCTTGAGAGGGGCAAAATGTTACTTAGCCCCACATTTTCTCAAGGATTTCCCTTATTTTCATGTTCGTGATGCAATGTATGGTGTTTGTGTGTCGACGTTTAGCTCCTTGATGACAGAGCATTCCTCTGTTCCACTTGGTGAATCTTAGCCAATCTCTGATCAGGAATTGATATCAAACTAAGGGTAAAAAATGTAAAAAATTCAATTTTTAATGAAAAAGAGGGGCAAAATTGCCTGATCTAAACTAATATTAGTCGTTCCATATCAATATCGGATCGGTATCAACTGAGACTGATACCATTTTGATACCAATTACTAAATCCATGCTTCCAATTCTTTGACGCATTTAAATTTCATGAAAGTAAACTTCATGTTCTCTTTTCAGGACTTCCAAATCTTCAACACAGAAATTTCATGGAAGCAAGCTTAGTCTTCTCCCTTTGTATGGAAAATTAAGGTTAAAAGATGAGGTGGGAAAATCATACTTACTCATTGTTACCTTGAATGTGTGAGGATATACTTAAGTAAATTATCACTTTGACCTAATGTTTGCAAGCTAATCTTGTCCAAATCTAAATTTGGAAGAACTAAATGATATCTCCAAAGGAATACAACACTTGAACTGGAGACTCCTCATATTCCTTAATTAACACTTGATGTAGAAAAGAATACGTAGGATGTTTCTTTCACTCTCTCTGGTTCAAAATCCTAACTCACCAATAGATGGAGTAGAAGAAGACGAAAGAAGATGATAAGTGGAGGAGATTAACTGGATAAATCGCAAAAGATATCAAAATTAAAACTTCTCTTTTGTTCTGGTTGACCACTACTACTTCCCCTTCCCTTATTGGTGTTAATTATAGGATACCAAATACTAATTTATGTGATAAATCTATATTCCAAGTGGTGGAATTCTATTAAGTGATTCTATCAAGGTAGCCTTATGTGAGTCAAACTTGAACTATTTACTTAAGAAT
This sequence comes from Telopea speciosissima, assembly GCF_018873765.1. Lineage (NCBI taxonomy): Eukaryota > Viridiplantae > Streptophyta > Magnoliopsida > Proteales > Proteaceae > Telopea > Telopea speciosissima. The sequence continues at coordinate 62,525,331 of NC_057917.1, read as the reverse complement.
CTAACTCAATCTTAATAAATAATATATTTACTCATAAGTGCACCTTTAGATGGATACAAATAATAAACCCCCAAATAAATAGTTTTATTGCATTTTAGTCCCTCTACTGAACAATAGTGAGTGACAAACCTTAGGATATGGAATTAATTACTGTCACTACTCTAGTTCGTCGAAATAGATTATTCAGAGAATCTTGATTGTTGATTGGACATAAAACACTTGTCAAATATAATTATCAATAAAGGGACTATCTAAATGACACTTCTAAAAGTATATTTAGAACTTGACATCTTTTGTTTGCCTTTTGTTTTATTCTCAAAAGTTCTTTAGGTCAGGACTGAAACAAAGTTTTCAAAATAATTTGAAAGTAACTTATCATTATGTCATTATCAAAAGATGTCACTATTTTGTACATTTTTCGAGTACAAATATGAAATGACAGGTTTTACCCTCATTGAAAAAAAAAGTGTTATACTAAAATAGTAAAAAAGTAAGGTTACAAATTATTTGACACCCTAAGATGGTGTCAAGAAGAAAATCCCAATAATAATATTAATATTTTAAATCTTTTGCAAACTATTTACAAAATATGCAATTGATCATAGAATTTCTTCCAATCACAATCATGTATCTTTCTCAAATTATTCACCTTATTTGGGTAATAGATTTCTTATTGAACATCTAGCTCTACATTCACAAACAAATATTTTGAATCCAACTAACCAATATATAGCTAGGGAGGCATCAAATATTGGTACACCAAAACACATAATATTTGACCACAACAGTAAGGACCTCTCGGGTTCGGAGAGCAAAATGTACCATTGCAGTGAGTCTTGTTTCTCAAATATCTGACAATAATCCATACAAAGATTCTCAAGTGATCTTGTTCAATACACATACAATATGAATACTCACATTTGTAATTTGGAATCTCATTGCGAAAATACTCAATGTGACAATCATATGAACATAATACCAGTTTTGTCCTTAGTTACAAATATGAATACTCACATTTGTAACGCTAGAGTTATTTACTCATTTGGAACTTTTGTTGGCCAGCGTACAAATTTTGAAGCAGGATTTTTAGCCTTGATGCATGGTCTGAATTTGGCCAAGGATTTGGGAGTCCAAAAGTTGTGGGTGGAATACGATTCAGCAGCAGTGGTGACCAATGTCTATTCTAATAAGTCTATTCACTGGTGTGTGCACCAAGATTGGCTCTTTATTCAGGACTTCTTGGTGTCCATTGAGTGGAAAATCACTCACTACTACAGAGAGGCTAATCTGATTACGGATTATCAATCGAAAACAACAAAGAGAAGTGCTTCATTTGTCATGCAACCTTTTCCCCGGATCTTTATCACCTCCTGTTACTACACGGTGCAGTACTGCATCGTACGACGCTACAGAGGCCATGTGGCACAGCAGGCCCCACATGGTGCACATGGCCTCTGCAGCCGTCGCACGATGCATTACTGCACCGTGCAGTAACAGGAGAGGATAAAAATTCTCTTTTCCCCCCCTTTTATCATTAGAGAGCTGAAGGTTGACGCTGTGAGGAGATATCGTTATTGGATTACTTTTTAATTTTTCTTGGTGGGTTGTCTCTCCTGCTGATGGCTTTGCCGTAGATGGGAGTCTCAACCTCGCATTCTGTTTCAGTTTGTTTTTATGGTTTTTGCCTAGGTTGTAATTTTATTTTATTTTTTCTTAATACAAATGATCATTTAACCAAAAAAAAAAGACAAGCAACTAACCTTAGGACAACCAATTGTCCAAATTAAATTAATGAAAATCAATATTTACTTAAATTATTTGAATTGGGTTTGATGGACAAATAAATCCAACAGTTACCTGGAAAGCTTTGAAGGGAGGATGCACTCACACTATGGGCCTACCAATTACAACAGCTTCTTCAAAGATCTTACAAAGCTGAAACAAACTAAGCCTATATGAGAGATTCCAAACTCAATTGGTCAGAGAAGATGCCAGCTAAACAAGAAGTAAATTGCTTTGTTAGTGGTTTAAAAGATTCCATTACAGTGGCTATGTAAGCTTTAAAGCCTAAATCATTTTTAGTTGCAGTGGGTCTTGCTCACCTCTATAAGGCCAAACATCTCCCTCAATGGCAAATTCTGCAACATGAAGTCAAGGAGACTACACCACCATCAAAGTCAACCTTCATCCCAAGTTTAAAACAGAATAATATAGGACCCATCATAGGCACTAGATAGATCATGGAAGGATCATTTGAAGCATCACCTAACAAAAGGAAAGGCCATCTATCATCCTTTAATTTATTTTCTATCTTCCATTCATGTAGAGAATTAGATATTGGATCCCAGATGACATCCATTCCCACAGGTTATTATTACATGGGGTTTACTAACTCTTATTCAGTTAAGATTGTGCAAAGAAAACAGAGGAAGAAGCAGGAAGGGAGTTAAAGTACATCAACGGATTACTAGCTTGTACCAGGTATCCAAGACAAATTCGTGACATGAATCGATACATTGTTCAATGAAACGAAACCACATTCTTCGCCAATAAGGATTGATGTATAGAACTGCTGCAATTCCCAAGAAGAACATGACATATGAACCAGCAAAACTTGCCAAGAAAACGCCCATGTCGATTGAAGGTGGTGTTGTTGCTGATGTGTTTGTTGATTCCGAATTGGAAGAACAGTTTCTTGGTAAAGGTGGACCACAAAGGAATGGGTTGCCTTCATAACTTGTGCTATTGAACGTCGAAAACTGTGACTTCATCTCTGGTGTCTTTCCAGATAAGTTGTTGTGTGCCACAGTGAAGACCGCCAATGAGTATAGTATGGACAATTCTGAAGGGATTTCCCCACTCAGCTTGTTGTAGGAAAGATCCAAACTCTCTATTTGGGTTAGGTTTGACAAGGTTCTTGGAATGGGTCCAGTTAGCTGATTGTGTGACAAGTTTAATGCAAACATTCTATTTAAATCTCCTATCTCAGATGGGATGTCATCGCTTAAGCTGTTGCAGGATAAATCCAAACCAGACACAAAATTAAGGACTTCACCCTTGTAGGAATAAGAAATACTCTTCGTAACGAAATCAACTTCCTCTGATTTACCAAGTTCCGGGTCATTGTTGTCATCAAAAAGGAGGTTTAAATCTTCATTGGGATCAGAGGTAAATGCATAGCCATTAACAGTTTGTACAAATGCAAGATCTAGGTCTACTATCCTCCCAAAAGATATGTTATTCAAACATCGTGGTATTGATCCAGAAAGGGCATTATGGGATAGATCCATAATGTTTATCAATGTCAATTGGCAGAAGCAATTCGGTATTGGACCATTGAAATGATTTTGTTTCAAGAGAAGAAGTCTCAAATCAGAAAGGCCACCGATCCACTCTGGGATAACACCATAGAATTCATTATCTTTGATGTCCAATGTCAAAAGAGAAGATGAACCATTGAAAAGTAGTGCAGTCGGTGGTGGTGGTGGTGGAGTCCTTGTTAACCTATTCCCTTGCAGGTGTAGATATTGTAAACTTGTTGAGTTCAATATTGATGGTATTGAACCTGAAAGTAAATTGTGGGAAAGGTCAAGGAAGTAGACTTGCTGAAGGTTACAAAACTCAACTGGGATGTTTCCTTGTAAAGTATTACCCTGCATGATGAGTGCACTCAGCTCTGTCAAGTTACCAATCCAATTAGGTATTCTTCCTGTTATCTGGTTGTTTCCAATATCCAGAATTTGTAATCCAAAGCATTTGGACAATCCAGTCAAGACATTTCCGGAGAACAAGTTGTTGTCCAAACGTAATGAAGTCAATTGTGTCCAGTTAGAATACGGAGGAAGTATTTGACCATGCAATCTATTATTCGAAAGTCTTAAAACATTTAGGTTATTGCAAGCTTTGGCCATCTGCAATGGAATTTCTCCTGAGAAATTATTATTGGCCAGATCTAAATATGTCAATATTTCCATGTCAGCTATGGATGAAGGAATGAGACCCTCAAAGTAATTATGTGATAGATTCAAGTACCATACATCTGGGAACATCTTACCGAAGTTTGCTTGAAGCAGTCCACCAATGCCATTGCTTGAAATGTCTATCTTGTATGCAGCCTGATGGATATTGGATGGTAGGACAAAATGACCACTCAATGAATTATTTCTCAGTATTAGAACTTTTAACATTATATTATTCTCTACCAACCAATTGGGGAACATTCCATTCAAGTTGTTACTGGAGAGATCAACTTGTCTCAAGTTGTGTTGGTTACTGAGAAATCTTGGAACAACATTGTTAAGGTTGTTGTTTGGTAACAAGAGCACCTTCAATTGGAAAGGAGGAACCCAGGAAGGATAGTCAGTTTCCACCTTTAATTTGTCTCCAGCACAATGAAGGTCAATCACTTCCAGATTGGAATTGTTGGCAAAGGAGATGAAAGGGAACAGGCCATCAAAATCATTATACCTCAAAGAAATGTTGACAAGGGATGCAAGGCTGGATATGAGAGATAAGGGGATATTTCCTTTAAATTGGTTATGTGATAGATCTAAGTCCCTAAGAGTGGTTAAATTATTGAGACATGGGGGAAGAATCCCTTCAAAATTATTCCAACTAAGATCCAACTCATGAAGGCTCTTCAATTGACACAAGCCTGCATAAGAAAACGAAGTGAATCATCCACATATAGATTTATGAAGGCCTAATAAAGGTACAACAACCCATATACTCAAAAGTGACTCAAACATGTAATTTATGGCCAAAAGGGAACAATTGAAAACCATGTTAGCCAAAGCCACCAGATTCTATCAATTTAATCTTACCTTGGAGTTTTCCATCCAATGAATTATGACTCAGATCCAAAGACTGTAGAATGCTGCTATTGAATTGGTTTTCGCTTAGGTCTAGGACTTCCAGACTTTGTAATTCACCAAATCTTTTGAAACCTGCTAGATACAGAAAAATGATCAATGGAATGTTTGTTTATTCAAAGGGTAGGAAAACCATTTTTCTTTCCTTTCAAGCAAGGCTGTGCTTTTGATCTCAATAAGTATATGATCTATTGGGGCAATTTTATCTCCCTACTTTGTTACTTTGTTCCCCTGTTCCCCCCCCCCCCCCCTAATTCTGTTTTGACAGTGATAATCTCATCCATTATCAATTAGGCATTGAATAAAAAGCTTATGATTGGTCATTTGGTGACTAATCAAATAAGTCGAGATGTTGCAGTTTCTTAAAGGCAGAAAACATGGTGAAATTTCGAAATGGAATAGATGGAAGCCGATCCCATGTCTGATTTCAGGTTTAAAAACCTCATTGGTGATCATTTCGATGAATTATCGTGAAAGACTAATGTGACTACAAGAATGTTATAGTGGATGACTGTATGTATGATGATGGTTTGTGTCTTCAACTTGAAGAAATAAAGTGAATAATTAAACAATGACCCTCCCTCCCACACTTTCCTGAGTTAACTCTGAGCTCGAAAAAAGTAATGAAGTTATAATCTGGCTCTATGGCTCCCTGTTTCAGATATTTCTCATATGGTTGGTTGTATGTTGCACTCATTTCTTCTTTCATTAATAAAATTTCCTTTCTGTTGTTTCCCCATGTTTCCGTTTGGGTTTGATGCAACAGGGCAGGTAGTCTAGCTCGGTATGCAAGACTGAGGAGTAGGGGCTAAGTTTTACCTATAGCAAGCAATATCATAAAACAGAGAGAAACAGAAGAATATTCCAATCTAATCGTATATATAATAATATATGTGCAGTAAATCTTACCCTGGATTGTTTGGAATGAGGCTTCAATTGAGTTATAACTCAAATCCAATGATTGCAAGTTATGCAAATTAGCTAGTTCTGCATCAAATTAAGAAAGGGAAGCACATGAGTGTAAGTGTGTAACAACACATACATAATTTATATAATATTACTATTAATCAAAATATAAAGCCAGCAGCACACCTTCCCAATGGGATGATCCATCCAAACGATTCGCAGCAAGAGATAGAGTCCTAAGGGAGGTGAGAACACCCAGAGATGGAAGGATGGTGTTGTTGAAGCGATTATCAGTTAGGTCAAGGACCTCCAGTTTCCTCAATCCAACCAATCTTTCAAACCCTGAAAGATGATAGATAGATAGATATTGGTCAAGTGATTGGAGTAGTGCTTAAATAGGCATTCTTTTGCTTAATTTCATTTCATGCATTCCACCTCCACTTGGTTAATATAATAATTTAGAGGGAAGAAAGAAAATAAAAAAACCAGCAACAAGGAATGAATGAAGCAAGTTGTAGCAGTTGTTATTAAAGATATAGAGATTGAAAGTACCTTCATTTTCTATCCAACCATCAAACGAGTTTGAAGATAAGTCGAGGTGTTGCAGATCTTTAAAGGCAGAAAACAAGGTGACATTTAGGTAATCCGTGACATTTAGGTAAGTCAACTTACCATTTTCATATCTATATCCCCTACTCATAAAATTGAGTGATAGTTGAATGACTCGTCCTGTGGTTGCATTACACTTGATAACTTCTGGCTCCCAATCACAACAATCACTCTCTTTGACATAATCTTGAACACCTTGACTCCAATCTAGAAAACCCTTAATTTCTAAGAGTGCAATCCTCTCCTCTTCCAAGCACCCCAAACACCCATGATGAATTCGAAATACAAATAACATCAGCAAAGAAACCCACAACCACTTCTTCACCAAACACCATTCCATGATGAGAAAGCCTGAGAGACTTGGAAGACTAATCTTCTCCCACCTCAATTACTTCTGCATATTAACGGCATTAAATGAAGGTTTAAATAAGGGAGCATTTGCACCAACCATTACATCTTTTTTTTTTTGGTAAAGCACCGACCATTACATCAAAGACGTAGTTCGTACGGAAGCTAAGCTATTATATGATTACTATGGACGTGACCTTGAGTAATATTTAGGGAGAATGTTTTCTACGTCGGAGGCGCAGGCTGTGCCCAGACACATGGGGTAAAGTGACCACCCTATCCATTCTTATCATAGTTTGACCTTTGAAGTATCGGTGGTGTCAAATCAACATATTGGATGATCTGAATTGGTAATCACTAACCACTAATCCCAATATGGGTGGAACGATAGATATGAAATAGAGGTAAAACTGTCAAAACCCCAATTTTATTAGGTAAATCAAAGGCAAAATTGTTCCATCCAGAATGAACTATCCTTGTATCATATCAGTTTTTGAGGTATTGATACCTGATCCGATACCATGCACTAAATCCATGATAGGATCCTAGAAAGTGAATTTCATATTCCAATGTTTTAAAAATTGTGTAATTCAATTGATTAATTGTTGGATTCATATTGAAATCGGTGATGACTGATCTAGTTGATTCCATTCAATTTTGTTTCGTTTTTCATCTGATTCCTGTCCATTTCAACGGATTTGAATTGACATCGACACTAATCGATTCTATAGAAAACAAATGATTCCAATTTAATCGGATATATATTTTTCCTTTTTTGGATCGAGTTTCCCTTCATACATGATGAATGGGAATACATTCATCGTGGGTGTGTGATAGATGGGAGAAGCTGTGTGATAGATGGGAGAAGGTATCGGGAGGGTATTTTTGAAACACGTTAAAACCCTAGGATGGATGTTGAACCATCCTCTATAGGTGGAGGGAAACTCTCTCTCTCTAGTAATGGGATACACTAATTGATGTTTAAGAGTGACTTTATGGCTTAAGTATTTTTACTCTGGCATCTCCTTTTCACAGGGTCAACACACACACAGGGTCAACACACACACACACACACACACACACTCTCTCTCTCTCTCTCTCTCTGTCTGTTGGGTCTTTTTTCATTGCTCTTCTTTCAACCATGGAGAAAGAACCCTTCACCACGACTAATTTGACCCTATGATTAGATTTCTATGTAGGGATGTAAACGGATTAAATTCGGTCGGATAGTGGCATTATCATATTCGTATCCGATTATATTCGGACGAATTTGGATAATATCTTATCTATTTTCGGATGGATTCGGATAATTTTCGGATAGTGATTTTTTTAATAAAGCTTCTCCTAAATAGATATGAATACGGATCGAATATGATTTTTCGACTATCCGTTGACATATTTACCGTTTTTAAGATGAGAGTTAGGGTTGAGACATGAGAGTTCAGTAACTGCCCTTTCTTTTACTCTTCTTTGTCTTTTATTCCCTTACCTATGTAATTCCATGTATCACATTACATAAAACAATATATATAAACCAATAGCAAAGCTAGAAAAAGAATCACATTATCTTAACTGATAAATTTATAAAAATAAGATAACAAAATCCAATAAGGTAACTTAAAAGGATAGATAAACATAGAGTTATATTTCAGATATTTTATTACCATCGGACTACTAAACGAATCGGATAATAATCGATCGGATAGGGGGATTATCATATTCGTATCCGATTAATTTCAGACGGATTCAGATTCTCCTAAACGGATACGAACGCGGATCGAATACGAATTTACGAATATCCATTTATATCCCTATTTCTATGTCATCTTTAACTCCACCCCCTATTGTATAGAATGAAAAATATCTGAGATCTCCTTGGTGAAATTATTCTCTCTTCCTAATGATTGAAGAAAATTTGAGTCTCATAGAAATTTCATGGAAGTAAGCTTCATCTTCTCTCTTCATGACTTCCAAGTCTTCGACGTGTGCAAATTTTATGAAAGTAGTTAGCTCATTCTTTTGGAGGGGAATGGCTTGGCTGTCCTTATTTGTAACATTAACGGGAAAACAAGGGCAATGACTTCGAAGTCTTGGACGCATTTAAATTTGATGAAAGTAAGTTTCATTTTTTTCCTACCAAAATAAATAAATTTAACTTTCTCTTTTCATGACTTATGAGTCAAAATATCACCGATTAATAGAATAATAACGCGTGTCTCAATAAGAGCGGAGTTAATTACTTGTACACGTCATGTAAAAATCTTCGGCATGGAAATTTCACAGAATTAAGCTTATTCTTCCCACTTCATTATCTTAGTAGACACCAGATAATTCCGATAACAAAAGAAACTCTCTCAAAGTCTTTAGAGTTTAGACGGCCCACGTGGAAGAAAGAGCAAAGCAAAGACAAAACTGGTTTAGCTGACTCTGATCGAGCAGGAAAGGAAGGATCCTTCTCCTTTTCTATATACCCATGTCACATAGACTTAACTTGTAGACCATTGGATTGGATTAAAAAAAAAAAAAAAAAACCAACGTGGCACGTCATCATCGTGATGGCGGGGTTGTGATGGGTGCTAAGCAAAGAAAATTTAAAAGGGCAAGACATCGTTGCAGCCTAGTCGTGTAACCCCTACACCAACATTGAAGCCAATCCGGCAATCCCTAGAGTGATAGAACAACATTGCACCCTATAGTTTGTTTGCCTTGAGAAGGGGCAAAATGTTACTTAGCCCGACATTTTCTCAAGGATTTTCCTTATTTTCATGCTCGTGATGCAATGTATGGTGTTTGTGTGTCGACGTTCAGCTCCTTGATGACAAAGCATTCCTCTATTCCATTTGGTGAGTACCACAATCCTATGTATACAGACTCAAATGGGTAAAGGTAAATTCCCAACTACTACAAATTCTACATAAAATTTAAAGAAACTAAGGGGTTGCCATTACCTAATTAAGATCACAATAAGATCCATACATAAATCTTATTCCAAGGAGAAGATCAATATCTCTGCGATCTTACTGGTATCCACATTTTCAGAAGACTGAAATTGAATGGCTGGTTTTTAATATGTTGCAATCTGCAGTCATATATGATCATGGACGATGTGCGTGGATTACCGGCACTTATGATAATGAATATAGTGTGGTCTGATTGTCATCAAATGCGAGTCTCTGTCGTCAATACAGAATTTAATTATAACTCATCATAGTCACTATGAATTCTTGGTGATGCCATTTGAATTTGCCAATCCCCTCACCAAGGAAGTAGTGAGAAGCTAATTACAATTCACAAGCCAAGCTAATTGCACTTATTTCTTCGTACATTCATACTTAATTGTTTAGTACTCTCTCCTTTTCCTGCCAATGCCTGTTCATCTACTGGGGTGTGGCCATTAGTGATTGTGTCCACCACACCTAAAAGATCGGTTGGCCAATCCTATCCATTCTTAATCATAGTTTGAGGTATCGGTGGTGTCGGATCAACATGTTGGGTGATCCGAATTGGTATCGTTAACCATTGATCCCAATACCTGATTGTTCCCATATGGATGGGGAACGATATGAAATAGGGGTAAAACTGTCCAAAACCCCAATTTTGTTAGGAAAATCAAAGGCTCCACATCTAGGCTGATCTATACTTGTCTGATCCAATAGCGTGCACTAAATCCATGATAGGATCCTGGAAAGTGAATTTTCATATCCCTAAATTGTGAAATTCAATTGGTTAATTCTTGGATTCATATCGAAATCGGTGATGATTGATCTAGTTGATTCCCATCAATTTTGTTTCGTGACCAGTCCATTTCAACCGATTTGAATTGACATCGGCACGAACCGATTCTATAGAAAACAAATGATTCCAATTTAATCGGATGTATATTTTTCCTTTTTTGGACTGAGTTTCGCTTCACCCACAATGAATGGGAATACATTCGCCGTGGGTGTGTGATAGATGGGAGAAGGTATCGGAAGTGAACCATCCTCTATGGGTAGAGGAAAACTCTCTCTCTCTCTCTCCCTCTTGAGAGATACACTAATTCATGTTTTAGAGTGACTTTATGGCTTAAGTATTTTTTTTTTTTCTTGCATCTCCTTTTCACAGGGTGTATCCTAGTTATGTTAATCATATTTACATTTTTTTCTTCTTTGGACCGAGTTTCCCTCCACCCACGGTGAAAGGGAATACATTTGCCATGGAGGTATCGAGAGGGTATTTTTGAAACTGCTAAAACCCTAGGATGGGTGGTGAACCGTTCTCTATGGGTGGAGGAAAGCTCTCTTTCTCTCTCTCTCTTTATAGTGAGAGACATTAATTCATGATTAAGCGTGACTTTATAGCTTAAGTATTTTACTTTCTTACATCTCATTTTCACATGGTCTACCCTAGATATATTTACTCTCTCTCTCTTTTTATTGCAGTTGGGTCTTTCTTTACTGCTCATAGGGGTGTAAATGAATAGCCGAAATCTATTTCCGTATCTGTGTTCATATCCGTTTAACACTATCTGAATCCGTCCGAAAGCTAAATTGATGCAGATATAGATAGACTATAACTATCCGAAAAACTATATTTACATGTAAACGGATAAAATATCCGATCCGTATCCATGTTCGTATCCATTTAGCACTATCCAAATCCATCTAAAAAACTAAACGGATGCAGATGCGGATATAACACTATCCAAGCCGAATCCGATCCGTTTACATCCCTAACTGCTTTTCCTTCAACTATGGAGAACGAACCCTTCACCACTACTAATTTGACCCTGTGATTAGATTTCTATGTCATCATTAACTCCCACCCCCTATAGTATAAGATGAAAAATATCTAAGATCTTCTTGATGAAATGATTCTCTCTTCCTCATGATTGAAGAGAAATTGAGTCCCATGGAAATTTCATGAAAGCAAGCTTCATCTTCTCTCTTCATGACTTCCAAGTCTTTGACGTGTGGAAATTTTATGGAAGTAGTTAGCTCATTGTTTTGGAGGGGAATGGCTATAACATTAATGGGAAGATAAGGGCAATGACTTTTTTTTTTTTTTTGGTAAAAAGGACAATGACTTCCAAGTCTGCGAGACTGCGTCATGAAAGCAAGTTTCATTTTTTTCTACCAAAAAAGATTTTCATTCTCTCTTTTCATGACTTATGAGTCAAAATATCACTGACTAATAGGATAATAACACGTGTCTTAATAAGAGCGGAGTTAATTACTTGTACACGTTATGTAAAAGTCTGCGGCATGGAAATTTCAGGGGATTTTCCCACTTCATTATCGTAGACAACAGATGCTTCCAATAACAAAAGAAACTCTCTCAAAGTCTTTAGAGTTAGACCGCCCACGATGAAGAAAAAGCAAAGACAAGAGTTGTTTAGCTGACTCTGATCGAGCAGGAAGGGAAAGACCCTTCTCCTTTTCTATATACCCATTTCATATAGACTTAACTTGTAGACCATTGGATTGGATTAAAAAAAACCCACGTGGCACGTCATCATCGTGATTGCAAGGTTGTGATGGGTGCTAAGCAAAGAAAATTTAAAAGGGCAAGACATCGCTGCCTGGTTGTGTAACCCTGCACCAGCATTGAGGCCAATCCAGCAATCCCTAGAGTGGCAGAACAGCATTGCACCCTATAGTTTGCCTTGAGAGGGGGCAAAATGTTACTTAGCCCCACATTTTCTCAAGGATTTCCCTTATTTTCATGTTCGTAATGGAATGTATGGTGTTTGTGTGTCAAGGTTCAGCTCCTTGATGACAGAGCATTCCTCTTGTTGAGTACCAACACAATCCAATGTACCGACTCAAATGGGTAAAGGTAAATTCCCAACTACTACAAATTCTACATAAAATTTAAAGAAACTAAGGGGTTGCCATTACCTAATTAAGATCACAATAAGATCATTACATAAATCTTATTCCAAGGAGAAGATCAATATCTCTGCGATCTTACCGGTATCCACATTTCCAGAAGTCTGAAATTGAATGGCTGGTTTTTAATATGTTGCAATCTGCAGTCATATATATGATCATGGTCGATGTGCGTGGATTACCGGCACTTATGATAATGAATATAGTGTGGTCTGATTGTCATCAAATGTGAGTCTCGGTCGTCAATACAGAATTTAATTATGACCTGACCCATCATCATAGTCACTATGAATTCTTTTCTTGGTGATGCCATTTGAATTTGCCAATCCCCTCAACAACATTTCATACATGGAATATATAGATGTCAAAAGATCCCAGGAAGTAGTAGTGGGGGGAGGGGGGAATATATTTCTTTCTGCACAATAGCTCCCTGGAAGTAGTGGGAAGCTAATTACAATTCACAAGCCAAGGTTAAAAGGAATTGAAGATGGACCAACACATAAATTTATTTTCTATCTTCTATCCATGTAGAGAATTAGATATTGGATCCAAGATGACATCCATTCCCACAGGTTATTATTACATGGGGTTTACCAACTCTTATTCAGTTAAGATTGTGCAAAGAAAACAAGAGGGAGAAGCAGGAAGGGAGTTACAGTACATCTACGGATAACTAGCTTAATGTACCAGTAGGTATCACAGACAAATTCGTGACATGAATCGATACATTGTTCAATGAAACGAAACCACATTCTTCGCCAATAAGGATTGATGTATAGAACTGCTGCAATTCCCAAGAAGAACATGACATATGAACCAACAAAACTTGCCAAGAAAACGCCCATGTCGATTGAAGGTGGTGTTGTTGCTGATGTGTTTGTTGATTCCGAATTGGATGAACATTTTCTTGGTAAAGGTGGACCACAAAGGAATGGGTTGCCTTCATAACTTGTGCTTGTGAATGTCGCAAACTGTGCCTCCATCTCTGGTGTCTTCCCAGATAAGTTGTTGTATGCCACGGTGAAGACCCCCAATGAGTATAGAATGGACAATTCTGAAGGGATTTCCCCACTCAGCTTGTTGTAGGAAAGGTCCAAACTCTCTATTTGGGTTAGGTTTGACAAGGTTCTTGGAATGGGTCCAGTAAGCTGATTGTGTGACAAGTTTAATGCAAACATTCTATCTAAATCTCCTATTTCAGATGGGATGTCATCGCTCAAGTTGTTGCAGGATAAATCCAACCCAGACACAAAATTAAGGATTTCACCCTTGTAGGAATAAGATATACTCTTCGTAACGAAATCAACTTCCTCTGATTTACCAATTTCCTGGCCACTGTACTCATCAAAGGAGAGGTTTGAATCTTCATTGGGATCAGCTAAAGATTCATAGGAATTAACAGTTTGTACAAATGCAAGATCTAGGGCTACTATCCTCCCAAAAGATATGTTATTCAGACATCGTGGTATTGATCCAGAAAGGGCATTATGGGATAGATCCATTATGTTTATCAATGCCAATTGGCAGAAGCAATTCGGTATTGGACCATTGAAATGATTTTGCTTCAAGAGAAGAACTCTCAAATTAGAAAGGGAACCAATCCATTTTGGGATAACACCATATAATTCATTATCTTTGATGTCCAATGTCAAAAGAGATGATGAAACATTGAAAAGTAGTGCAGTCGGTGGTGGTGGTGGAATCCTTGTGAACCTATTCCCTTGCAAGTGTAGATATTGTAACCTTGTTGAGTTCAATATTGATGATGGTATTGAACCCGAGAGTAAATTGTGGGAAAGGTCAAGGAAGTAGACTTGCTGAAGGTTACAAAACTCAACTGGGATGTTTCCTTGTAAAGTATTACCCTGCATGATGAGTGCACTCAGCTCTGTGAAGTTACCAATCCAATTAGGTATTCTTCCTGTTATCTGGTTGTTTCCAATATCCAGAATTTCTAATCCAGAACATTTGGACAATCCAGTCATGATATTTCCGGAGAACAAGTTGTTGTCCAAACGTAATGAAATCAATTGTGTCCAGTTAGAATACAGAGGAAGTATTTGACCATGCAATCTGTTATTCGAAAGTCTTAAAACAACCAAGTTATTGCAAGCTGTGGCAATCCCTACTGGAATTTTTCCTGAGAAATTATTATTGGACAGATCTAAAAATGACAACATTTTCATGTCAGCTATGGATGAAGGAATGTGACCCTCAAAGTAATTTTGTGATAGATTCAAGTACCACACATTTGGGAACATCTTACCGATGTTTGCTTGAAGCAGTCCACCAATGCCATTGCTTGAAATGTCTATCTTGTATGCAGCCTGATGGATATTGGATGGTAGGACAAAATGACCACTCAATGAATTATTTCTCAGTATTAGAACTTTTAACATTATATTGTTCTCTAGCAACCAATTGGGGAACATACCATTCAAGTTGTTACTGGAGAGATCAACTTGTCTCAAGTTGTGTTGGTTACTGAGAAATCTTGGAACAACATTGTTAAGGTTGTTGTTTGATAACAAGAGCACCTTCAATTGGAAAGGAGGAACCCAGGAAGGATATTCAGTTTCCACCTTTAATTTGTTTCCAGCACAACGAAGGTCAATCACTTCCAGATTGGAATTGTTGGCAAAGGAGATGAATGGGAACACGCCATCAAAATCATTATAGCTCAAAGAAATGTTGACAAGGGATGTAAGGCTGGAGATAAAAGATGAGGGGTTATTTCCTTTAAATTGGTTATGGGATAGATCTAATTTCCTGAGATCTGTTAAATTATTGAGACATGGAGGAAGAATCCCTTCAAAATTATTCCAACTAAGATCTAACTCATGAAGGCGCTTCAATTGACACAAGTCTGCATAAGAAAATGAAGACAATAAATATCTCAATACAGATTACTGAAGGCCTGATCAAATCCTTGTTGAAAAAAGCACATTAGCCAAATCGTCCAACTCATTGTTACCTTGGACTTCTCTTGATGAGGCATTGAGTGACGAATTAAAACTAATAAGATCCAATGACTGCTACTTGTGCAGGGAAATAATGTCAATGCATTCTTTGGTCTACAGAGGGCATACCCTCAATTGATTTTGATTAATATGCCTTTAACAGTTATTTACTTGAAAAAAGAAGGAAAAGTACCTGGATGGTAGAAGTACTAGAAGTAATGTACCTTTAAAATGTGAAGATCCATCAAGATAGTTGGAAGAAAGTGACAATTTCCCAAGGGATTTAAGAGTACCCAAAGATTGAAGAATGCTGCTATTGAAGTGGTTTTCGCTTAGGTCAAGGACTTCCAGACTTTGTAATTCACCAAATCTTTTGAAACCTGCTAGATACAGAAAAATGGTCAATGGAATGTTCGTTTATTCAATTATTCAAAGGGTAAGACAACCATTTTTTTTTTTTCCTTTGAGGCAAGGCTGTGCATTTGATCTCAATAAGTATGTGATCTATTGTGGAAATTTTATCTCCCTACTTTATTACTGTGTTCCTTTCTCCTTCCCTCTCCCCCACCCCCACCCCCATAATTCTGTTGACAGTGGTAACCTTATCCATTATCAATAGGCATCGAATTAAAGCTTATGATTGGTCATTTGGCGACTAATCAGAAAAGTCAATGTTGCAGTTTCTTAAAGGAAGAAAACATGGTGACATTTCGAAAATGGAATAGATGGAGGCCGATCCCATGTCTAGTTCCAGGTTTTAAAACCTTGTTGGTGATTCTATCTTGAAAGACTACTGTGACTACAAGAATGTTATAGTGGATGACTTTATGATGATGGTTTGACTCTTCAACTTGAAGAAATAAAGTGAATAATTAAACAATGATCCTCCCACACTTTCCTCTGAGAATTCTGAGCTTGAGAAGTAATGTAGTAATCTGGCTCTTCGGCTCTCTGTTTCAGATATTTCTCATATGGTTGTATGTTGCACTCATTTCTTCTTTCATTAATAGAGAACTTCCTTTCTGTTGTTTCCCTATGTTTCCCTTTGGGTTTGATGCAACAGGGCAGGTAGTCTAGCTCGGTATGCAAGACTGAGGAGTAGGGCCGGACTAAGTTTTACTTATAACAAACAATATCATAAAACAGAGAGAAACAGAAGAATATTCCAATCTAATCGTATATATAATAATAATATATGTGCATTAAGTCTTACATTGGATTGTTTGCAAGGAGGCATCAATTGAGTTATAACTCAAATCCAACGATTGCAAGTTATGCAAATTAGCTAGTTCTGCATCAAATTAAGAAAGGGAAGCACATGAGTGTAACAATACATACATAATATATAATACTAACATTAATCAACTATAAAAGCCAGCACACCTTCCCAATGGGATGATCCTTCCAACCTATTCATAGCAAGAGATAGAGTCCTAAGGGAGGTGAGAGCACCCAGAGATGGAAGGATGGTGTTGTTGAAGAAATTATCACTTAGGTCAAGGATCTCCAGCTTCCTCAATCCAACCAGTCTTTCAAACCCTGAAAGATGATAGATAGATATTGGTCAAGTGCTTGGAGTAGTGCTTAATTAGGCATTCTTTTGCTTAATGTCATTTCAATTTAAGTCTATAGTATATATGCATTCCACCACCACTTAGTTAATAGAATAATTTAACAAGGAAGAAAGTACCCAATAAAAAAGAAGAAAAAAAAAATCAGCAATTAGGAATGAATGAAGCAGGTTGTAGCAGTTGTTGTTAAAGATAGAGAGATTGAAAGTACCTTCATCTTCTATCCAACCATCAAATGAGTTCGAAGATAAGTCGAGGTGTTGCAATTCTTTAAAGGCAGAAAACAAGGTGACATTTAGGTAATCCGTGCCATTTAGGAAAGTCATCGTACCATTTTCATATATATATCCCCTACTCATAAGACTGAGTGAGAGTTGAATGACTCGTCCCGTGGTTGCATTACACTTGATGAGTGCTGGCTCCCAAACACAACAATCATTCTCTTTGACATAATCTTGAGCACCTTGACTCCAATCTAGAACACCCTTAATTTCTAAGAGAGCAATCCTCTCCTCTTCCAAGCACCCCAAACACCCATGAATTTGAAATAACAATAACACCAGCAAAGAAACCCACAACCACTTCTTCACCAAAGACCATTCCATGCTGCCGAGAAAGCAAGTATGAAGAAACACTTACAATAAGGAAGAGTAATTAATCTTCTCGCACCTCTATTACTTCTGCATATTAACGGCACTAAATGAAGGTTTAAATAAGGGAGCATTTGCACCAACCATCACATCAACACCTATGTGTGGGAGTTAACTTTGTATAATTAATTTGGACCTTCAGTATTGTATCAATTCTTAGTATATATATATATCTTATCATTGAATTATTTTCAAACCTGGAGGGTGGACTGGAACCCAACCTACCAACGTGGTGGGTTAGGCTTCTTCTTCTTCTTCCAATCAGCCTTAATTTGGCTAATTAAATACAATGACCCCCCACCATGCTTCATGAATTGTTGAACTTTGTCTCTTATTTCTTTAATTGTCTCTATTTTTCAGATATGTAATAATATCATTGTATATTGCACTTATTATTTCTTCCTTCGTTAATAATATTTTCTCTCTATCAGTTTCCAATACTTAATTATCCTTATTACTTAATTGTTTATAAGTACTCTCCTTTTTCCTGCCAATCCATGTACATCATCAGAAGCCAAACTAGAATTTGATGTATTGTGATCGGAATATGGAGGTCGTTCTGTACTGGGTGTGGCCACCGATCAGATCAGTATTCAGTACCAGGATTTTATTGATGATGTCAAATTGATCTACACCTAAAAGACCGGTTGGCCACTTCTGCCCATCCCTATTTCCATCCAAAACCATGTTTTGTTTTTTCAAGCAAGTCGGAATTAGGTATCTCATTGATACGTGAAAAGCATAAGAACTGATGAAACGCGTTAAATTAAGCCCTTAAACTTAGCTCATATTAGGCTGACCTAATTTAACGCTCATAACAGCCGAATGACTTCCACTGCCATTGACTGATCTTGAGGCTCAAGTCAAAGTCAAGGATAATATTTGTGTAGTTTTTCAGAACTACTTGAAAGAGAGAAAAAGAGAGAGAAAGAGAGAGAGAGTATCTAATTTTTTTTTCCTATCCCCAATCCCCTCTTAAAAAAAAAAAAAAATTTCTGATACATGACTTCCAAGTCTTCTTTGTAAGTTGTAGCTAAGGACAATGACTTACAAGTCTTGGGCATGGAAATTTCAAGGAAGGTAAGCTTCATCTTCTTCCCACTTCATGATCGTAGACAAAAGATGATTCCTATAACAAGGGAAGCTCTAGAAGAGTGGTTCGATGACTGATCGGAGCAGGAAGGGGGAAATCTCTCATCATTTTCTATATATACACCCCAAGTCATGTCGACTTAACTCGTAGACCATTGGATTGGATTCAAAAACCCATGCGGCATGTTAGTAGTTTCACGTAATTGGTTTGGTTGGGCTTGAAAGAGGATCTCTTTCAATACTGGGAAAATCAGAGACCAACATTAAACAACTAGGACCCACCGACCCGCTATTTACACTTGTTTTTCTGTCTCTGTTTGTAGGTGAAATGTAATTAATCATCACCAATCTTGATCAAGCATGATCTCTAGGTCATGTCATCCATTTAAATTTCAAAGATGTTCACCATTCCAAGAGTTCTGACCATCAAATTTATGGGTCAAAAGGGACCAATTGAAAAACACATTAAGGCTCTGTTTGTTTCTGCATAAAATTTTGCTTGGAAAAGAAATAAGGGATTACACTACGCAGTGAAGAACTTAAGGGTGTGAGTTGATTGTCACTCTGCCATAAAGATCATTTGGATGATTTTTTTGATAGAGATGGTCGTCAAAGATCGGAGCCGATTCCACCATTTCAAGAAGGGTTCATATTCTTGCAGGGATTACTGGTGACTCCTTTTAGTTGAACTCAAATGCTTATGATAATTGTGCAGGTACCCTTCAAACCAGTCGTTTGAATCCTGTTCCTGTCAATGGTATAATGCGAGCAGTGACTATGAAATATACTAAGTCCAAGTCACATCTTAATTTAGGGGGTCACCAGGAAGGAAAAGGAGAACCTTTCAATAATGGACAACTGTGTTAACACTAATCAATAGTTTATTATGGTAAAAAACACCAAAAGAGAATAAAATATACACAGTAAATGAAAAAGGAATTATTTTTCAACAGATACACTAATTTCATGATGTAGGAGTCCCTATTGTTTCTAACATGAATTAAAACAAATCCCACAAGCCAAGATTCATGGTTTAGCCTCTGCGTCTATCTCAGCAAAATTTGAGCACATTTCAGTAGGTGAAAACACAAATATCTTCAGAATCCATGTAACAAATCTGTCTCTGCTCACTCCAAGGAAAAAAGAATACTCCATCGCAGTTCAATATCCACCCACGGCTTTTGGACACAGTCAAAAACACAAAAAGACCCCATTTCAAAATGCATGTCTCCCGGATGCCAATGTCGCAGACCCACCATGAAAGAGCCTAAGAGGCATTTGATGGGTAAGAGGATACAGACTGAGGTTGCAAAAAGTATTCTCTGCTGCTTAAGCCAAGGAGCAGACCTTGTCTGCAAGGTATCAAAGGTAAATTAATTATTGCTATTACTCAAGATGTAACCTTTTGCCATACAAGCAGAGCAGCAAAATAAAAAAGTGAAACAAAGAAAATTCAAGATATTCTATAACCCAATGCCGGCATTACAATAACACCATGAGAGAAAGTTCACCTTTATTAGAGCTGCTGCAGCAAAGACGTGTATCATCAATATAAGTTGCGTTGACACCCATCATCCATGATCCCACAGATATATCATCATGAGCAAAAGCATGAAGAGACACACTGGATATAGAGTGACAGGAAAAGAAAACACAATCACAAACAAATTGTCACCCAAAGAAGGTACAATCGAAAATGCTACAATTTTTCGAAAGTAAAGATATGGCATTAAGATACTAAGTGGGACTGCCTATGTCGATGTGTATCATCTGTTTCATAAATCGCCATTTCCTTGGTTAGGATAGCAATATCGAATTTAAAATTTAATACAAACCTGTTTATATTGATATATCGAGCCAAATTTTTGGACAGTATAAGCAGCGAAGTAGCAGCATGCCGGAAATACCTGAAAGCAAATATGATGTCATCGATTAAGAAATCATAGCAATTGTTACTGCAAGAGCAATTGACTCCAAGTATAACATAAAAACTGAATTCCTTAATTTATAAGAAAATCCATGTTGCCACCCGCACATTAACTGTCATTCAGACAAAATAGACCAAACATGTACAATAAACCACATTAGGATGACTGAATGGTAAATAATGTTTAAGAAGTACACTAACCATCAAAGCCATATATACTTTGTGTTGTGGCTGTGAATGTTTGTAATGTCCCTGTATTAGAGTTTGGAAGTTTGTGTGTTGTAGGATGGGTGTACATACCTAGTAGAGACTGGGGCATGGACATGAATGTGTGATCATTAGACCAACATTAGTGGCAACCAGTATCAGTGTGAAATAGAAATTGGAAGAATTTCCAGTCACTGATTCACCCCACCCTCCTCAGTGATAGCCATCTATCAATAGAATACAGTAGAAACATCTAATCTACATCTAGTTCAAGTATCGATGGTCTAATCAACACCTAGTTCAAGTATTGATGGTTTCGAAGTTTCAAATTTAAATTGTTTTAGAATTCCAATCTCCTGGGACTTTGAATGTTGGATATCTTTATGAGTTCACCAGCACCACATTCATTTAAATTAGCAGCCATTAACATTTCAACTATTTTTGGTGTTATGCTAGACCTACTATTGAACTCCTGAGAATTCATCTTACAATAATATATTCCTAACACTTGATCTTACAAAGTCAATAAGAAAATACTGAGCAAAAATTCCAATTTCCAATTACAAAAGGAGATTCAAGATTCAGAAGATACAGAAAGAACTCAAATGGGACACCTTGTGGCGTACAATACATAACATATAAGAAAAACCAAAAATAAGCAGTAATACATCATACATAAATCTCATTCAACAGAGAGATACTTACGACTTCTCATCCCCAAATTTCCACCAGTCAGGTTCATACCATGCCCTGCCCCTGGAAAAATCATAGAAGAATTTAGTGATCAAAAAGCAGATTCACCTACTTAAAATGCTTTTGCGCTAGCAAAAGTAAAAGAGAAAAATCTGCCAAACAATTCACAAAAATTAGTATGCATACTCATTGTTGACATCATGAACTGGGTTAAAACACCACAGAAATGAATAAATAAGAAACTCAGACCACACCAACCAAAAGTTACAAGCCAAGTGCCTTGACTTTAGGTTATGTAAACCATTATATCCAAACACATAACAAAACCAGATCAAGGAACCATGACCAATGAAGGAGCAATCAAATAAAGAGAGGATAAATATTCTAGATTGGCTATAATTTGAAATGGAGATTGCTGTTGGTTTACAACATGCAAATCTGTTTTGCTTGCAGAAACTTGTTCTAATTCTCTTCATATTAGCACGTAAGTCACTAAGTCCATACATCAACCCTAATAAACCTTGGAGAAAATAGAGTAACTTACACGTAAGCCCTCTATCACATTAACCAGAGCAAAACTTTGTATATAATGTGCATAATATGTGCTAGAAATGAAGTTCTCATAATCATCCCTCTGGTCATAGCTAATTAGATTTTACCAACTCTACCTAAGTTGGCTAAAGAATAGCATATAGAAAATTTAATGCAACAATTCAATTAAGTGTTGGCCCTGACAAGGTTGGGTTCTGTACTTTGGTGGTTGTTCTGTTCTGCAAATTATAGTCCTGTTTTGATTCTGTTTTTTTTATTATTTCACTTTCCTAGTCAATTTAGGTTACCTTATTAGTTAAGGATAAGGTTAGGCCTTCCTTTTTAGTGTCCAAGTCTATTTTTGAGTCTCTATATAAGTTTGTAAGAGAGGCCAGCATTGTACACGAATTTGAATGAATAGAAATGTTGCTTATGCAATGTTCAAATCCTGAGATAGGATAGGTGAGAGGCCTAGGGTGAGATGCCCATTCCATTCCCCCATCCCCTTCTATCGATTTTTATCATCAAACCCTAATTCTGCCCCAGCCGATCTCAAGAAGCTGTTCAAGTTTGCGGAAAATTCTCTGCAAGTTGTTCACATCAATCTCTTGGGTATTCTTATCAATTTCAAGTTGCTGCCAAGTCCAAGATCAGTCACCACTGCCAAGTCCAACAAATTTCCCAGCTTAGAAACTACCCACCAACAGTAGGGAAAACAGCAATAAACAGGGAAGAAAGAAGGAATAAGAAGAGATATCAGGAGAAACTGAGTCGCTGCAAGGGGGAGAAGAGATTTAGCAAAAGGAAAGAGATAAAATGGGAGATAGAAAACAAACAGGGACAAAAGATTGGGAAAAAGAGGAAGAAAATAGCAGTAGCAAAGATTGCGCAAGGGAAGGGAGAAGTAATAGATCGATGGGGGAGGGGAAAGAAAGAAGAAGAGAGACGGACAAGAGAGAGAAGGAAACGACACCAGCAGGCCCACACCACACCACAGCAACTCAACGCCAATTCTTCAATTCAATAATTTCTGTCCCACTGGTTGGGTTGGCTACAAAACACATTTAAAGATAATAAATTGAACTAGAAAATTAACTAATGTAGATCAAGAGAGAAGTTGTCAAGTCTTGGGGATATCAATAGGTTCTTGGGATGTCAATAGATTGGTTTCATAGTTAGTTGTGAAAGACCTTGAAAATAAAAGTTCATTAAATATCTTGAAAAGAGTCCCAGCTACTCTATAAAAGGGGCTGTTGTAACCATTTTGGGAAAAAAAATTAAGAATTTGAATGAAATTGAGTTCATACAATTCTTCAGTGAGGAACACAACTACAGTGAGATTTTGTTCTTGGTGGGAGGCGGGGTGGTTGGTGAGATACTAGCCTAAGCTTTGGGTGAGACTCTTCAAGTCATATCTTTCTTCTATCTTATTTCCTCTATTCTGTCCATGCAATGATCAAGTAAGTTTTGAAGTTTTTTAATTAAAGTTTAGTTGAAGATATTCCCTTTTGTGCATCATCTCTTACTTAAATCTGAAGTTTTTCTTAAATCTATTACTTTGGTGTTGAGATCTTGTCATCTTGGACTGGTTCTAAAGCTTATTATAAGGTTAGACCACGCTAATTATAAGGTTAGACCAGACTCCGTTATTTTGGTAATCAGAGCTATGGCTAAACCTAGTTCAAGGAATTCTTACCCAACAAAAATTCTCAACCAGATCACTGACATGATCAGGCAGTTATCAAACCGCATAATTGCTACCGAGTACAAGTTAGAAGCTAAATATGGGCATTTTGCTAAGTTCTGCCTCCAAAGCCCAAAGAATGCTATCATGGAAGCCATTCAACCCAATCCAAAGATGGAGTTCTATGATGGACTGCTTCCTGAGGAGGAGATTGAAGAACAGCCTACTGATGATGAGGACGGTTCGATAACCCATAGCACTAATGTCTTATGTTTGGTTCCATCAACAGAGATTACTGAGGATGACAGTGATGAGAAATCTACAGCGTCTGCTACTACAATGGAAGCTGAAGCGGAGGGTGAAGAAGTCGATGATACCGTTACGGGAGACCACTTGAGTACATCCTTAACCCTAGATGATGATTGCATCATTGCACACATCGACTTCATCATTCCACCTGAATATTTTGAAGAAAATGCTCCTAAAGTCGAAGACTTTATTCCAAAAGACCCTACATCACCAGAGTTTTGTTTGGGGTTGGTCAAAGCTGCTATTCACATGTTATTACCCTGTCATCTCTACAAAACTCGAGGTCGAGTTTTTTCAAGCCATTGAGAGTTGATGTAGATCAAGAGAGGTTTCACCACAAGTATTCACGCTGGAATAAGCCCAAATCCTAGTCTAATGGATTAAATAAGTAGTCTAATGGGTTATAAGGGCTATGTGCTTAGTATTTTTATGTTTTCTATTATCATGGCTTATTTTGAAAGCCCATTTATGAGGGTTAAGTGGCCCATACGAATTTAACTAGTTTGTTGTATCTAGTCTCTAAAGTTGTGAAGCCTTGGGGATATCAATAGGTGCTTAGGGATGTCAATAGGTTTGTTTCATTGTTAGTTATGATTACATAGTACTAAATCTCGTCTCGGAGGGCCATTTCGGCCAGACCGAAATTTCGCCAAAACATTGTATTTTTTATATGAGTTTTACTTTCGGGGTGCAAAATGCCGAAATGAGCGAAATACCGAACCAAATTTTCAACAAAACAGTGAATTTTTTAGCCCGAAATGAGCAAAATTGTCGAAACGAAATGACCGAAATTTTGTATTTTTTCATTTCGAAGTAGCTTTTTGTCTCATTAGAGTCAAAATATCCGAAATCCCGCCGAAATAATATGGTTGTGAAAGACCTTGAAAATGTGAGGTTCATTAAATATCTTGCAAAGATTCCAAATATAAGTCTTTGGAAATGTAAAGGCATTAAGTCTAGGAGAAAGTCCCAATGAAAGTCTAGAACTCTCCCAGGTACTCTACAAAAGGGGCAACTTGTAAGCATTTCAAAGAAAAAAAATTTAAGAATTTCAATGAAATTGAGTTAATGCAATTCTTCTGTGAGAAAGAAAGCTACAGTGAGATTCTATTCCTGGTGAGAGGCTGGGATGATTGGCGAGATACCAGCCTAGGCTTGAGGTGAGACACAAGTCATATCTTTCTTCTTCTATATTATTTCATCCATTCTGTCCATGCAAATATCAAGTAAGTTTTAGAATGGTTCAGTTGTTCTATCATTTAATTAAAGTTTAGTTGAAGATATTCCTTTTTGTGCATGATCTCTTATTTAAATCTGCAGTTTCTCTTAATTCTGATCACTTTTGGGTGTTGAGATCCTGTTACCTTGGACTGGTTCTGAAGCTTATTGTAAGGTTAGACCAATATCCATTATTAATTTAACAAGGAAACTACTCGAATTACGAGACTGAAATAAGGCGCCTAGGTATCTAACTCTATCTAAAACTCCCATATAAGATAATTAAAATTACAAAGAATCCCGATCACATATCTGGCCTGGTTTGGGTAAAATTGGTTCAACAAGGAACCAGGCCCTTTTCCTCTTTTATGATCTGCATCAGTAAGCCTAGAATGAACAAAAATATAACCTTTTCACAAGGAATTGAGGAAATGGCAAGAAAGAAAACCTCAATGCACCACAACTATAGAATTCCAGAAGAAACAAAAGTAAAAATGGTCTTTCACAGATGAAACAACAATACATATACAGTAACAATCAAGAAAAAAAATAAGGGAGAATTTTCTTCATCATCATCATCTTCCTCTTTTTCTTTATCAATTTGGGATTAGAAAGGAAAGAAGTACTTACTCCTCGGTTATCACATCCCCAGACTTCATGCATCCAACATAAGCACTGTTTTGGCCACGACGGCTTTCAAGAGTTTCGATTAAGCCCTCTGATCGAACATAAAAGTGTACAATAATGTGTGAATAACCTATCTAGACAGAGCATGTGCTATAATAGATTCCATTTCTTTACAACATGAGAATGCTGAATTCTAACCAAGCTCAAGATTGATACTATCATCAACTTTTACATAGAATTCTGCATCCCAGTTTTCAACTGCTGTACTGAAGAAGAACTTGGCTTTCTTCGGCGACTCTTCTTGAGCTTCCTCATGATCATCCTATCAATCACAAGAAGGATCTCAAAATTCCTTGTTTCACTACCCTGCCTAAAGTGTTCCTATTTAGCTTCAATTTTTCAAGCTCAAATTCTTGGAAACAGATTAGATGATGGTAACTGATAATGTTAAGCTTAAGCCTCAAACAGAAAATATTCAGAGTTGAATTTAACATCCAAAGCAGGGTCCCAACCAAAAAAAGTAGAAAAACAAATTGATGCATCAATACTAGATATCACTGAAAATTAGGTATTAAAAAATCACAAATATACTATAAAATCAGAAAAAGAGTTGAAATATTTTTTGAGATTCCTGTCAAGAATCTCCATCTGCTAATAGGAGTTTAAGTTTATCACATACCATTGTGTTAGCAGTTGAAATTCCGGAAATTAGAAATAGTCCACTTTGAGTTTCTCTATTAGTCCTATAACTATGGATGATCAATTTTAATTCTAAAAATCTCTTGAAAGTTGAAACTCAACTAGACATTGCAATTATTGCAATTTTCTGCTGCAATCATAGTTGTCAAAGCAACAAGGTGACTCAACGCGGAGGAGGGGTGCCTAAGCGCTTAGGCGACCAAGGTGTCCAAGTGTTATTAATATTTCCCCTCTTTTATAACATTATTTAGTATGCTACAATATATATCTTATATAATCAAGTCATCAAAAATCAACATAGAATTAGAAGACAGCAGAACTGAAGAAGCAAGCTATTGAAAATTTGAAACAATCAAAACATACATTTGGTTTACACTATTCTAGGAAATGATCATTGTCCAGCTATACCTAGTCTCACATTTGGTTTATACTGTTCTTGGAAAATATGATCTTATGGAAAATAATTAAATTGCTCTCGATTTAAAGAAATGTTCTTGTTATCTAATAAGTTTGACTGATCAAATGATTTTATTTTTACATGAGACTTTTGGTATCAGGTAGAGCACAAAACCAGCTTTCCAACAAATCTAAGGTTGCTTAAATCTGATTTATATTGAAGGAGTTATGTTCTGGTCAAACCTTATTTGGTGTGTGCGAATGCTGTTTAAAATCACCTTGAATGGAAATAAAATTTTAGACATCAAAACAAAAGATTTTGACACTCTTTTGGTTTTTAGTGATGTTTTATCATAATAAGATTTATGAAATTTTTAGATTTGAGAAAAACTCGAGCATTTGAAAGTTGAAAATTACCCCTATAATCAAAAATTCAGTTTTTGTTCTTGAATGGGGAAGTTGACTTTTTGTCCTTTAGGAATTTGAATTTTTAATTATTTTTATTAGACTCATTTTGGGGGTGTTTGCTTATTTCTGAATAATATTTCAAGTAAATGGAGAAATAATTACAAAGGAGGAGGAAGAAGATGATGCAAAGTGAAACCGATGACCACCACAAAGGCCGGCCATCAACCGTCGATGGAAAGACCAAACCGAGCAGGAGCTGCCGCCGGCTAAGCGCTCCAAGGAGCACTCAGTCAAGGTGGCCTGCTTTCCCTTTTCCCTCCCCCCCCCCCCCCAGATTCCTTTTTTTTTTAATTATCACCGACTGCCCATGGCAGCAGCCATGCGGCTTGCTGCCTGCGGCCGAGCAACGCCCCCCACCCACGATCCTCCCATGCCACCTCTGATTCTCTCTCTCTTCCTCTTTCAAAACACAGTCCCACAATGGGGCTGCAATATATGTTCAAAACAGAGTTTTCTGAAGAAGAGGAAGAACATACGGAGATCCAAAACAGAATTTTAATGGTAAAAACTTAATTAGATCGATGTATTCATCGAAGAACCCTGCCCTGATACCACTTAAAGTAGCGGCGGAAGCGCAACAATACAATATCCATTACAACGTTTAACAGAGCTAGGATCTCAATGGACCCATGCGATAAAGATATGAACATTGTTGATTAACTAGAACACACAAGAGGCATGTTCCTCCAAAGAAATGCAACACAAGGTCACGATCTCCGTCAAGTGCACCACCTCCAATGGCCAAAACCCTTGCTTAAAAAGAAGAATTCTTTTTCTCTCTTCAATTTTTTCTCTCTTAATTGTGTTGTGCAATTAGGGTTTCAATGAAGCTTCTCTTAAATAGAAAAGGCTAAGTTAGGAGAATACAATCTGACAGACTATATCGCACCAATTGGTGTGATCCTAAAGGGTAGCCTTTAAGTTGTCCTTAATTGCACTAAAGGACGACACCACAGGAGTAACCTGAAAACCCTGAGGGGTAGAAAATTTCATTACATTTTCTCCCCCACAACACCAACATCCGCAATGGACATAGCAAAACATGGAATAAAATTACCGCCATGTAATCAAATCCATTGTACACAAAATTGAGAATGCCATGACTAGTGATTGGACACAAAAGCATTTGAAAACACTTTTTAAATAAAATTTATTTAATATAATAATTAAATAAAAAAATTTGGAAACTCTTTACAAAACAATTATCAAGCCCTGGATTATAACCAGTCACAGTCTGACAATTCTTACTCATGGATGTTCTCCCTAAACAGGCAATGGAAACCTTATTGAGCGTCACCCTAATGCAAAATTGGTTTGGTTTGGGTTGGTTAGTTCGATTAACTTCCGAATTAGTTTTTTGGTTCAATCCTAGATTAATTGTCTAGGTTCAATGAACCTGGGATCTTATCTAATCTGTCCAGTCAGCAGTTCAGGTCGTAGAGTAGTCCTTAGAAGTTTGTTTTCACCTTATTTTATTGCAAGTAGTTGGCTGAATTAGGGACTTTGTAAGTCCAGCCATATTTTAAGTTGTCTTAATTCAGTTTCATGATCAGATTAGGACACCTACATAGACAGGTCAATTGAATATAGTTTCCTTTCAGTTTAGGACTTTTATTCCTTTTGTTATTTAGTGTTTGAAACAATTAAGGAGTCTCCTTTTTTAGCCTGCACAAGATAGGAGATTACCTTATCTGATTAGGTTGTTATTAGGTGGTTGAGTGAAGATAAAATTCCTATCATAGCAGCTGGTCGATGGGAAGGAATAAAGGATACGTTTTTTAGTCAATAAAGGACAGTCAAATCAGCCCATCGATTGGTAGTTTAGAGTTCAGTTTTAATTATGTTTTCTTCAATTTTCAGCATTATAAAATGATTGTAAAAGCTAGCAGCTTCCACGATGTGATGATGGAATAGAAATTTTTTTTTTTTAAAGTGACATTGTGATCTCCTCTCCCTCCCCTCTTCTCTGTCCTCTCTTTTCTTCTAAGTACTGCTCACAACCCTGGAACAGCCCCTTATCTTCCCTTCTCTTCTTCTATTATTCTCTTTCAATCCCAACATAGCGGATCCTTCTTTGATCTGCATCACACCCCCATCATCATCTATATTGTGAACATTGAGCAGCTGATGTGTAGTTAGTCCTGTGGTAGACATCAACCACTGGCACACCACAGACGCACAAAACAAATGTAATGGTAAGTGCCTCTCAAGTACAGGAAAAGTAACTAAAAGAAATTTCTGTTGCCAAACACAATTGGCGGTGAACCATTCGGTAATTTCTATGGATCAGTGTTCAACACATTAAAGTGACCGTATTTATATTTCCAACCAATCTCCATTGGAGAATAATACAGTATGACAACCCTAGAACAGAGTGCCCAAGTCTGTCCATAGTTGAGAACAAGTAACGGTACATAATGGGCAGTTACACAAAATATAAAATTATAACAAGCACATAATGAAAATATAATTAATTAATTTAATCCAATTAAATTGGATTTGATGGACACACATCAAATGTCAAAATATCCAACAAAGGTTGTGTACATTTGCCCCTCCCAGACCCAGCCGTAGTGGGAGCCTTGTGTACTAGGACGCTCTTTTTATTCATCACATATCTGTGACTTGTGACATTTGAATGATGATCCTAGCAACCAAATGAATTCATGAAATATGATTGAATAAGTGAATTTAGGAAATCACAGCTTGCATTGATTGTATAGTTGAATTTTGGACTAATGACATTTAGTGTAATACTACTTTCTAAAACAAATTTCAATGCCTACAAGAATCCCTAAACCCAAAGTAACAAGATTCTTTCAATGTGATGTTGAAGTAAAAATATTATACAATTTTCCCTTGATAAATTACATAATAATTTATGTTCAATGCCTTCAACACTAACATGTTAATGGATCTAACCTTCATTAATCATATGGCCTCCATACACCATTACTAACTCCTCAAAAAAAGGACTTCAACTCATGACAATGAAAGCGCATGGCAGAATCACCACATGTTTTCATATTAGAAATGTTCTACCAAGCTATTGTTCTTACACATGAATATCTTTTCCACTAGTCATGAATCCTAACTTCCTATTGTTCTTTAAGCCAAAAAAAAAACTACTTGATCAACTGATTCTACAAAGATTCAAAAAATCCATGAATTATGACATTTTAAATTTGTTCAATGCTCATTGATTTCACCATTTCCAAATCAATGCATATTCCAAATTTCTGCAAAGGAAAGCACTAAAAGGCTCATTGCTATGTGAAATAACTACACTAGTAGAAAATATAAACAAATAATTAAATCATTTTGCGTCATATTGAAGAACTTGATAAACTTTCCAGCTTTCTGAACTCTTTGAAATGCCCCAGCACTCAACCCACCTCCATACACAGATACTTTTTTGGTATTGAATGCTCGAATTTTTATATTTCTTTCAGTAACTTTTTTTTCAGCTTCCTAAAAAAATTGTTTTCTCAGCTCAATCTTTTTCCACTTGAACGGTATGAACCAATACATGTTTCCTTTAAAAATGGTACGCTTAGTATTTCAATATTCAAATCTTTTGACAAATTTAGATGCATAACTTGATTAAGCTAACTAAATACTCAACCATGTTACAAGTTAAATTAGATTTTGATTCCTAACTGAAATTCAAGTATTTGAACATTAATACTAGTACTTGGAAAAAGGGATTTTCAATATGTGTCCTTTCTCCTTATTGGATAAAAGAAATACTCAAACAACACCAATAAAATTATTTTTAAAAAATCACACATTCTAACAAAATGAACCATACTGATTCACTAAGAAAAAAGAGTGAAGAAAAAGACCAAAAGAAATCAGGCTAAAATTCATAAAATAAAAAATACTTTTCAAGACACCTGCCAATTAAAGCAGGAGAGTCCTCTCTATTCATTGAGAAAGGGGCAATATTGGAAGACATAATCTTATTAATAATATGCAAACAATTGCAGCAATTGGAGCACGGAGGGAAGTATCAACATATCATTAAATTATGGACCCAAAATCTTGTCATATTATGGTACAAGGTTCAACTCAATCAAAACCATGACAACCAGTTGCATTCAACTACTTACAAGAATCAAGAAATCCTTTGTCCGGCGATTCTCCTCGTCGATATTACGGTCTAAACTATCACCTCGATTAGCACTGCCAATTTCCATGCATTCAACTTATTATGCAAGATTACCAATGAGAAGCTACAGTTAATGCAAAGAAAATAAAACAGTTAAACTATGAATCAATCTGGTTGATGATGATGATGACAACCAAAATAAAGACCAACAACAACAAAGACAATAATGATGAGAATGAGGCTAATGATAATACGGGAGTGATTTTCTTTCTATAGTGGAAGAGGAATAGCCTCCTAATCTACATCTCATATGGCAATCCATTTGGCGCACAAGCTTTATGGATATATTGTCCACGTCATCTTCTATGCATATCAAGTTTCAGACAAATTGGACTCCACCATCTCAAAAAAAAAAAAAAAAGCTTGTCACACCACAGAAAATACAAGGGGAAGAATCTAATACATGGAGAGCCACCAAATTTTACAAGTGGCATATCTAAAGGATACCCCGTTTATCCAATGATCAAGAATAACCTAATTGGCTCTCCAAATGACTTAAAAAAAAATATACCAAGCAAGTAATGGTCTTCCAGATAGGGAAACATTTTTCCTAACAACAACACCAATTAATACTTAATATAGGAAAATGAAAGACAAAGTTTCAAGAGTTTGGGATAACCTCCGACCAATTACAAAACGTATGACCACTCCTCTATCCTCAAGTTTTTTTAAAGCATCACCTGAATGCAAGAACCAACAAAGTGAATCTCAAAAATGGATACCAGTAATAATAATTTAAGCAATTTTTGGATAAGATCAAGATTAAAATGATATAAAAAATTAATTGAAGAATTAGAAGTAAGAATTTGATAATCTAAATTGGGACAGTAAGGCTTCCATATGAAAGAGAGCAAAGCAAAGGAAAACAACTTGGCACCAAATCAACAAGACAGGAAAATTCCAAATCACAGGAAATTATGACTAAAAGAGAAGACATAAATGACTGAGATCAGGCCACCAAAATTCAGAAGCAAATCCATGAGGTGAAAATCTGCCAATTCAGGCCTAATCAACCAAGTCGATGCCTAGGTCAGACACTCGTGGAATCACTGGTAATGAAACCAGGTATAATAGAAATTGAACTGGGGGTATCTTAAGAGATGAGCTGTTGCATTGTCATGTTGAGTCTAAACCAGGGATGGAGTTGCGTTTGTTTTGTTCACTTCCAATTATTGGAATTCTAGACTTCGAGCCAAAGTAGGAGAGTTATACGCAGGACAAGCAGTGCTCTATATATAGCATTTTTACTAGTACGCTTTCTTCTTTTTATTTTTTCTTTCTCTTGATAAGAAAATTTTGTGTTGCTATTGGTTCCTCAATCTGGTTCAATTTTGTGGATAGGTAATGAAGATAGCAACTGTTCTTGCAGACAAGAACCCAGAAATAGTAGGGTTGTTGGTAAAGGTTTGGAGAAGGTTAATTAAATGGGAATTCGAGGGTTTAATTTTTACCGGACTAAGTGATGCTGAGAATAAATCACCCACCACAAATAGGAGAAGCACACGTTCATTTGATCATGCATCATAATCATTCACAAAATTCTAATATTCCAATGGTTGCAATCAACATAAAATTTCTTTAGGAGATTGATCAGTCAAAAACCAGAAAAAAAAAATTATCACAAAGTTCAAATTCAATGTAATGAACAAAACTCGCAATCTCAAAACTGATACAGCCTACACGAAAAAAGTAACAAATAAAACTAAAGGAGGAGACTTGAGAACCCCAACTGACCTCTGGGCATCCAAGACCCTCTGTACATATTCCGGTTCAAGCGGCTACCAAATCCCGTAAAAACTCCAATGACAGCTAGAAACCTTTTGTCAGAAGAAGATCCACCTCGCTCCAACTGCTTCTTTAGGTACCCCTGACTCTTGGCCAGTGTCAAATCCATCTCAGCTTCCACAATCCTCCTCTCCAAATCTCTGGAAATCAACCCAACTATAAGACCAACAAACCACTTGTCGAACTAGCAGATCCTCCCAAAATTTTAAAATTTTATAAAGAAAATAAAATTACGTACTTGCATCCAAGGACCATAAGCTTATCTTCCAGAGTAAGTACTTTCGGCGGCTAAGGAATAAAAGAAGGCAGTTTGAGATCGGGATTAAGTAATGGAATAAAAAAATTCCAAAAACAGTTACAATAAAAACTAGAAATCGAAACGAACTTGGCCTGTATTCTTCTGAAGAAGGTTAGCAAGTAACGTCCTGTTCTCTGCGTCCTGCCACAATCTGATCATTCAAAAAGATCAACGAAATACAAGATCATTCAAAAGGATCAACGAAATGCAATAAATTGAGGAGAAATGTGAAAGTAAACATATGCATTCAAATAGATCGAAATGAGGGATTCGACGGGAAGAAACAGACCGGCCAGCGACGTAGAGACAAGCGAGACAGGAGAGCAAGGCCATGATGAGGGAAGTAATGCTAGTCTGCGATGACGATTTCGACTTCCATCTCCTCTCATGCTTCATAGTCGTTGCTAAGGTCTCCCGAAACGTAGAGCCGCGCTCCATAACACAAATCAAAAATCTCGCTCACAAACAGGAGAGGAGAAGAAGAATGCTGCAATTCTCACAGTGGGGAAGGAAGGCTCTCCAGTTCCGGTTCTACACAGAAACGCTCATTTAATTTACGGTTGCTTACTCCTGTATATTCGACTTTTCCTTACAGGTACACGTCATTTATGTAAATCACATTTAAAACCTGCCTAAGAAAAACAGAAAAATCAGATTTATATCCCTTTGGGGATTAATCAGATCACATGAGGGGAAAAGGCAATTAGAAGCATTTATCACAATAAACCGCTGTGAGGTGGTATTATTGCCCTTAGATACCCTTTTCGCTTGTTTCATTGGCACCTGCAATTGTTTCCCTTTATCTCAATTTCTCTTTTTAAAATAAGTTACTCCATTATTTGGCGGGCGTGATTTGATTCAGATTGAAAGATCCAAAAGAGATAGCATAGGTCTAAAATAATCATGAGAGAAGTGGTGAAAATAAACATGCATAGCTTAGGCCTTGTATACTATTATGCGAAAACTGATGTAGCAATTTCAACCATATTTCCCGACAAGTCAAATTTTATACTATTTCAATGCTTTATATTGCGAAAACACCAGTTGGCCAATTCTATTCAAATTGAAACTTTTAACATGTGAGCTGAGGAGAGAACAACTGATTAGCGCAGTTGGTAGGACTGGAGGTCTTGGGTTCAAGCCTCCTGATTCTCATCTTCCCTCCACCCCCACCCCCATCCCATAAAACAGGTACAGGATTCTGATTCCCCTTGTTTATTCATCTTCCCTATCAGTTTTCCATCACCTATTTGCCACAGTTTCATCTTTTGTAGAGCCAATGAAAAGAAATTAAAGAAAATAAAAGAGATCCTTCAGCTGTGGAAATAAAAAAGATCCATACTTAAAAAAGAAATTAAGGAAAATAAAAGAAATCCACTTGATGTCATGGCAGACCATCTGTAGACACAAGAAGTTTGGGGGCCTTGGAATTAGATTAAGCAGAGACCATAATAGTAGGTTATGAAACTATGTTGGAGGATTATTAAAGAGGCATAAAGTCTTTTGGGTTCAGATCCTAAAATCAAGGTACTTCAAGAACTCAAGCTTCCTATGGGCGAAAAACCGACCAAACTCTACTTTGATTTGGAAAAGTTTGATGAAAGTTTAGAACTTTTATGAGAATTGGTTTGCTGGAGAGTTGGAAATGGGCTCTCTATATACATTTGGTATGACCCTAGGGTTCATCTGTTAGATGGAGTCAAGATCTCAAAACAGATTTGAGAAATTCTCCATGGTGTTCATCAACTGATCATACCATCTAGAGAATGGAATATCCAAATTCAAATTTCTCTGTTTCTTGGGTGGATTTACTCTGAGATCAAAGTTAACGTCAAAAACAAATCCCTCAAATGATTATCTCTTCTGTCCAATCCAGAAATGGCTAGGTCAACAAAAACTACCTATTTTCACATACAGAGAAGCTCAGTTGCCATTGGTAATAATCAACTGCATCAGGGTTTCCTAAACCTTTGATCAAATGGGCCTTGTTTGAGTTGTTACAAATCTAACTGATGCAGGTTCATCATAGATATTGGCTTATTTCTTTAGAAATAGGCCTAGGGTTGGGTTATATACATGTTGGGCCTTTGTTCCCAAGGGTTTTCTATGTATTAGGCCACTTTAATGAGCCTAAACTAGGGGTACATAGGTTGCATACGGGATTAGCTCAATACTTAGTTTATTTTTATGTTTTCTAATTGAACCGGTTCAAATTGGTTACATCCAATTGGTTCAATTTAAATGATAATGTGACTTGGTCAAGTGGTCATGTGACAACTTAAGTGGTCAT
This sequence comes from Telopea speciosissima, assembly GCF_018873765.1. Lineage (NCBI taxonomy): Eukaryota > Viridiplantae > Streptophyta > Magnoliopsida > Proteales > Proteaceae > Telopea > Telopea speciosissima. The sequence goes on along the minus strand of NC_057917.1, from coordinate 62,489,151 downwards.
GTGATGTAAGTTGGGCTGGATTAGGACTCTATAAGTCCAACCATGTTTTGAGTCTATTTCCTTTAGTATTTTAGTTTCCTAGTCAATTTAAATTACCTAATAGGTTAGGGATAGGATTAGGTCATTCCTTTTTAGTGTCTAAGTCTATTTTTTAGTCTTCTATATAAGTTTGTAAGGGAGGCCAAGATTGTACACGAATTTGATTAATGAAAAAAGCTTTTGCTTGTTGGCGCCATTGTTGCTACTCCTGTGCTCCTTGTGAGTGTGCATCCTTATGGTTCTATCAAGGTGGAAAGGGTGGTGGAATCGGTTGACTCCTTACGCCGTGACGGTGGGAGGATCTTCTTCAAATTTGAAGGTGGCTTTATCCTTCACAACTGTCAAAGCTTCGCGCGAGTGGAATCTCCAGTAAGTTTGGCGCCCAAAATTCTTCTTCTAATCCTCTAATCCTTTCCCCAATTGATCCCCTTTATTTTTGTTTGAATCCCATAAACCCTAACTCCATTAAAGCCCAAAACCCGCAACTCAATTTTGTCCGAGTGCGAATTTCAAAACTCATCCAAACCCTAACCTTTTTATACCATATTGACCCCTTAGACCTACCCATTAATACCCTATAAAACCCCTTTCCCAATATCCAACCCAAACCCTAGGAATTGACCTAAATCCTAGTGCTACCCATTCGAACCAGCAACCCCTTTTGTTATTTGATCCGGTTGTTTGGCTCCTAGTACGTCTCCTACCTATCTAGGACTACATTAATTGGTATCAAATCTATGGTTGAGGGAAGCTCCAACCAAGCCCTGAAAGACCTACCTCCATTCGTTTTTAAGACCCGAGTTCGTCTAACCAATGGGAGCACAACCATATTAATTATTGATGAGAGGCGACGTAACAACATTATTTCACAATCCATGGTGGATATGTTCTCCCAATCAGGAGAGATTTGCATCATGCCTACAGTAAAGTCTGTGTTGAATTTGGGTGTTCTTCATACCATGATGGTGCTTGGTGTCACCGTACCACATTCAAAGAGTTTTATTGCGGTAGGTGGTGATTGGTTGACGAGCGACAAGGTTGGATTGAACCTAAAAACAACTCGTGTGTCCTACCGATCGACACCGTCTATACCATTTATTTACTCTAAAAGGGTTACAACCAAAGGTGACCACATCGGTGCATGTACCACGAGGGCCGAACATGTCAACTCAAACGCAAGTGGCATCGCTTTGTGTTTGAAGTTTCACCAATGGCGGATGCACCAACGGAAGATCCTCTAGTGATCTATGTTGAAGAAACTAATATAGATAAGGCTGAACCAAGAGCGGATGAAAAGCTTATTGAGAGCATTCCAAAGGAAAACAATGACCTTCAAGATGCTTCTCTTGAAGAGGTGGAGCTTGTGTCTCATGCATTAGATGAGAAGGTTGCTAACAACGAAGGCTCTATGGACAAGACATTGACATTCTTTGATTCACGGGCGAACACATAGAGTTTGTTATGCCACCATGGTTCTTCGAAGAAAAGCTCCACGCATTGAAGACTTTATCCCCAATGTTCCGCCTCATCGAATTTTGTTTGGGGATGGTCAAAGTGCTATTGATCACATGTTGATTCCCCTTCATCACGCAAAATTCGAGGACGAATTTTTTCAAGTTGGGGAGAGTTGATGCAGGGTTCATCATAGATATTGGCTTATTTCTTTAGAAATAGGCCTAGGGTTGGGTTATATACATGTTGGGCCTTTGTTCCCAAGGGTTTTCTATGTATTAAGCCACTTTAATGAGCCTAAACTAGGGATACATAGGTTGCATACGGGATTAGCTCAATACTTAGTTTATTTTTATATTTTCTAATTGAACCGGTTCAAATTGGTTGCATCCAATTGGTTCAATTTAAATGATAATGTGACTTGGTCAAGTGGTCATGTGACAACTTAAGTGGTCATGTGATGTAAGTTGGGTGGATTAGGACTCTATAAGTCCAACCATGTTTTGAGTCTATTTCCTTTAGTATTTTAGTTTCCTAGTCAATTTAAATTACCTAATAGGTTAGGGATAGGATTAGGCCATTCCTTTTTAGTGTCTAAGTCTATTTTTGAGTCTTCTATATAAGTTTGTAAGGGAAGCCAGCATTATACACGAATTTGATTAATGAAAAAGCTTTTGCTTGTTGGTGCCATTGTTGCTACTCCTGTGCTCCTTGTGGTTCTATCAAGGTGGAAAGGGACCGTGGAATCCGGTTGACTCCTTACGCCGTGGCTGGCGGGAGGATCTTCTTCAAATTTGAAGGTGGCTTTATCCTTCACAACTGTCAAAGCTTGCTTGCCATGGAATCTCCATAAGTTTGACGCCAAAATTCTTCTTCTAATCCTCTAATCCTTTCCCCCAATTGATCCCCTTTATTTTTGTTTGAATCCCATAAACCCTAACTCCATTAAAGCCCAAAACCTGCAACTCAATTTTGTCCAGAATTGCAAAATTTCAAAACTCATCCAAACCCTAACCTTGTTATACCATATTGACCCCCTAGACCTGCCCATTAATACCCTATAAAACCCCTATCCCAATATCCAACCCAAACCCTAGGAATTGACCTAAATCCTAGTGCTATCCATTCGAACCAGCAACCCCTTTTGTTATTTGATCTGGTTGTTTGGCTCCTAGTAGGTCTCCTACCTATCTAGGACTACATTACTAACATAACACTAATCTGAGTTACAAAGTAAACATGACCCAAATGGACCCCATGCCACCTCTAGTATTATGTTTCCTTGCATGTGAATATAAGCTCTGAGAGCTGCAATGATGGGGCTTTATACTACTTGGAGGGCTGACAAGAATACCAATAGTAAAGGTGCATGGTTCCTTGATGAGTATAGACCTAAAATGGCTCCAAGCTATGATTCATTCAGCCACATGAAGAAGGCCATTAGGCAGAAAACTACTAATCTGCTGAGATTCATTTCCAGCAAACAAAAGCTTTATAGTTTATACCATGAGTAAGAAGTCTCCTCGGGTGTAGTAGCAAACCTTCACCCTTGAATCTCACTACCAATAAAGCTCCTAAAATCAAATTGACACTTCATACTCAACACAAAAACATGTCCATTAATTGGATTCAGAGTTAAGATCTTCTATTTAATAGTTCAAACCCCACGTTCGTAAATACCAATAGTAAGAAACATTGGATTTAATAACATTTTTGTGAAGAATAATAAAAATTCACATATATTAATTAATGTGGTAACCATCAATAGAAGTCATGGAGACACAGATCATAACCATATGTAGATCAAAGCCACATGCTTTGCTGCCTCATCTGCTAGCAAGTTCCTAGATCAAGGCTGCCATGATAACAAGATGTTCATAGTCCTGCATAAGGGTCTGGCCATTCTTCAACCTTAATGAGATGAAAATATCATTATAGGCAATCTGGATCCAATTATACCAAGTAAGCACAAATGCATAATCTCCTTCCAGATAATAAATGAGATCACTCAAGAATGGACAGTCACAGTCCACAAATGGCCAGTTTCATTTTGGTTGGCAGCAGTAGAATCAGATACACCAAAAGAACCAATTATAACCAATAGATTTGAAATACTTTCTAATGTCCCTCCATGTTCCAGGCTCCAGACTACCCAGCTGGATTAGAATGTGCATTAGTGTGTATATACCATGAAGTTTGGTCTTGTCTCTTCTTATGCCACACTCCAAAATCTGAATAATCCCTGAAATTTTGTTACAGATGTTTCTGCCTGTAGCTTCATATGAAGTTCTTTTGTATAGCTTCCCTTTAAGCTCAACTAGGTATTTAATTCCCCCCTAGTGGACTCAGCTAAAAACAAAAAATCTTAGAAAACTGTCAAAAATATCTATTCCCCTTGAATTTTGATCAGTTGATCAGTCCAACAAAAGATAGTTCATTCAATAAACATGCCGTTAAGAACCTTAGATTTGTATTTGTGTGTCATTGTAAAAATCTTTTCTCACCAACACAATCAATTCATCCTGAAAAAGGAAATGTTAGAGATGAGAAATTATTCCAAAAGGTAACATAAAATAAGCAAAAGAAACAGAAAATAAGAACACATACATTAGTGGATGTGGATGCTGATATATATTCAACAAATATAAGAGTCAAGGCTGCACTAATTATGTCTTAGCTGTAATTCCAGTGGATAAGCTTTTCTGAATATGTTTGCGAGTAAAGTAAAATATTGGTGGACCTTGAGAACAATGGTAAAAAATATTATTACTCTGCACCATAAGAAAAAACTCTAATGAATGCAGCAAACTGGTCTCCATACCATAAAGAATGTATCAAATTGATTTGAGATATAAAATGTAAGCAAGACTAAGTCATTCAATGACCAATTATCGTATTCAAAGACTAAAATATTAATCTAAATCATATAACCTCTGTACAGTTCATTATCATGTTCAAAATAAAATGCCTTTTTGCACCACTGAACTGTGTAAATAGTAGAGGACACACTATTGACCAAGTCTGTTTCTTTGTGTTTAGCTCCATTGTGTCCTGCTTTGCACTTTCTACAATGGTCTTTTAACTGTTTCTTTAGAATAGGTTCGTTTCCTCTTATTAGGTTGGGCTGGGGATGATGGATGTGAGGAGCATGTACATGACCTGTATCTGTCCACTCTCTGTTCATAGGCTTATATGTCATTGCGTTTATTAACTCTGAATATGTTAATCCCACATCGATTGTGAGTGAGAAAATCCTTTCCTAATATACCTGTGAACACCCTCCTCTTATCAGATCGGTCCTTGGGGATGGTGATTTACATGCTATCAAAGCAGGTTACGTCTTGCCTTCCTTTTACAGGTGAGGGGGAGTGTTAATCCTACATCAATTGTGAGAGAGAAAACCCTTTCCTAATATATCTGTGAAAACCCATCAAACTGAATCTATTCGGTTTTATCCATACACACATAATATCAATATATATATTGTTGAGGAGAAAAAAAAGAGGGGGGGGGGGGGGGGGCGGGGGCCCCCCGCGGGGAGGGGGAAGGAGAGGAGAGGCTGGCCACGCCCAGGTGGGACCCCCGGTTCGTTCTCCTTGGTTCTGGAGCGGGTCGCCCTGTGACACGTGGCGGCCGCTAATTGGTCCGGTGAATCTTGGATGTATCATATATATATATATACAAATTCTCTTGAAGAAATTGCAGAACTGCCATAAGACTCTTATTACACTCTTAATCAGTAGCTTTCAATGGTAAACCCCATCATACATACTCCCCTTATATACAGATCTAAAACGGATAACAACAATGTGAGCTTGCTATATTTATCAGAACACGTCCCAGGAAATATTTTAAATCCTGTAACCAATCCAAACTGGGAATCTTGGAATGCAGTTTTTCATAATTTTCTGTTCATCCTCCTAGAAAATCTCAATAGTTGGATGGCTGAACCCATGGCATATGTTTCAGCTGGAGATGGTACACAATGTCCAGCCATGAGTTCCATCCATAGGTATCATATGTTTCTGGCCTTCGAAGGTAGTAACACAGAAAGTTTGTCAAGATCTGCATGTTAACAAAAAGGGGGGATGGCGTTTGTGTGAGAGAGGAAATTTCTAGGCTCAATTTGAAAGCTCCAAGATTAATTAGAAAACTCAAGTCGATTTCACCCAGTAGAAATCATTATTCTTCATTCAAATGAGTATGCAGGTGCTCAGAGGTACTCCATCAAAGGCTTATCAGACTCTAACTCCAGTTTTGCACTTGCCCTCAAGTACTCCATCAAAGGCTTACCAGACTCTAACTCCAGTTTTGCACTTGCCCAGTTCTAAAATTTGCATCACTGGCTGTTTCAGTGTACTCACAAACACATACAAATAGAGAAAACAGAACTACATTCACTATGGTCCAGTTTTAACTTTAATGGATTGTTTAAATCTTAATACAGTTATAAATCCGTGGTATTAGTTCCATCCCTGTTTGAGAAATAGGATTTTTTATCAAGCACAGCACAACTATACCTTTCACAGGGCCAGTCAAATTTCAGACCAAAATGACCAACAAACGAAATTTCTAAACTGTAGCCTTTATTGAGCAAAGTGTTTAAGTTAAGAAATGACGCAAGAAGTTTCAATCGAATGAATGAAGTTTACAATTGATGTACTTACTCAATATTTCCCTAGTTAATTCAGTTGATCTTCTTTGATTAATAGTTCTGTGATCTATTTCGTAGAACCAATAGGGTATGAAAGCAAGAAAGAAATGTCACAATCCAATTCTTAGCTAAACTCATAACAACGTAGCAGGTAGCAGTAGCAATTTGCAAGGCCAATCGATAAATATAAGAGATTCAGAGAATTCCAGCACAATTTTCTAGAATTATACGTGCATCTTTTACATGAAATGCCACTCAAGATTCCAGTAGCTCATAATATACCTAATCAGTCAACAACAATGGTGGTGGCAGATGCTTCAGAAGGACCATGATACAATGAAAACATATCTGCCAAAACTTCAAATCATTCCTTGGGCTTCTTGATCTCGATCCGGCTCAGCTATAAATAAAAATAAAATATATACTTAGATTTGAAATTAATAATTTTTAAAGAAATGTTCATGGTGGTTAGAAGAAACTGGATTACCTCCAAAGTCCACATCGCACATCCAATCACATAAGCATACCAAAGCCTCAACATTGTTAGGGACCAATTTATTTTGGTATTTATCAATAACCCCACCCCCCAACACTGAATGTTAACTTAGATGCAACTGTGGACATAGGAATCGCCAATATATCACTGGCCAGCCGAGCCAAATCAGGATATTGGGCCTCAATTGCCTTCCAATATGCAAGAACATCATAATCGTTGACCCACAGTTTTTTTGGCTCTTAAAGATACTGGTCCAAGATAGACTTGGCATCGGTGCTAGCACTTTGCATGCTACTAAAACTAAGGTAATCCTACAAAACGGAATAAAAGAATACTATTATTAAACAAAAAAATAAGTGAAATGTCAAAATTGCAAGTAAATTAAATGATATATAGTAATATACCTTCACAAAAGGAGGCAAATCATCAACAACACAAGTAGTCGAAGAAGAGCCCTGCTCCTTTGGCATGCCCTTATATTCCCTATAAAGTTGGCCTAAAGCTTGTTTCACACGACCAACAGTCTCTTCAATTAAGAAGATATCTCCATAATGGATCTTATTATATGCCCACTTGAGAATAGTCAACTTGTAACAAGGATCCAAAACGACAGCAAATGATAAAACCAATGAATGATTTTCCCAATATTTATTAAACTTCTCTCTAATGGCATGTATCATATCTTAAACAAACTCACCCCCTAACAAAGATCCATCATTTAGAGATTGATAAATTTGCACCATACTTAGAAAATATAAGTTGGAAGTTGGATACTTCAAACCCAAGAGCACCTTTGTGAGATCATTGAAGGGCTTCAACAACTTTACAATTTTTTAAATCTGTTCCCTTTCATTTGGGGTAGGACAAAATGTGTAGTTTTCATCTGAATAACCCAGAGTGTCAAATGCTTGTCGATAATACAAAGCATCATCAAGCATTTGGGAGGTTGACTTCCATCGTGTAATTAAATCCCTATGCAAGCCCCTATTGGTGGTCATTCCCAAGTGCTCGCAACATCCTTCAAACATCACCTTCCTAACTTGTGAGCTTTTAACGAGTTTGACACTATCTCGAACCTTCTGAATGGATGCATCAATTAATTTGATACTATCTTGGACTATAAGGTTCAAGGTATGAGCAAAACACGAACATGAAAAAATTCCCAAAATTCCCCTTACAAATCAATGCATTCTTTTCATTTAGAGTTGATCTGAAATAAGAAATATCCACATCATTAGAACTCGCATTATCTACCGTTACTGAAAATAATCTCTCTTCTAGCCCCCACTCAATCAAAAACTTATGCACTGATTCACAAATATTTGCACTCGAGTGTGGAGATGTCAAGATAGTAAATTTTATCAACTTCCTATGTAAAACTCATGACCTATCAATGTAGTAGACCGTGAGTATCATAGATCCATCATTGGAGATAGAGGTCCACAAATCAATTGTCACTAACACCCTCCCAGCAGAACTTTTCATTGCCTCTCTAATAGCAATCTTCTCCTTCTTGAATACTTCATGGATATCACCCAAAGGAGTGTATCTACTAATGGGAGAATAATCAAGATATACATATGACATCAACTTCCTAAAATTTTCATATCCCACAAATTTCAATGGGAGTTCATTCCTTACTACTAAAGTCAAAACCATCTCACGCACAATAGTGGGGTCAATCTCCAAATCCCTCAAAGTCACCTTCCCACTAGATGGCTTGTTGTATTATTATTTTATAGAAGCACCTTTTTGGGTCAAAGCACTTGTTTCAAAAAGCACTTTTTCAAGTGTGTGTCAAAGTTTCAAAATTGTGTTTTGTTTCTTCCCTCCTCTTTTGTTTCCCTCCTCTATTTTGTTTGAAATTGGTTGTACTCTCTTGTGTGCAAGAGGCTAGAATTGAGCTCAAGAATAGTCCCACATTGGTTGTTGGAGAGTTACTTGAGGGGTATATATATAGGATTGTTTCCTTAAGGTGTGAGCCCTTTGAAGAGGAAGTCACCCTACTCTCTAGTGTGTGGGGGGTCCTTGGGGTGCTTTTGAATCGCGCGCGCGCGGGCCGAGCCAAGCCGGGCCGTGGCCGAGGTCGAGGTCGGGGTGTGGGTGTGGGTGTGTGTGGGCAAAACCTTATAGGAGTTTTGCACTTTTGAGTTTTAATGTTTTATTTAAAACTCGATTTGGTTCACCCGTGGTTCATCTATACGGTTGAACCATACTTGTCTATTCGTACATATATATGAATAGTTACAACCCCTCCTCAGTACGTGGAGGTATACATACGGTCACACCTCCCTTGTAAGAGTTACACCCCGTGCGTATATCACCTGTATTCATACGGATGTATCCCTTCATGAAAGGGTACTCCAAATTATATATACACCATGTCATGCCTCGCATTTCATATACACAACAAACGTATTGTCTCCGCAACAATCCGCTTCAGAGAGGATACTTACTATATTTTTGTTTAAGTAATAAGAGGGTTGTATAGCCGTTTGGTATCCTTGGTACTCGTATTAGTTTCGCAACCTATACGCTTAGGAGTTGTATTTATCTTGGAGGGTAAGGTGCAAGGTCAACCCCGTTGCGAAGAGGGAGCACCTAAATCCTTAAGGAAAGTATCTTCGATACGACTCAACTCGGTCGTCCGTGCTTCTTCTTTTCTCGGTTCGTTTCATTCTCGCAATCACAGCGATAACAGGTATTTCTCTTATTTCTGTATACCTGATTTGTCTTACAGTATATGCCTAGAATAACAATCTTAAGGATTTAGATCTTATTCTGGGAATAATACTGTGGATACTCTCGCTATCGTGGACCTTCCACCTCTCGCTGCCGCTGCCCAAAATCTGCCGCTACCATACAACCGAGTATGGAGAAACGAGAATAGTCTCGTAGTTTGATAAGATAGCACAGTTCACCGGGCAGAATTTTAAACGGTGGAAGCGAGATGATGCTATTTGCATTAACGCAAATAGGGGTGGGGTTGCATTGACGATCCCAAGCCTCCGGACAGTGAGGATATTGATCTCGATATGAAGAGGGTTGCTTGGATCGAAGCAGACTTTCAATGCAAAAACAGGATTCTAAATGCTCTGTCGAATGAATTGTATAATGTTTACAATTCCTTTGATCATGCCTACATGATTTGGAATGCTTTGGTCAACAAATATACTCTGGAAGATGCTAGCTTAAAGAAGTATGTGGTGTCAAATTTTCTGAACTTCCAGATGACTGAAGGTGAAACCATCTCTTCTCAAGTAGACAGATTCCAGGTTATGGTTGGGAATTTGGCTAAAGAGAACATGATTTTACCGGATCTGTTTGTCACAAGTTCTTTAATTGATAAACTACCTGACTCTTGGAAGGATTTCAAAACTACTATGAAACACAAGAGGAAGGACTGGTCTTTTGATCAGGTGGTAGTTCGCATCAAAATAGAGGAACGGAACCGCATTAAAGACAAAGGTGAAAAGCCCATTGGATACATTCGATCCAATGCCAATTTGGTGGAAACAGAGAAGAAACCAAATCTCAAGAGGAAAGGCAATCCTGCTCGTAAAAATTCAAACTCAAAGAGGAAGAAAGGAAATTGCTTCATGTGCGGCAAGCGGGTCACTTCAAGAAAGACTACAGGGAACAAGAAGAAGGTTTTGCGGATAAGGCAAAAGTCAATCTTCTTTGAAGAGGAAGTCTTTGCAGCGATGATAACAAGTATTTTTGGTTGAAAAACCAAATGATGGATAATAGACACAAAGCTACGAGGCACATCCGTGGGGACCGAAACTCTTTTTTGAAGTTATTCTATTTTAGATGATAAGGTCTATATGGGCAACTCTCATCAACCAAGGTTATCGGCAAAGGAAAAATTACTTTAAGCTCTCTTCAGAAAGACACTTGTTTTGGACAATGTCTTTGCATGTGCCGGAAATAAGACGCAATCTTATTTCAGGGCGCTTCTCAACAAGGCAGAATGAAGTTACTTTTTGAGTCCGACAAGCTTGTAGTTCGAAAAATGATGTATTTGTGGGCAAGGGGTATCTTAGCGATGGTTTATTTGTACTAAGTGTTTCGAGATAATAAAAGAAAAGCCTAGTGCTTCTTCCGCTTACTTTATTGATTATTATGATTTATGGCATGGTAGATTAGGTCACTAATGCATTTTATATTTCTTATATGCATAAGAAAGGCTTAATAGACAATCATATTAAGCAACCATTGACAAAGTGCCCCACATGTGTGGAGGCAAAATTCACTAAAAGACCACATAGGTCAATGGAACAACAAAGTGGCCTTCTTGATTTGGTGCATAGTGATCTTTGTGACTATAAGTCACTTGAATCTAGAGGAGGTAAAAATATGTTGTTACATTCATAGATGACTACTCTAGATTTACCATGGTTTACCTTCTTAAGTCCAAGGATGAAGCAAGTAATGCTTTTATATCCTATAAGGCGGAGGTGGAAAATCAATTAGGGAGGAAAGTGAAAAGGCTTAGAATCGATAGAGTACTCGAATACTCTAATCTTTCTCGCTTTGTGAGGACCATGGTATTATTCATAAGACCACCGCCCCTTATCAACCTCGAGTCTAATGGGGTGGCAGAAAGGAAGAATCGAACATCAAGGAAATGATGAATTCAATGCTCATAAGCTCAGGGTTACCCCCTAGACATGTGGGGGATGCCATGTTATCGGCATGTTACATTTTAAATAGAGTTCCGCACAAGAAAAACCGGATTGTTACCCTTTGAATTATGGTATGGAAGAAAACCTACCATAAAGCATTTATGGGTATGGGGTTATCTAGCCAAAGTGGCTATACCGTAACCAAAGAAAAGGAAACTAGGACCAAAGACATGTGATTGTGCTTTTGTTGGATATGCAGCTCATAAGATCGCATATCGATTTATGGTTATTAAAACCATAGATGATGTGTTTGAAGAAAATGACTTCATTGAGTCGAGGGATGCGAGAATTCTTTGAGAATGTATTTCCTCTTAAGTCTAACCTATTAGAAAGTAAGGTTGATAGTAGTGTATCTTCTTTTGGACAAGAAGTGTCAAAGAATATTGAACCCATATCTAGTGATTCGAGTCAATTACGGAAAAGTAAAAGGCAAAAGAAAGCTACTTTTTTAGATGGTGATTGGGTTGTCTATCTTTTAGACAATGATCCTTTATCGTATAAAGAAGCGGTGACATCTTTAGATGCCGTGTTTTGGAAAGAGGCCATCAAAAGTGAACTAGATTCCATTCTAGCCAATCACACATGGATATTAGTTGACTTACCTAAAGGTTCCAAAGTGTTGGACACTAAGTGGATATTTTGAAAGAAATTGAAACCGGATGGATCACTAAATAAGTTTAAAGCCCGGTTAGTAGTAAAAGGCTTTAGACAAAAGAAGAATATAGATTACTTTGACACATTTGCTCCAAAGATGCAAGAAGAATAACTACTATACGAGTAATGATGGCTGTCAGTTTATGTATAATTTGGTTATACACCAAATGGACGTGAAAAACAGCGTTTCTAAATGGCGACTTAGTAGAAGAAATATACATTAAGCAACCTGAAGGTTATGTTGTGCCTGGACAAGAACACAAGGTGTGTAAGTTGGTTAGATCACTTTATGGACTCAAACAAGCTCCAAAAGTGGGCATGAAAAACTTGATTCGGTACTTGTATCGAATGGTTTTCTCATGAATGATGCGATAGGTGCTTGTATAGTAAGTTCTATAAAGGCAAAGGTGTGTTCATCGTACTTTATGTAGATGACATGTTGATAATGGGAACAAGTTTAGACATTGTAAAGCAAACTAAAGGTTTCTTAATGTCTAAGTTTGATACAAAGAACATGGGAGAGGCTGATGTAATTCTTGGAATTAAGATCATCGAAAAGAAAAAGAGATTATATTATCCCAATCCCATTATGTTGAAACCATACTAAAGAAGTATGGTTATAATGATTTATCATCGATTAAAACACCTTTGGACATTAATTGTTTTTACAAAAGAATTTGGGGAACCTGTCTCCCAAAAGAAATACTCACAAATCATTGGTTCGATTACATATCTAATGAACTCGCACTGCACGATATCGCTTTAGCAATTGGGAAATTGAGTCAATACACTCAAAATCCAAGTATAGAGCATTGGCATGCCATGACAAGATTATTGCGATATTTAAAGGGAACGATAGCCTATGGACTTCACTACGAGAAAACCAGCCGTGTTAGAGGGCTATTGTGATGCTAACTGGATTTCGATACCAAGGAAACATTAGCAACTAGTGGATATGTTTTCACACTAGGAGGTGGAGCGATTTCGTGGAAATCGGTAAAGCAATCCTGTGGTACAGATCCACCATGGAAGCTGAGTTTATAGCTTTGGAAAAGGCGGAACCGAAGCAGAGTGGCTCGTAACTTTGATGGCGATATTCCATTGTGGCAAAACCATTGCCTTCGATATCACTTCATTGTGATAATCAAGCGGCAATAGCTAAAGCTAAGAATAAAATGTACAATGGAAAGAAGCGCCACATCCGCCTAAGACATAATTTTGTACGGCAAGATATTAATGAAGGAACAATAGCTATTGATTTTGTGAAATCTGAAAGCAACTTAGTGATGTTTTCACAAAACCGTTGCCTACAAAAATAATTCATGATTCATCTAAGGGAATGAGCTTAAGGCACTGTGACATAGGTCATGTGATGGACACCCAACCTATGTGAAGAGGTAAATTCTGAATTAGGTTCAAAGGGTACAAACGAAGTCACTAGATGATCTCGTCTAGTACTACTACATTTTTGCTCATTCTAGGTAGATAGGAAAAGTAGTACCACCACAAAGGAAGGAGGATGAGTCTTATAGACTCTTAATCTAGTCGGATCTCATGTAAAGTGGGGGTGTATTAACGTGGTGCACACTATGGACTGACCTAAATAGATGTAGGAGGTGAGGCCGCCACCGATGAGAATTTTAGAGGCGAATTCTCTAAACATCTATGAGACTAGGATAGGGGACAAAGCCAGTTAAAAAATGTCCATCTTTATAAAAGGGATATCACAAACGGTCGACTAGTAGGATGTGGTTGGTGAACTAGTCGGCTACACCGATGAGGAAAGGTTCAAGAAGTCCGACTTCACCGTCTCGTGGCGTAGTTCATCGGACCTAGTGTAGGTTCAAGTCCCGAAGACACCGCAACGATGTGTCCTACTATGTCTAATATACTTATCACTCGATATGTATCACTATTTTGAAACTTGTGGGGGAATTGTTGTATTATTATTTTATAGAAGCACCTTTTTGGGTCAAAGCACTTGTTTCAAAAAGCACTTTTTCAAGTGTGTGTCAAAGTTTCAAAATTGTGTTTTGTTTCATTCCCTCCTCTTTTGTTTCCCTCCTCTATTTTGTTTAAATTGGTTGTACTCTCTTGTGTGCAAGAGGCTAGAATTGAGCTCAAGAATAGTCCCACATTGGTTGTTGGAGAGTTACTTAAGAGGTATATATATAGGATTGTTTCCTTAAGGTGTGAGCCCTTTGGAGAGGAAGTCACCCTACTCTCTAGTGTGTGGGGGGTCCTTGGGGTGCTTTTGAATCGCGCGCTCGCTGAGCCGGGCCGTGGCCGAGGCCGAGGTGTGAGTGTGTGTGTGGGCAAAACTTTATAGGAGTTTTGCACTTTTGAGTTTTAATGTTTTATTTAAAACTCGATTTGGTTCACCCGTGGTTCATCTATACGGTTGAACCATACTTGTCTATTCGTACATATATATGAATAGTTACAACCCCTCCCCGTACGTGGAGGTATACATACGGTTACACCTCCTTGTAAGAGTTACACCCTTGACGTATATCACCTGTATTCATACGGATGTATCCCTTCATGAAAGGGTACTCGATTATATATACACCATGTCATGCCGCATTTCATATACACAACGAAGCGTATTGTCTCCGCAACAGTCCGTTCCAGACGATGATACTTACTTGTATTTTTGTTTAAGTAATAAGAGGGTTGTATAGCCGTTTGGTATCCTTGGTACTCGTATTAGGTTCTGCAACCTATACATTTAGGAGTTGTATTTATCTTGGAGGGTAAGGTGCAAGGTCAACCCCGTTGCAGAAGAGGGGGCATCTAAATCCTTAAGGAAAGTATCTTTCAGATACGATTCAACTCGGTCGTGCGTGCTTCTTCTTTTCTGGTTCGTTTCACTCGCAATCATGTGCGATAACGAGTATTTCTCTATTTCTATATACCTGATTTGTCTTACAAAGATATGCCTAGAATAACATGGCTGCATAAACTTCGGGCTATCTCCTTGTTTTCACACGTAGAACACCTTTTCCTGTAATTATTTCCACACTTAGGCTTTTCATCCGGAAATTTTTTTGGATCTACTAGTTTGAAACAATTACTTGACCAACAGGTGCTTGACTTAGACTTGGTCCTTCTATTATGATGGGTAGCAGAGTCACCATCACCTTCTATTTGTAAACCAACAAAAGGCTGAGAAGGGACGTGTGATACCGAAGTACCATCGGAAGGTTGTGATACCGAAATCCCATCATTGCAGTCCATTTCATTTTTCCAGTATAAGACAATATAATATCTAAAACACCTACAAATCAAAATTGATGAAACATATTAAAGCAAGCCCAATATAATATTGATGCATCATAATAGAACTTGTTAACTCATCAAAAGCAAGTCCTAAGCAAAAGAAATTCCTAACAGCACTTGGAAACAAGAATTAAAGTCATAACATTACCTTATCAAAGTAAGCCCAATATTGTACAAATGTATCATAAAAAACTTGTTAACTCATCAAAAGCAAGTATCAAGCAAAAGAAACTCATAACAGCACTTGGAAACAAGAATTAAAGGCGTAATATTACCAACATTTTGTTGCCCTCTACTTTATGATAGATTGTCTGCTTTAGCTGTTTTTTTTTGTTTTTTTTTTTTGGCCCACATCCATATGTTAAACTTTTACAATTGTCTGTTGTTTTTTGTCGAGATACCATGGTACTATATGTTCGAGGAGGTAATAATCATTTGAAACAGCTTTAAATGCTTGGAAAGGACAAGTTGCTAAAAATGAAGGGATCTAATAGCTTAAAATCTTACTGCAAATGCTCCAAATGCACAAGTTGCAAACTGGTATTGTGGGAACAGTGTCAAGAGACTTGTTATCGAAGATATTTCTCTATTTCCAGGAGAGCTCTCTCATGGGAAAAATCAGAGAAGCTAAGAAATAGAAACTGTGGACCCAACAGAGTTGCCATGATAACTTGACTCTGCTTATTAAAGGAACATGACATAAACAAAGCCTTTGCATCATGATTTATGCTCATTGTTTCTTGCAAAAAGATATCGTCAATTCCCATCAAGTTGGCTGTTACCCCAAAAAATCCAAACCAAATTGTAAGGAACAAAGTAAATAACGGTAAACCAAATGAGAGATAGAGAGAGATCCAGAGAGAGAGAGATGGCCATTACCTAGGAAGATTCAAGAGGATCGAGTGCTCGACTTAAAATTTTCTCGTACTGACCTTGAAGAAGCAAGGCACATAAGAGGAGACGACTTACGAGCAGAATTGCAGAAGCGAAGTGAGGAGAAGAACTCGTGTTTTTAGTTCTTATTTCCAAGTGCAGAAGAGAACAGAGGTCGGAAGCGGGAAAAGACAAAGGTGGAAGTGAAAAACAGAATTCCTGTTTAAGGCTTTTAGCCTTTAAAGGGTTTATACGGGTTAATTCGGTTCGGTTTGGATTGAGTCAAATTGATTATTTTAAACCTGAAACCGAATCCAAGGGAATTCCATTTCTAACATCAAAATTGAACTGAATTTTTTTGGAATTGATTCGGTTCAATTTTAACGGCTCCGGTTTTGGATCCAATTGTCGATTTTTGTTCTAAAGTGACACTTTTAACTACAGCCCCATTGATCAATGTTAACAACATGAATAAAATCATCATGAACTTCAAACATGGAGTTCTGATCCTCTGTCGTACTGCAGGTGTGCGGTACACATCCTGCGGCACAACAGAGGCCACGTGTGCCAGTGTGGCACACATGACACACATGGCCTCTGCTAAGCTGCAGGATGTGCACCGCAGACCCTGTAGTACGACAGAGGATTTTTATTGCTATCATATGAGAATAACCTTTTTTAGAGTAGAGATAAACGAATCGGATGTGATCAGATTCAAATATTCCTTAATCAGATACAGATTTCCCTAAATGGATACGAATGCAAACCAAATTCGATTTTTTTACTACCATTTACATCCCTAACTTGTGTAACTCAAACCTTCCTCCCCCAATGGATATAATTCACTCTCAATCCGTGTCTCTTAGTTGTCTTAGTTTTATAATTCTTATTTCCCCAACGGATTGGATAATTTTTTTTCCGAATTATTCAAATTTAAATGCAGATACCCTTAAACGACTTTGGATGTGAATTAAATTTGGATTTTCGAATATTCATTTACATCCCTATTTTTAAGGGCAACTTGCTTTCATTTTCTCCCCTTTTGATGGAGTTAGTTTTGTACGCCAATCAATTCCACTCAACTCCATCACCTTGCATCTTATGGTGTCAAGCTTTTTGTGTTATTGATTTGCTTGTTCCCATTCACCCTTAAATTGCCTAACCCAATTGACTTAGGCTTGGTCAGTTTCGGTCGCTCTCAATTGGTCCCTGGCAATTTAAAGCTTCGAGTACTATTCAACAATCCATATATCATCGGAAAAGTCTCTCCGAGTACTATTTAATGATGCAAAAATCTTATCGATAACACATTCAAAACTGTGTTCAAAGAGGGGGTTCTACAAAACCCTAGTATGATGGTCGAATATCATTGTCTTCGCACCAGAGCCTAGACACGGTTCCAAAATGATGGATTTAACCTATTTTAGAAGCCTTGACCAGCTTTGGAAAGGATCGGGCATTCAAATCACCACAAGGGTAAAATGGTCTTTTTATCTGTACAATTTCTAAGGGTGATGTTGGATTCATACCGTCAAATCATCCAAAGGGATTTCTAGGACGACAAAATTTGGTGTCTACATATGGCAGTGTGGGAGATTTGGAAGCTTAGAAATGCAAGAATCTTCAAGACAGTAATCCATCCTTTTAATGAATAAGAATTAGATTTGGCTTGAAAATTGCTCAACACTGAGGATTTACAAGATTGATGGTTAAGTCAGATTGTCAGGATTTAGTGTGCTATCTAAATGATGATAAGCTACAATTGGCAACAAAAACTTCAATAATCCTCAGGGTATCAAGCAAGTTATTTTGTGCTTTAAGGTTCGTATTTTTGTTCATGTAAATAAATTAGAAAATGTGCAAGTCCATTGTTGTTTTTCTGTTTTTTCCCAGTTTGGGCTATGAGAATGTTCTTTTCTAAAGAACCTAATGCCTATTGTAACCTTCTTTTCTCCCTAAAAGTGGATGAATACAATTTTCTTCCTTTGTAGGATTTTGTACCAAAATAAATTTTTGTTACGCTTTTAATGGAAAACAACACCAGACTTTATTCCACGGTCCTAAAAGTCAATTAACCTTTTGGGATTGGTGTGTGGATTGTATGATTACACTTTCATCAAAAAACAAAAAAAAACCGAACTTTATCAAAATTAAATTTTCAACCAATTTTAAAGCCTCTTTTAGGTGATGTTGACATGTCCCAGCACAATTGCTACGTGGAAGATTGTTGAGCCATCAAAAAATGGGGCCATAATTTGATCATTATCAAGGTGTTTACTGTAAAATTAGCATACAACCTCTTATTGAATCTAAATTTCAAGCGTGTTGCCACGGGTCCTTCTTCCTCTCGTGTATATCAATGGGAGTATGTATCTGATTCAGTGTGGAAATGCATATGATCACCCTAAATCTCCAAAAATTAAATCATTAATTTTTTTGGAGAGTATGTGTGGAAAGTGTTGTTATTGGTGACGGTCTCCTCTCATAGCAAGTTCCTATCGATCTATCATGTCGTCATTGTGGTGCAAATGGAGAGACTGCATATCACTTGCTCCTTGACTGTCCATTTGCCAAGGTAGATTGATTTAGTTGTTCCTTATCGTATAGCCCTCCAACAAATCAAGTACCCAAGTTCTCAGATTGGTTGAATAGTTGGGACTCCTTATATTGCCAAAATAAGAAAGTTGCACGTGAATCTCTGTCACACGCTTCTTTCTTGTGCTGGTATCTTTGGAGAGCAAGGATTGATTATGTGTTCAACACTAAAAAATTGGACACCACAAAATAATCACAGTGTCGAGCGAGTTTTTCTTGAGTTCCATGCTGCTTTTGTTGGTGGCCATGTGTCAGCATTTGCATCTTCTAGTGTGCCTACTGTTGTTCGCAATTGAATAGCTCCACTAGTCAGTTTTCATAAGATCAATTGTGATGCATCGTTAGGAAATTGAAGTTCAAAGGGGTCCTAGGTTTCATTTTCAGAGAACATAGAGACTATTAGGTCAAGGCGATCTCGATTCCACACCACTTTAGATCGGCGTTCAGGATAAAGCTATTGCAATTTGATGTGCTCTTATTAAAGCTGTGGTTGTTTGTTTCACTAAACTTCAGGTGGAATCAAATTGCAAGGAGGTGATCGACCATATCCATGACTAGAACCGAATTGCACCTTATAGATTTTAAATCATTATTAAGATTTTAGGAGGCTATCCTCTTTTTTTGATTCCATATCATTTCATTGTATTCCACGGGCTATGAATGATATTTCAGATGCCTTGGTTAGGAAGGCAGTCTCTATTATGTATATGACAGATTAGCCAAATTTCACTTTATCGCTTCATGATCTTTGTGAATATAAAGCTTTAGGCTGTACACATACTATTATTCAATGAATCTTCCTTTGCAATTCGTAGTTTGCCCGTGAAAAGCTTTGAGCCATATATAAGTTCTTGAATCTTGATCCCCTCGATAGATAAGTTACAGAGCCATAGAAAAGACTAATTAAGTTGATGTTGAGCTCTCAAGGATTTTTTGGTTTGAGAAATACGAATCTTTTGTAAGGGAAACATCCCCTCAGCAACATCTGATTTTATACATTGGGGGATACAAAAGAGGTGTAGTATTGGAATGGCATGCCCATAATGTATTTTTCTTTCATTTTCAAGTCCAATACAAAATAAATGCTACTTTGTACCAGATTATCAAATTCCATAAAGTTGTCCTTGAATTCTATAAATGATTATCAAAGGGGGTTGCTCAAATGAGTTTTAGAGTCATTTTAGGCGTCACTATGCTTAGTGAAGTATAACATTTCACTATTTGCTATTTGACAGTGCATGAATTATTCTATATGATAGAAGACTCCACATATATTTCAATAACCATATTTTAATCCAAAATAAAATTTGAAATTTTCTCAAACTTTGATTCAAAGTTTTAGTAAAATTAAAATTATAATTGGATGAAGCATCTTCCAGGTGTCAGGCTCTCAGACTCGAACTTCAAGGCACCACAAGATGAAGGAATTGCAAAGAATTTTAATCCGTGTCAGGGCGCAGGGGCGACGTGCCCGGAACGACCGCATTCTCTTTCCCATATATATAACAATAGGATTTTATATCTTTGATGTAGAAATATTTTTTTTTTTTTTTTGGTAACAATATCTTTGATGTAGATTACTTCATATCAGACTAATAATTAAAAATGTTAACCCTACCAAAGAAATGTGTGCAACGCACTGGAAGCAATGAGTATATACTCATAAAACGATTTAATAAAAATCAAAGGGCTTTCCAAAATAAAAGATAAAAAAAAAATCAAATGAAACAAAAAAACACATGGAGAAAAGTTTTTTGCAAAGCATGTATCGTTCACGCCCAAGCACAAAGGGAGGCAAAATGACCATTTCATCCCTATGAAAAGCGGAAATTCAGCTTCCATAATATTTTCACGCCTTCTCTCATTGGCTCCCTTGCACGTGCAGGGGCCACACTCCCCCAGAGAGAATACTCACCCAAATCATATTTAGGGAGAGAGAGAGAGAGAGAACTGGTGTGGTTTCTTTAATCAATGAGGTTTTGTGTTGATTTATAAAAAACTAATGAATAGAAAAGAAAGAAAACCTCATAAATCGTGGGAACAACAATGGGAGTGGGAAGGATGGCAAGTGACACCTCTATATTTTAATATGTAACAAATGAGACAATACAATTATAAATTGATAATACTTCAATTATGTGCTTTGTTACCTTAAGAATGTTATTTCAACTCAAAGGAGACAGAAAAAAATAATAATAAATTCTAGTCAGTTACAATTTTTTGCCCTTTATTTGTTTTGACATAAAATACAAAATATACAATGAAAAGCAAGTAAAATGTAAACTTTTAGTTGGAAGAAAATTTTTACATGAAAAAGTTACACTGAAATAAACTTCACAAGAAAAAATTGTTTAGGTTCAATTATTATTATTTTTTTAATGTTAATGTATGTAGCTTCTACCTAGACATAAATAAAGCTTTTAATACATAAAATCATAGTTAGAAAATCAGGTTTTCTGACTCGACTCGTCTTTTAGAAAAACTTGATGACTCGGCCTTGTTAATACCCAGTCAAGACGAGTCATGTTTTTATTATTTTTAATGCAATAAATATGAATAAATTAGTAAAAAAAAAAAAAAAAAAAAACAGAAAAATATGGGAAAACCAAAATAATAATAATAATAAGGAATCACATATCAATGCATCTTGAGTTTATATCATTGAATAAGAGAAGGGAGTCGAGGAGTTGAGGGCTTTTTACTATTTTAGAATACAGAGTTGTTATTTTACTCAACTCAGTTTCTAAGTGAACCGGCTTTAAGGTTTTTAAAAAAGACAAAACTCACCAAGTTTGTCATGACTCAGATGGTTTACGACTCAGTCTCATCATTTTTTTTTAATTTTTTTATTGGACTCGGATGATTCGCCCCAGTCAAAACCCAGTTTTCCAACTATGAATCTGATATCAAAACCTAAAAAGGTGGAATGGGGTACTCAATTATAAGATGCATTATTTCACTTCATGACATACAAAGACCTTATGAGATCCTAAATCATATCTCATAATTACAACCAACATCTTATAATAATTGGGTATATGGGCTTCTCTTAGTCAAGCCCATAAGGATTCCATGAGGCCATTAGGCCCATTACTCAACCATACTAGTTTGGTCCACCTTGATATAATTGATTTCCTTTTTATTAAAATTATTATTTAAGGATGGGGTTGGGGAGGGGGCATGACCACATGGGCTTCATTATAAGGGTAAATTATGTCATTTTTACCCACCAACCCAGATGAATCTTTGTAGCAAGTAGCCAACTATGCCAGTAGTGAAACTACAGCTATAGGTCTAAGTAGTGCCTTCTCCGGCTCTATAGGAAGGTTTTAACTTAGAAAAAACCTATTTACGACAAAGAAAGGTGACTTGGTCTCTTCGCCAGCTCATCTACATGGCTTCAAGTTAACTGGGGGCCCACCAACCATCACTAAAAGAAGTAAAAACTAAAAAAATTAAAAAAATTAAAAAAACAAAAAAAACGACAAAAAAAAAAGAAGAAATTATTCAAAGCGAAAAATCACTGTTCTGTGCAATTCTAAAGATGCGGATCTTCCATGGCAAAGGTCAGAAGATTCCAATATCAAAGGGCGCATCTAACGGCTAGAAATCACATTCGCCTCCTAATTATACTGGAATTATTCGGGAATATATACCCGGCGTTTTCGCCAGTTTGGGCTCTTACAAAATCGTTTCTCTGTCCCAGTTTCTAACTCAACTCTACGATTTCTCTTTCTTTCTGGTCTTTCTCTGTTCCAGCAAATTTGCTTCTGCTGGGAAAATTGGGTCCCTTTCCTCCCGGCGATTGACGCCGTTGGAGAATTGGGTCTGTTGGGTTTTGTTTTTAGTTTGGGGATTTGAGTTGGAATCGACGGATATGGTTATGTCAGTGGTGTCGCCGAGGAGATCCATTAGAGATACTTTGTTTCAAAGTGTTGGCGTCCATTATGGTCAACAGAAGAAGTGCTCTTATGGGTGTTTTGAGGATGAAGGAATGGTGGAGCTTGTACAGATTGGAGGTGAGAGGACCAAGAATGTGTTGATATTGATGAGCGATACTGGTGGTGGTCATCGAGCTTCAGCTGAGGCCATCAGGGACGCGTTTAAGTTGGAATTCGGTGATGAATACAAGGTAATAGGTTTGTTTACTTTCTGGGTTTTGATGGGTTTTTTGTGTTTATATATATATATATATATATTTTTTTTTTTTTTTCTATTTGGAACTCTTCTTGGGTCTTTTCTTTAATGTGTTCTTGATGTTCGATCATGTTTTTTGGCTTCTATTTAATTTCCTATGGATAGTCTTTTGTTTTCTCGTGTTTCCTCACTTAATTTAGTAACATGAGAGATGTGAACTTCTTTGTTTTCCATTTTGTAGAGTTTAATCTTGTTTCTTCTTTCAAAAAGAAAAGGAGGCGGCTTGAATGTGTCTGCTTTTTTAGAATTTCCCACTGACTCTTAATATTACCCTTGTTTAAGTACCTCTGAGGTGATTTAAATTTTGTCTTTCTGTGTGCATTTGGCCCTGTCCTTATGCTGATTTGGGCTGTTTCAGATCAAATAATTCCCAATTTTTTTAATTTTAACTTTTTGTATCTCTGATGCGTTTTTTAAAGATCCTCGCTTAGTTCTTTCACAACACCTTTCTTATTGATTATTTGTCCCTGTGATGATTTCAGGTTGTTATTAAGGATGTGTGGAAAGAGTACACTGGCTGGCCATTGAATGACATGGAGAGGTCATACAAATTCATGGTGAAACACGGGCAACTCTGGAAGGTTGCATTCCATAGTACCTCCCCTCGATGGATTCACTGTTTTTATCTAGCTGCCATGGCTGCCTTCTATGCCAAGTAAGTTCTTCTCTTCCAGTCCTAGGAACTCTGTCTACCTATCATTCCAAACTACCAAGGTTACCTATAAGTCCAAACTACCAAGATTTTGACTTTGCTTCTCTGGCCTTCAATTGGGTATTACACAATTTCCAGAGTAGCTGCTCTGCTGCCTTGGTTCCGCATCAATTTTTTCATAAGAATTTATTAAATCTTTATCATTATAAATAAAAATTCTAGAATTTTCCTCTCTAATTTGATTTTTCGATTTTACATCTCCCCCTTTGTTACCAAATTGAATACTGAAAGTCCAGAATGGTAGACACTCTGGTTTTATTTAGTTGGGCCTGCTCCATTTGTTATTTTATTTCCCCCTTGATTAGGAACTAGCGTTTTGGAGATCTGGGAATTAGTTCAAAGTTTAGTATGAGATGCAGAAGCCTTGATGATTTCTTTTATCTTACTCTAACTTCTCTTTATTTTGTAATTGAAGAGAGGTGGAAGCTGGCCTGATGGAGTACAAACCAGACATTATCATTAGTGTCCATCCTCTCATGCAACATATTCCTCTCTTGGTGCTTAAATGGCAGAGCCTTCAAAAGAAAGTGGTATTTGTTACTGTCATTACAGACCTCAATACCTGTCATCCCACATGGTAAACTAATCGCATTTAAGACTCCATTCTTTTAAATTGACTCCTAACTTAGCTTACCCAGATTTTGAAGTGGAAACTTTCTTTTTATCTAGGTTTCACACCAGTGTCACCAGATGCTACTGCCCATCAGAGGAGGTAGCCAACAGGGCTTTGCTAGATGGCCTAGAGTCTTCTCAAATACGTGTGTTTGGCTTGCCCATCCGACCTTCCTTCTGTCGAGCAATTCTTTCTAAGGTTTGCTTTGTTTCCTTTTTCCCCTTGAGAGTAGTGAAACCGATATCACATTTGCTTGGGGTTTTGATTTTTGGTTACTGTTTTGTTTGTTTTCCCCGAATTATTGTACAGGATGAGCTAAGAAAAGAGTTGGATATGGACCCTCAATTACCTGCAGTTTTACTGATGGGAGGTGGTGAAGGAATGGGTCCTGTAAAGAAAACTGCAAAAGCTCTTGGCCAAGAATTGTTTAATGAAGAGTTTGGGAAGCCAATTGGGCAAATTGTTATTATATGTGGCCGTAATAAATCCCTTGCCTCTACCTTAGAATCAATTGAGTGGAAAGTCCCTGTGAAGGTGATACATTGCTTCTTTAATGAATCCTAATAAGCCAGATTACAGTTCATTATTGGCATGCAATCATTTGTATGGCTTCTCTTTTAAAACTTTATTTTTTGATCCCAGATAAGAGGATTTGAGACCCAGATGGAGAAATGGATGGGTGCTTGTGACTGTATTATTACAAAAGTATGCTACTCAGTTCTTATGTGCCTAAATTTCTGTCTTCATACTTTCATTAATTGCTAGCAGATCTCAAACTTATGGAATTTATGCAATTTTTGTTTTTATAGGCGGGGCCTGGTACAATTGCAGAGGCTTTGATAAGGGGGCTTCCCATTATCCTCAATGACTTCATCCCAGGACAGGTCAGTGTTAAATGCATGACCTTGTTGACTCTGATCTGTATGAAGAATTTAGAGGAATTTTATTAGTTGTGAATGCGGACTAGAGAAGCAATATTCATTTAGTTAACACATCGAAAAAGAGAAAGACAGCATTCATATTTCTGTGGGCTCTCTCTGTATTCTGATGTTTCAACACTTCCTTGCTGAACTTGAAATGAATTCCTTAGGTGATTGCATCATGGATGTAGTAGTAGTAATTAATTTTGGCCTTCCCCTTGTTTGGCATTATTGCAGGAAGTTGGCAATATCCCTTACGTGGTAGAAAATGGTGCTGGTGTCTTTTCCCGAAGCCCAAAGGAAACAGCTAATCTCGTTGCTGAGTGGTTTAGTTCCAAAACAGAAGAACTCAACAAGATGTCTGATAATGCACTGAAGCTAGCACAACCAGATGCAGTGTTCAACATTGTAAGGGACATTAATGACCTCACACGTTCACGTGGCCCTCTAACCAGCATCCCTTATTCACTGACCTCATCATTTTCATACGCAGTCTAATCCAATCCATCTTCCAATGGGACTAACGCATATCCTACATGTGTGCTATGTACAGCTAGTTTTGATATCATTCTTTGACCTCAAGTGGCATTGTTTGCTAATAAATTTTGTAAATTTTCCCCAAAATAGGCATAGTATCTTTTTCTTTCTTTCTAGGGTGTTAGTTTGTATTGGGGTCCCTTGGGAGGTGTTTTGAGTGATGAATGTAATTCTGTATCTTATATAGCCCCAGCTTCCTAGGTGAGTTTGGTTTGCTGCTTATTCAGTTGCGATTTTACTTTTGCTGTACACTATATTTCTTGTTGATTTATCTATATGATGTCAAACGTGCTTGTTCTTGATGAATGGTATACCTGTCTTTTAATAAAACTAACATGTTTCATCGGCAACCATGGTAAAACCATCCATCCAACCCTTAGTCTCCTCCTATGACAATAATAGAACTGATTGGATGATTGTTCTGTTGGAATGATGAGAACCATAGCTACTTGATTAATTAGAAACTAATCAGTGCATAATATAGTTTTCCTTTCATTAGTAAAAGAAGACCTTCTGCACTAGACACATATAAAAGTTGTGGTCAAAATCAGTGTATGATGACCTACCTTGTATTTTACATACCCCTCAATGCCAATGTGGGAAGGAATCTATATGTCACACCAATGGTAGTGCAAAGAATAGTATCATCGACATGGGACCCACATGGGTTAGAATAGAGAGAGAATATCAGTGTGGGTCTCACATCTTTTTATGTGAAAGGATTCATGTTGGAATCACTTTCCCGTTTATGTATTTACTCTGCATTACCCTTAGTAGCAGTGGTTTTATGTTCATGATTTTTTTCTTAAAATTGATGATTTGAAGGGGAAAAAGGGGGGGGGGGGGGGAGGGGTTTGGCCACCTCACTCTTGCCACTTGGAAAGGGCATAATCCAAAGCACACTTGGATGTTAATTGAGTTGCTATTTAAGCATCCAAATTTCAGGAGTTAGAGGATTCAGCCCAGCAAAAACAGGGGAATTTTGGTCATTTTCATAGGGGGGTTTTCACACTTTATTAGAGAGACAGGTTGAGCGTGACAATGTGCGGTAGTTGCTTTGGGGTTTTTCTCACTTTAATTTTAATTTTTTTAAAAAAAATAAGTTTTAATAATTAAGATGGTTTCAAGTTCACGCTATGTGGGAATCTGAAACCCGGGAATTAAGAAAACATAGCATACACATATTTGAGAAGGTCCCTTTCGCCTTCACTTCAATTTTATCAATGTAAGAAATATCTAAACCCAGATAAGTCTTCTACCACAAAACATAAGAATAAAAAAAATACAGATAAGTGTTAAGGTAAAGGACCCCTACCGCCTCCCATGTCAGCAAGAAACCAAAGTATGGTTTTTCCCAACTACTAGTAATGGGTACCTACCCACCTAAGTATGTATATCTTTGGACCTGGTTGGTATTAACTTCTGAGATCTCCCTGATCTGATGATCTATTGATCAGATCATGACAAGAAGTTATCTTCTGACACGTGTCTATTCACAGAAAGCTTAGTCTGCACCCACCACTCCAAGGTTTTGTTAATTCCGTAACCTAAAAAATATATGTAACTTAGGATGATCAAAACCGCCAAACAAACATTAAAACAAAAGTATGGTCAATGAAAACCACAGAATTCAAATCATTAATATCTTACTTTTCAAACATCAAAAGATATCTATTCTATAGTCTAGATTTTTATGTGTCAATTTTAAGAGTTTAATTCAATCAAATATGTCTTTGTGTACTGGTAGGTATCGGTGGTGTATGTACTTTTTTTTTTTTTTTTTTGGATAGAAAAGAAATTTATTGATCAAAAGAGTCATTACAAGCAGCAGCATCTGCATTATAAATTTGCAGAAGCCACGGAGAGGTACATGGCCAAACTATCGGAGACTCAACCGATAGAACCGCCCTGGCCAAGGAATCCGCCACAGTATTGGAGGATCTTGGAACAAAGGAGAAACTACAAAAAACAAAGGACTGTTGCAAATAAAAATATCTTGACAAATGCTATATATAGATCTCAATTTCAAGAGATGACTTGGAGCATAATTGGTTAACGAGATTATAATAATCCGATTCAACCAAAAAAGGTTTAAATCATAAAACTATGAAAAAGGATGATTCAAATCTATCTTGTAACTTTCAAAAACCACCACAAAAAACAACTATGACATCAATAACTAATCAAGTTTCTTTTAGATTTTGAGACTCCTGAGTCATGGGGTCCTTGTGTGTGCGTGACAAACCGTTTGGTTGGAAGTTTACTGAAAGATGATAAAAAAGTAGAACGTACAATGTTCAGCAAGGCATTTGGTTGGAATTGAAGTGAAACACTCTTTACTTTCATTATTTTCCCTCTAACAAAACAGACCATAAAACGGGAAATAATTGGTAACCTCATTCTTCAGCTGCTCAGGATTTGATAAACCAACTTTGACACAGTAGAGTGGAAGCCGTCACTACTGGTTTGAATCAAACAAAGGTTGGGCAAGATGGTCTAAATGTCAAGTAATAACTACTGTAATGTACTTGATTTAGTACGTCTGTTATGTTTGTATATGTTTGGGAGTTTTGATTGCTTCGGGTGTCTTGTAATCTAATGTTTCTTTCTCAGTATATTTATTAAATAGAAAAAGGGAATAAGAACAGTAACCGGCTGCGCACACGAAATGACTAACACACCCCTTATCCTTTCCACTATGTCTTGGAGCAGGCAGACGTCGCGCCGCGTGACCAGTTGGCATTTTTTCTCCCAAAGAAAAAAAAATGTTCTGTTTTAACCCCCAAAATCCCAAAAACCAATCTTTCAAAAGATCCACCTGAAATAAAGATGGACAAGGGAAAGAAAAATTCAACAAAAAAATAAAAAGGAATAGGGACGATAATACAAATTTTTGGGGTAATCAGAAGGAGAACAACCGGATGCATCACATCCAGCCCCACTCCGCAAGTACAGACCTCCAGAAAAGGTTGTGTTTTTTCAGACCAGAAAAGGTCATGTTTGACAAGAAAGACTAGCCACATTTTAAGTTCTGGATAAGAGGACAAATAATTCAACAAAACCATGATAGAAGCAATAAGTTCAGAATGAGGAGTCAGTAATGCAGCATTTGCGAGAAGCCTTTGGTTCACATTACGCCCTTGATCCATACTCCTTTCAGTACATGGCCCTCCAAACTCGGATGAAGTCCTCTTTTTTTTGTCGTGGTTGAAATTGGTCTCAGCTCCTTCCAGCTCCTGGCAACAAGTTTGCAATGGAGGGAACCCCTTGGCTCCTCATTTCTTCTTGAGCTCGCTTGATTTCTTCAGGATCTGACAACATAGCAGGTAGATTGATATGATCACTAATAGCACAGGAAAACAAGACACAACGACCCTCATCTTTGAGATTTACAGCCCAAGCTGCACAAGTCTGGCTTTGCAAGCAGAAACTGGCAGGCCCGTTGAATAGTGTTTCGCTCTTTTTTATACTAACAAATGATAAACTGTACACAGAACAGTATCACAATATTCAAGGGGATGCAGACCCACAGATGTGGTTGCACCTGGAAGATCTTCTATCTAGGCTGAGGTGGGCAGATCCGAGCCCTCCAATTTATTGGATGATAAATCCCTCCCCTCAAAAAAGATAAGAGAATTCCAAACAAAATGGTCAAGGATTGGATGAAAGAACCGGATGAGTACACCAGTAGCAGAGGAAAGAATCTTTACATCCAGTTAGTCCCCTGATGTACATATTCCTCACAAGAAACACCAGTAACAGAGGAAAGAATCTTTACATCCAGTTAGTTCCCTGATGTACACATTCCTCACGAGAAACATTAGCTTGGATCCTGTATGCTTGACCCGGTCCAGTTGGGCAATCTACCCAGAGTTGGGCATAAGAATGACCAATATTTAAAAAGTTCAGACAGGAGAACAGACACTAAAACCTCTACAGACCATATCAATCCAGGTAAGTCCCAAGTTGAGTACCCAAGTACTGAGAATAAGTCCAAAAAGAGATCAATGAAATGAAAACTGTACCCATGTTCTCCATTAGTTTGGGCATGAGAAATACAACAATCAGCATGAAGCCAACCATCAGACCCATCGGGCTCTTTATGAGGGACAGTATAGAGAAGGGTTCCCTAATCTGTAACGGAATAAGAAGAGAAAGATCAAACTGCAGTCAGTCCATGAACAAAAATTATCAGCAACAAAAGGATGTGGCCGTAAGATGACCCATTTTTGAATCTGAACCTACCTCATAATATTGTTCCTCTCTTAAAGGCTCTAAAACCAATTCACTTAGACTCCTCTTGTTCTCTGTCAGTGCTGCCTGAACTTTACCAGGGTTTCTAGCACTGACATCAACGCGTACCTGAAGATATGAAGAGAATGGGAACATATGAAATCTCCATGATTATTTAATGACCCGGAAAAAAACTGATAATGCAAAGAGGAGAAACCTACCGGAGAAAAGAAATAACCAATTGCAGCCACTTCAATTAGATGAGTCCCCGCTGGCACATTGTAGCTTTAAGTATGACAGGTTAAGGAATAAAAAAGGCCGACAGAATGATTTACTAAAATCCTTCACAAAAAATATAACAGAAACTACAATCTATATTACTGAGTACTGACCCCCAAAAAACTGTATTCCATATTTGAACTAAATGCTTCTACATGGTTGAATGAACAAATGGTACAGAGTACTAAATAACAAATCAGTCAGACCCAACAACTAATTCAGTACAAATAACAGAAAGGGAATTATACAATTGACTAAAGATTACAGAGATCTTATATTGACCTGCCTATCACAGACAGTATTTCTGGATAAGAATTTTATCTTGTTTTCATTATGACCAGGAGAGTTGCAAAATTTATGTTACCAAGCAACTTTTGAGAGCCTATCTGGAAGCTGAACCGTTCTGGTGAGCAAACCATAATGGAAAAACAATATCCTTTACATCTTGCATGCAACAAAGAAGTGATGGTAACAGGAAAAGTATAAACTTTGCAAACTCTTAACACATCAATCATAATTGGAAACCATGAGAGCACTAGTTGACAATTTGTCAGCGATGATATCAGAGTATGCAAGACAAATAGATGTGCTGGATGTATATGGTCAAAGAATAATACAGGAACCACAGACACAAAGCCAACTATAACTGACAAAGGATCGGACACACATACAAATTTGTTTATTACAAATAGCAATATGCAGATGTGGAGTAGATGAAATGGATATCAAGGAACAGAATAACACAAAGCATCTTATGCACAAAGTGGAGAGTATGATGTACTGCAATGTCAGACAACCTAGTAGGATACAATGAAAAATAGCCATCAGGTCTAAGAAAAGAAACTTTTTGACCACCATTAAGAATAATTTTGGCATTTGATACTTTTGCAGGAAGACTGAAACCTTTTGGACCCATACCTGCCACATCAAAACAATATGTAAGAAGAGACAATCAATCATCTCCACACTATATTTACAGTGAAACATAAAATCAACACCAGAACCAAGGACAAACAACACAAAAGTGATAAACACTGAATTATTCTCCCATTTAGCATATACCTAAACAAAAAAAGAACACAGGGAAAAACGAACAAAACTAAGACCATGAGGCTTCCATAACTTCTTCTATCAATGGTTTTCATGGCACTAGTTGGGACTTGAGAATTTTCATAATAACATTGGAGTTCAAATCAAGAACCAATGCAATCTATTCACAAAATTACTCTCTAGGCCAAAACATGAGTTCCAAGATGATTTTAGTTTCTAAGGAAGCATATTGCAAGATCAAAGTTGTAAAATTTGTGATATTGTTCCAAGTTCCAACTGTAAATCAATAATCTTCTACAACTCTACAAAATCCAAAGAATATTGTCAGTATTGAATTCCATGATAAATCAAATTGTGGGATGATTGTACTATCTAGTCTAATCAATGTCTCAAACCCAGAAAAAAATTCAATCCAGCCAACCTTTGACATCATTAAATAAAAATTACACTACGTCATTTCACTACCTTAGGCTCTAGATTCTCCCTGTTCTATTGTGTCTTTCTCCTCACCAACGCTCCTCTTCTCTATCTATTACTCCAAATTAAGAAGCGAAACCATTTGCCATTCTAAAAATGCAAAATCCTCAGAGCAAGTTGTACCTAGTGGTTGGGTTAAAATTGGTTCTACAGCTTTAAATCTTGATGGGTTCCGCTTATTCATATTAAAACCTCACCATTACACCAATTGAAGCAAGAAATATACCTAAAATAGTGCAGGTTCTTCATCTTTTTTTTTCGGGAGGGAGATGACACAGAATTTATTTAAATGTTAGAGAAAGAAGGAAAAAGAAGAATCAAGACTCACAGTGAGGTAAGGGATTTTCTCAAGATCGTGTTCACAATCAAAGCCCAAGCCCAGACCTATAAACCAAGTCAATCTCAACTCATGGCCGACAAACCATGGTTTGAAATTTCGATTGAAACAAAGTTCAAAACAAAATGCAGGTTGACTCACTAGGTATGCAGAATTTCAACCGAAATTTCGCATTTTATGCCAAAGTACGATTTCGAATCGGTTTCATTATTATTTTGATTGAAACAGTATAAAACATTGCATATAAAAGCACTGTTTCAATCAAAATGGGTCGAACTTTCAACCCGTTACGTGAGTTTCAAGTGGTTTGCTTGTTAGGGAGGGGGGGGGGGGGGACTGCCAATTGCCAAAAAAAAAAACCTTAGATTTGGTGTTTTTGGCCAAATCACCTACAATTCTTGGTGGAACAAAGTGTTAGGGACTCCAAAAATGCACCTACAGCGACAATTTGTCGCATTTGAGCAAGATTTGTGCAAGATTCAAACTTAGAGATATTACCCTCCCCCCTCCCCCCCAAAGGTTTCAAGCCTTCCCAGAACTCTATGTGGTATTGACATAGAGTTGGAAGAATAGTTTCGTAGGGCTGTTTTAACCTTGGTTGTACACTTGTACTTGACTACTTGTAACACTTGTACTTTAACACTTTGACATTGAGTAATATTAAATGGTTCTTCTTTATTCCATATGCATTTTTTAGTTGTTTTCATTGAATTTTGTATGTTCCGATAATAAATTATGTGAAGAATAGGCTACATTTGAGAAAGCATACAACAAGCACGGTGTACATTACCAACCTAGGGTATGAAACCAAACTACCATTCTGGGTGTTCTTTTTTACAATCTAAAGGTTCCAATATGTTTAAAGATGCTTAATTATGTTTTCTTAAAGTTTCGGACCAAAATATAGCCATTTGACCACAGAAATAGCCAAACAAAATATGCAGAGTTTCCGTCGAATTTCTGCCAAGACCCAAAATATTACAGTTTTGACATCAAACCAAAATCTTGAACCTTGCAACCAACAAAAAAAAATCAAGTGGGGCACCAAACATAGTTTTAAGTTTTTCAACCGACATGTATCGGTTACAACACCAACCGAAACGAAATCAATGGGTTAATACTGGTTTGGTCCAAGTTTCGATCCTTTTTCGACAGGATTTGATTGAAACCTGTCATATTTCGACAGGTTTCAACCAAGACTTCCTTGTTTCAGGTTTCGACACAGCTCCTTGGGATTTTGCCAAAAACTGCAAGTTACTTGATTTCTTCATACTTTTTTGCATTCTTCTACTCATTCAACCTTTCTACAACTTGGATTTGTATGATTGGAGCTTGAAGGTAATGGTTTTTTTTCCCCAAATCTAATTCTTGGAAGAATTAGTACATAGACATAGTAGTTTCGTTTCAGCTTTTTATATGTTAGATAGAATGGCCTGCCCTACGACTTCACAGACTCAGCTTATTTTTTAGGAGGTTCAATTATTTCTTGAATTTTCTGGGATGGGCATGGATGTATTGAGCTTGTCCAACACACTTGAAGCCATCAGTTTAGGGGACAGTAGAGGATTTGGGTATTGGCATGCACCATCCTTCACTAGAGAGAGCCCCATTCCAGCACATCATGGTGATAGTAGCTTCAAGAGCGTCGATTCAGCATCACATGCTGAGTATGGTGGATATGATGGTGGATCATCCTTCGAGAACACCGGTTCAGCATTTGGAGGGTATGGTGGGAGGGTGGCTATGGTGGTGGCTATAGTGTATCTACTTCATTCCTCAGCACTGAGTATGTAGGTGGGCCAGGTGTTGGGTCATTTTTCGTCGACAACATCTTCTTGTATCCAGCTCAACCATTTGTGCCGACTCCACCTAGTTCCAGTCTCAGTGAGCTATTCCCTAGGTTAGGATACCTCTGATATGTCGCTTATGGCTGGACTGTGCATAAAATATGTCATGGGATACATTTGTGCTGCATTCAGAGAAGCATAAACGAAGTCTTCAGTCATATACAGCTCACACACCAATAAACTCCATGTGGTATTGAGTGGTGAGTGTTGTATACTTGTATTTCCCTAACCTAATGTATGTTTTGATTGCTGTAATTGCATATTTACATATCCAATAGCTAAATTATATGTAGTCAATGTTTATAATAGGGTTAGTGTAAAACAGCTTTCTGAGTACACTAGCAAACTTGAGTCCAAACCAAAAGTACCATTTTAGGTGCTTTTTTTGTGAAACAAATTCATGGATTTGGTCAAAAACCTGGGAAGTTTCGGTTTTGCCCAAGGTCAAAACCCCAAACCTAGAACCTTGGCACCAAATCCATTCAACTCCATGATACAAAGTAACTAAAGAAAAAGCACCTAAAACATTGTCTAACTAACAAGAAAATGCCTCAGCCATATCAACAGAAAATTTAAATCCTCAAAATACATAGGAATCGAAACAAGTGATAATGATGCAGTTGCATAATTTGTGATGGACTGGAATGACCCAATCTGGAAACCCAGACCGATGGCAAATCAGAAATTAACCGGGATTTGGTCTACTAACGGTTGGTAGGTAATTTATTTGTTTCTCGGAGTTATTCTTGTAATATTCAATTTATTTTATTTCATATTAGAAAGTAATATAGGTAGGATATTAGTTTCCTTGTTTGAGTTGTTTCAGTTATGGAGTTTTGAGTAGTTTTTTTTTTATTCTACATATCCATGTACAATAACCAATTCATAGAGATGGAATGAATGAAATTTGAGATTTTCCACACAGGTTGTGAGCTGTGTGCATGTAACCCGGGGTTGCATTAGATAAAGAATTAATCACAACCACTCTGATTAAAAGAAAGGCCCAACCCAACCAAAACAACAGGACACCCTCTGGTATCCGAAGGCTTACCCTTGACGAGAATCTAAGAGGGAAGGATTGTAGAAAAGCAAGAAGTGAAATATAGCACTTCATGCAGGAATAAGTTGATCAACATCCGTGGTGTATGCTCTTCGCCGGCGATATTGTTTTGGTGGATGAGACAAAACAAATTAACGCTAAACTAGAGTTATAGAGATCAACCTTGGAAACAAGAGGCTTCAAGATTAGTAAAAAAGAAGATGGAGTTTATGATGTGTAATTTTAGTCATACTATGATGGTTATTGCATAGTGCAAATTGAGGAAAGAGAGATACAGCAAAGTGACTATTTTAGATATTTGGGGTCAATCATAAATAAAGAAGGTGACATAGAGGATGATGTTTCACAGAAGATTAAAGTGGGATGGATGAAGTTGAGAGGTGTGTCTGGAATGATGTGTGACCAACGTATTCCTTTAAAGCTTAAAGGAAAGTTCTATAAGACTGTTGTACGGCCGACTATGATGTATGGGGCAGAATGTTAGGCAATTAAGAAGTATCATATTGAGAAGCTATGTGTAGCAAAAATGAGGATGTTAAGATGGATGTGCGGAAAAACTAGGAAGGATAAAGTAAGGAATGATCGTATTAGCGCTGACTTGGGAGTCCCCGATCAATGACAAGCTTCGAGAGAGTCGTTTGAAGTGGTATGATCATGTTCAACAGAGACCTAGGGACGCCCCATTAAGGAAGAGTGATATGATCCCGACTGAATGAACTAAAAGAGCTAGGGGCAAGCCTAATATGACCATAGGAGAAGTAGTGAGGAAGGACATGCATAGTCTAGGTCTTGTACCATGTATGACCTCAGATAGAGCCTCTTGGAGGGCAAGGATTCATGTAGCAAACCCCATTTAGCTGAGATTCTCCTGACTTG
Source organism: Telopea speciosissima (assembly GCF_018873765.1). Lineage (NCBI taxonomy): Eukaryota > Viridiplantae > Streptophyta > Magnoliopsida > Proteales > Proteaceae > Telopea > Telopea speciosissima. The sequence continues at coordinate 62,453,280 of NC_057917.1, read as the reverse complement.
CTGGGTTGTGCCTTTTTCCTCTCACTTTCATCTTTAATTTTTCTTTTTATTTTACATCTTTCACATTTCATTTTCATTTTTCATTTCCATTGCATTTCCCATCCCTCTTTTCCCATCTCTTCATTCCCCTTTTTTGTTTAGGCCTCAGTGTTCCCTACTTTGTTTTGTTTGGATCCACTACTTTGTTTTGTTTGGATCCATGTAGCTGACCCCATTAAGTTGGGATAAGGCTGAGTTTGTTGTTGTTCTATGCATTTAACAGAAAATAAATGTTCCCAAGTCACAAGTGCACCTTATAGAAGGAAATCCAACGACCTGGGTGAGATTGTCTTACATTTATATTTAATTAACTATAATTGAGAGCAAGTTGAACAAGCCTAAATACGACAATACAGATAATGAATAAAGATACTTCCTGTGAATTCTATGACACATAGTTCTCATTTAGGAAACTACATGTCCCTTAACCACACACTTTCAAATGTTTTATGCTCTCATGCCTACTTAATGAGCTGCTCAATACTTAGTTGCTTCCTTCTATCCTGGTTAGACAATTAAAATGGGAAGTAGTCTTAGTGCACTAGTTCATTAACTGGAACCAATAAATAAACTTTTGTTCTAACTTGTAAAAGAGTTTTCAAGATGCAGAGTTAAGAGTCATTAAAAATTTAGGCTGGTGGTATCAACTTCCTTTTCTGGAATCAGGGGACAATATTTGCTGCATAAATTTTCTCCTTTTTCAAGCCAACAAGCACCTCCCTACATGATTTCTTGGCTTTGGTTTGTTTAACACCACCAGTGATCATGAGAAACAAACAGCAGATGAATCATGAATCCCATTCTAAACACCATGCGTAGAAATGACATTTCAGGAGGAGTTCAGGAATCAGAGAGTCTCCTGGAGAAGCAAGAAAACTGGAACATCCAAGATATCTACAGTAACAGCTATTAGGAATAAGTCACGACAAGATCATCCGAAAAGGAAATGATGATTAATTTTGATTTATTGTTAACATTCTTACTTTTCTTCATGATGTCATTAGTTTTATTCTGTTAACACAAAAGCCTGATTTGGACATGGTGAACTCTTACTAAGGAAATAGCAAAATCATCAATTTAGTTATGGAATGAAACCCCTAACGCTATAACATTCGTATGCCGCTGCAACAAACTTCAGATGCTGGATTGTAAAATCCAAATTTTCTCCCATGTAAGGTTCAGACCATATAACGGCTTTCTAAGAGTCTAATAACGTGTTTCTGATATTAAAGTTCAAATCTTCGCATCAAGAAGAACCGAATACTCACTGATTGAGAGGGGCATAGTGGAAATTTAATCAAATTGTGTTAATCGGATCTAGTGGAAGATGTGGAATAATTTTCTACTTCAGAGATTCGAATTCACAAAGTGTATAGAACCCTTAAAGAGAGTTTGAAAAAAAAAAAAAAAAAAAACAACAATAAGAAATTAAGGAAACTAGAAACAAAATTTGACAGTTTGGAAAGAAGAAAGAGAATGCATGCATACTTTCGACCTTAACCCGGCCACTAATGGTGTAACCTTCGGTGGACCTGCGAAATCCACAATTCAAACAGATATTCCATCAGTGCCATGAACAATCCTAATCAACAAATAAAGATCTTTCGCTGAGAAATTTGAAGGGAAACAAATTAATATTAGGGCGAAGCAAAGATCATAATCAATACCCAGATGTAATCGCTATAGTCGAAGGAAGGAGGCAGAAGGAGCACAAGTGCAGAAGAATCGAAATACAAGTTAACTGTTTGAATCTCTCCATCGTTGCGAGGTAAAGCACTTTTTGATTTGATAATGAGATCTTCGACTCCTTAGGGCTTAGGCTCTTTGCTTCCTTCTTTTTAGTAGTCAATGATTAATGTGTTTTGTTCTACTCACTCGGCTTTATGAAATGGAAAATAATTAAAGTTCCTGGCACCATAAACCGAACCTCGATCGGGCTTTATTGGGAAATATTGCCAACGATGGATAATTCGGCTATATTTTGGTCCAGTGGGCCATATGGTCCAACCAAAATAGAACCACTTTCAGAAGTTGGAGAGTGTAACGGATCTTGTTTGTTTTTGGTCTAGAATCAAGATCCATTTCTTCAAAAGTCTCCGAAGACACTCGAGTAGTATCTGTCTGTTTTAACATAAAATTGGGAAAATCTTTATTGTAATCAAACCATCAAGGTAGTGCATTGAGAAATTGTAAATATTTTTTTTGGTAACAATTGAGAAATTGTAAATTTATTTTGAGAAAAAAGAATACTACCATATTCCCATGTGCTTCCTCACACAAGGGGTGCAAAATGATCACTCCACCCCTCCCTCCGTTGGATGCTCCTACAGTCCTACGCGTCTTTCATTCTTCAAGTCCGGTGAATCTTCACTTACGTGAAGTGAAAGTTGGATTCACTTATAAACCTCTTAGGTCAACATGTGGATTCCACTCTTCCTTTCTTTTATTTCATTAACAAATTCTCTCTTTATTTCCCTTCTCTATTGGTTTATTTATTTTTTTTTTTTTCATTCAACATTTATTTTTTATTTTAATCTGGCGCAATAGTTTTATGTATCAATCTTGGCCGATACCAATTCGATACAGATAAAAATTAAAAAATAATACAATATTTGAAAAAATTCGGTATTGGATCGGTATTATCACCAAATAGCGCTAAAACACTATGATGTTACGATGTTATGGTTGTAACCAATAACAATTTGTGTCGGCCTATCGGAAAAAATCACCGCCATGGTATCATATTACCAAATCGCCACTATGATGCCATATCGCAAATCATCTCCATGGCGCAATATCATCATATCACCAAATTGACTCCATGACATCATATCGCCAAATCTCCAAATAGCTTTACCTTACCCTCGCTTCATGGAGAGACTGTTTCTCAACTCAAACCCAGTGCACTGCATCGGGATTGAGTATCAGTCGTCTTAAGAGCCGATAAGATACCGATACAGTATCTACACGGATCGGTTGTATCAGACAAGTTTGCCCCTAGTTTTCCTTTATAAATGGATTTTTGACTATTTTACCCCTTGTGCATAGCATTTCACCAATACAGTATCGACATGGTATTGAGATCGATGACTAGTAGTAATGTATCGCCCGCACTAGGTGATCCAATATTGATACCTCAAATCAAAACGACTACTAAATTGTAATGGAGCAACACTACTGTAGCCAAATTGAGCTATTTTAGCTTAAAGAAAGGAGCAACATGAGTAGAATTGTTGACTGAATCAAAGTTTAGCTCAAAGAATGGAACAACATTAGCACACTGATACATTATTTGCCTTAGTAATGATTAATATCAAAGTTCACTCCTAGAAGGATATTTCATAAGCAAACTTATTGTAAGATCAAAGAAAATGACCTACATGGAAATGTTATTTTCATAGTAGTATCTCAAAAGCGATTCATATTAGTAAGTAGACTTTTATTTGTAATAACAGAAAGTTGTATGCCGTATATTGAGGTATATCATCTATTGTTATTCGACATGAGTAGACTTGTTGACTAAAGAGAATAGGATAAAGAGGTGTTACAAAATGGTAATGAATCAGTGATTGATTCGTTACCAGTGCCTTGTATTTATGTATCCCTTTTACAGAGTTTGTTATACAGCTGTACATAAGGACAGATTATAACAATAAAAGAGAATCTCAGATTGAGGAATAATATCTGAGAGTGACATGGCATTTATGTTAAAATGTTCAGCCTTGTAGGAGAGATAGTATGCTGACTCTGCTGTGATGTCGCATAGCTGTGTTTATCATTCCCCTGCAAACTGATGGGTGGGAGCCAAAGAAGTTTGGATCAGTGAAAATTGAAGACAACAAAGGGTGACCCCTTGGTGAATATGTCAGCTATTTGAGAAGGAGATCGTACAAACTGCACCTTCAATGTGTTGTTGAGAACCAAATCTCGGACAAAGTGATAGTCCACCTCTATGTGTTTAGTCCTTGCATGGAGAACAGGATTTGTTGCCATGTGAGTTGCTGAAATATTGTCACAGTAGATGAGGAGAGGGTGTTTGAGTGAGACTTTAAGATCTGTTAACAGGTATGAGAGCCATATCATTTCAGCTGTAATGATTGCAAGAGCCTTGTACTCTGCTTCAGAGCTACTTCTAGAGATTGTAGGTTACTTTTTAGAGCACCAAGAGACCAAAGTGTTGCCAAGATACACACAAAAACCAGAGGTAGAACGCCGAGTATTGGGGCAGCCAGGCCAATCAGCATCTGTGTATGCTTGAATGTGATTTATAGGGCCTGGCCTGATGACAATACCAGCTCCAACTGTGTGTTTTAGGTACCGTAAAATTCTCTTGACAGCAAGGAGATGTGTTGTAGTAGGCGAGTGCATAAATTGGCACACTTGATTCACTGCATAACAGAGGTCTGGGCGAGTGATAGTCAAATATTGCAATGCACCAACAATTTACCTATATTCATGGGGATCTGGCAGTGTGTCACCCTCCAAGAGAGATAATTTTGATCCAGTAGCCATAAGAGTGTTACATGGCTTGCAGCCAGTCATTCCAGTCTTGTGAAGCAAATCAAGACTGTATTTCTTTTGAGTAAGGTAAATATCAGTATGAATCTTGGTGGCTTCCATGCCCAAGAAATAATGTAGGTCCCCAAGGTTACTCATAGCAAAGGCAGTACTAAGTTGCTGAATAAACTTATAAAGATGAGAGGAGTTGGCACCTGTGAGTATGATGTCATCAACGTATAGGAGAAGAACAAGGAGACCAAGATCAAAATGATGAACAAACATAGAGCTGTCAGTCGAGCTTTGTACAAAACCAGAGTGTAGTAGAAAGGAGTTAAATTCATGAAACCAAGCTCTGGGTGCTTGCCGTTGACCATAGATGGCCTTGTTTAGCTTGCAAACATGAGTGGGAAAGTTGGAATCAACAAAACCAGGGGCTTGGTCCATGTAAACCTCTTCATGAAGAGTACCATGGAGAAAAGCATTTTTGACATCAAGTTGCTTGATGGGCCATTTGTTGGTGATTGCAAGAGTGAGAACTGTCCTTATAGTTGTTGCCTTTACTACTGGGCTGAAAGTATCAGTGAAGTCCACCCCAGGTTGTTGAAGGTATCCTTTTGCAACTAGGCGTGCTTTGAAATGCTGTATGGAGCCATCACTGTTGGTCTTGACACAATAGACCCATTTGCAGCCTACAATGTTGGAAGCACAAGAAGTAGGGACTAAAGACCAAGTATTATTAGAGAGAAGGGCCTAAAACTCATCCTCCATAGTAGAGACCCATCGTGAGTCTTTGGTAGCCTATTTGTATGTGGTTGGTTCAGAAATAGATGGGGTAATGGAGGTGAGAAGGGCATGAGGGATAGGGTGCTTGGTGGTAAGAAGGGAAACAGGGGTTTTTGCTATTCGAGTGCCATCTTGACTCCTTGTTATCATGGGATGTCTTGGTGGTGGTGGTGGTGGTGGTGGAGGTGGAGGTGGGGAGGAGGAAGAGGGAAGTTGTTGTTGATGAGGTGGTGGGGAGGGAGATGGGGATGGTGGTGGTGATGGTGGTGGTAGTTGTTGTGGTGGTGGTTCAGTTGCAGCCCGTGGGGGGATGGAAGATGGTAAGGAAATAAGAGGAAGAGAAACAGTGTTGGATGGTTGTGAAGTAGAGAAAGAGGAGGTGAGTGGTGTGGCAAAAGGAAAATGGGTCTCGTTGAACACAACATGCCTAGAGATGTAAACTTGGCCACTTTTAGGATCAAGACGCCTATAGCCATTGTGGACATCACTATACCCCAAAAGAACACAGGCTTTTGACTTGGGAGATAGTTTGTCTTGCCTGTAGGGTCTTAGACAAGGAAAGCATTGGCATCCAAACACCCTGAGGTGAGAGTAGGTAGGAGGGTTGTGAAAGAGAAGCTCATAGGGTGACTTTCCTTGTTGGACAGGAGTAGGCAGCCTGTTTATGAGATACACTGCTGTATTAAATGCCTCTAACCAGTAGGTCTTAGGCATGTGGGCTTGAAATAGTAAGGTAAGACCCATGTTAGTGATGTGTCTATGTTTTCTTTCAAAAATCCCATTTTGTTCAGGTGTATGGGGGCAGGAAATACGAGAGACATTACCACATTCATCCAAAAAAGCTTTGAACTGACCCCTTGTTAACTCCAGAGCACCATCACTTTGAAAACCCTTTATTTTAGTGGAAAACTGATTTTCTGCCATAACTTTAAAGTGCTGAAAACAGTGAAGTGCATTGGATTTGAAGTTAATAGCATAAAGCCAAGTGTATCTTCTGAATTGATCCACAAAAATGATATAGGAATGAAATCCACTAATTGAAACAGTTTGAGTGGGCCCCAAAGATCACAGTGAATGATTTCCAATGGGTGAGTGGTGCCCCTTACAAGAGATTGAAATGGTAATTTATGATGTTTACCAAGCAAACATGGCTCACAAACAAGGTTCACAGAATGACCAAAGCTAAGAGACCTATCACTCTTCAGACGCTGAAGAACCTTGGATGATGGATGGCCTAATCGTTGATGCCAGGGAAGGTGGGAGGTACTAGTATTGACAAGTGCCTTGAGGGTGGGAGGAAGAGCATGCCTAGTAGTTGGGAAGCGATACAAGTCATCTTTAAGCATTCCCTTGAGAAGAGTTTGACCTGTGGTGAGATCCTTAACACAAAAACCCCAAGAATAAAACACAACACAGCAATAATTATCATGAGTAAGTTTAGAAATGGAAAGAATATTGCGGGAAAGTTGGGGAACAACAAGAACATTGTTCAATGGGAAAGTAGAAGAAGGAGTAGATAAACAAGATGAACTAGTTTTAGTGATGTTTAAGGCCTTACCATCCCCAACAATAACCTGTTCAGATCCATTGTAGTCAGCAGACTATTGAAGCAGAGATGGATCAAAAGTCATGTGTGCAGTGGATCCTGAATCAGCTATCTAATCGGAGTCCTCGCTTGGTGAAGGAAAAGGGGCAGAGTAACTAGATTGTCCAGCAGTATAGTTGTGGAAACCTACAAATGGAGGAGGAGCCTGAGAGCTATTACGACTAGCAGCATACCTAAAGTAGCACCTGCTAGCTGGATGACCAACTTTTGCACAGATCTAGCATTTGAGAGTCTGCTGGGTAAAAGGATTAGGTGGGGTAGGAGAGGACATAGGCCGTTGGGTGAAAGGGACAGTAGGATTGGGATTGGATCTCTGAGAACCAGGATTGGGATTAGTCCTTTAAGAAGGACGAAAGGGAGGCTGGGATGGTGACCTGGGCTTGAAAGAAGGCTGAGAGGTCTGTTTGCCTCTGAAATGACGAGAGTAGTTGGAATCAATGGAAAGCAGGGCTGTCTAAGAGTACAGGTCTGGTAGAACTGAAGCAGAGGTCTGGCCATAACCTCGTTGCAGACGTTGTTCATAGGTTAAAAGCTTAGCACGCAGCTCAGAAAAGGTAATAGGTGGAGAGGCATTCTCAAAAGCTATGACGAAGGGGAGGTACTCTAGACCTAGGCCATTGAGAGTGTAGCTGACCAGATCAGTGTCTCTGACCTTATCATCAATGGCAGCGAGGGAGTCCATAAGAGTTTTGAGCCTGGTGAGGTATTCAGTTGTAGTAGATGTGCCTTTGACAATGGTAAGTAGGTCATTGCATAGTAGATTGCGTCGAGTAGTAGATTGCTGATGAAACAGGGTGGCTAGAGAATCCCACACCTCTTTGGCAATTTGTAAGCCAAGAATATGGGAAGAGAGGGATTTATGGAGAGTAGCATTGATGCAGGCTCGAACAAGGTGATCAGTTTTATGCCAGGTCTGATATTCAGGGTTGGGTTTTGAAGTGGTGACTACAGAACCAGAGGCCTCTGTTGTGGAAGAGGTTATTGTTGCAGGTGGAGCAGAGAGGGAGCCATCGATGTGATCCAGAAGGTCATAGCTGATAAATATGGATTCAATCTGTTCCTTCCATAGTAGGTAATTAGGGCCTTCAAACTTAACAGAGATTAGGTTGCTAAGGCCAGTGATAGGGAAGGGAGACAAGGAGGAAGCCATTAACGAAGAAGAGAAGTTTTAGAAGTTTCTGGCCTCTGATACCATAAAGAGAATAGGATAAAGAGGTGTTGCAAAATGGTAATGAATCAGTGATTGATTCATTACCAGTGCCTTGTATTTATGTATCCCTTTTACAGAGTTTGTTATACAGCTGTACATAAGGACAGATTGTAACAATAAAAGAGAATCTCAGATTGAGGAATAATATCTGAGAGTGACATGGCATTTATGTTGAAATGTTCAGCCTTGGAGGAGAGATAGTATGCTGACTTTGCTGTGATGTGGTATAGCTGTGTTTATCATTGACTGAATCAAAGTTTTGTGACAGTTATTTGTTATAAGATTCAATGGTCACACTAGTTGATGATAACTTTGTAATTAATATAGTCCAAGTGAGAGATTGATATAGGTTTTTTAATTATATGTGGGCTTACTTAATTACTAGATTAGTCAGTTAGTGGGAGTCTATGCATAAACCGATTCGGTTCGTCACACACTGAGATAGGTCAAGCCAACTCATTGTGGAACTGATTAAGATTTGGAACAGTATTATAAATATTGGTCTTGGGTCCATGCAGCCTCTGTTGTGTTTTCCCCTCTCTCCTACAAAGAAGAACCATCTGGAATAATAGAAGGTTATTGAAGATTCAAGTGAAAGTTGTGATCCATAATGTTGCAACAATAGTCAAACGTATTTAACATACGTATGGTGCAAGGTACATTTAATCCCTATCTTGTGTGTATTATTAAATTGTGTTCTAGATTTCTGTGTGGGATTCAATCAAGTTTCAATCTCAAACCAATACGTTTTTCCCTAACATCCACTTCACCTTACCATATTTGGGGTAAAAAAAAAAAAGCACAATCATCCATTTAGGGGTGTCAAAAAGCTAGCCCGCACTGGTAGGCCTAATTAGCCAATTATTATTTAGGCATTCATGGTGTTTGGTTGTAACTTGATAGGCATCCGACCAGAATCGATCGATACCAGTAACCAACTGGGACCAATCGTTTATAGTCCTAAATAGTCTGTTTACAGCTTGATCAACTTATTTATGATATTTTTACAACCTGTTTATAACCAATTAACCAATTTAAAGATTGATTTATAGTCCAATTAACTTGACTTCGATTACACACACATAAATAACAAATTGACCAAATATAAATGTCCATGCCAAGCCTATGAGACTCGATTAACTAAAAGGTGCAATAACGGTGTGGGGGCTCAAATTTAAGGGAATGGATTATAGTTGATCAGATTGATCAGTTGACACCCATAAATCTACTAAATCTAAAAGATTAGTGTCACCTAACTGGGCAACTGGCTAGGTGCCTTCTATGAGTTTGGGCGCTTTCACTTTTCGGATCTGGCAGGGGGTATGGTCATTTGGCAGGAGCCCACTTGGATCCCACCTGTGAAATGACCAAAACCACTATTGTTTTGCTGGGTTGGACCCTCCAGCTCCTGCCCTGGCTGGAGGAGAGCCAAATTATCATTTTTCATAGGCTAAGTGCCAATTAGGTAGGCAAAAAGACGCCATTCTTGAGAATTAGTTGCCTACGCTTCTTCTACGATGTAATCGAATTTAGAAGACGTTCATCCCACCCAAACAAAAGAATCAAATCTGCTGTGAATGCAACAATACTTGTCAATAAAGGAGAGGCTTGCTTCAATCTCAGATTGCCAAGTTCTGGTACATGCTCTCGGCCTTTCTCAAGTGACACAGGTTATTTTGTCCCAGGTTTTTTTTATTTTTTTATTTTTTTAATGGAAGTAAAAATATTATATTAGCTAATCAAAGGATTACATCTGGATAAAGTTAGGCCAGTCCATGTTTGTATAGTAGAGGAAGTCAATATTGTTAAAGTTATCAGTTTCTTCAGTTAAAACAGAAAAACTATTTATAAGATTCCAAGGTGTAGGGTGGTTGTTTTTGTGAGTCAAAAACTGAAAAAGATCTTTGTTGCATAATCGAATTTGCTTGATGGGGATATTTTCTTTGTTGGCTCTTTTCCATCTTTGCAGAATTCCAAAAAGCTCTGTTTTCTTTACATCCTGTGTTGGGAGGCTACCTGCATCTGTTAGCAAACTTTGGCCATCTATCAAAATGTTAAAGATCCACTTTGCTAATTTAAGAGCGGGCTCATATAATCCCGTGACTAGTAAACTAGATAGTTTCATTTCAAAGTTAGCAGAGAAAGCAAGAAAAGATGTAAAAGATGGATTCATTGTTGGTGGGTTGATATTCAAATCAAAGGACCATTTTAATACATCCTTAATGACCAACATGGGGTCGGCTTTAGAATCACACATAATAACTTTGTTTCTTACAGTACGTCCAAACGAAATAACAGGTTATAATAAAAATAGAAAAAAACCAGATTAAAGATTGTTTATCAATAGCATTGGAGCCAAGCAAAGATGCACATAGGTGGTTGAAAGATGGGGCAGATAGGTGCTCAGTTCTCAGTCCAAGAGGATCAAAAGCCCAGATACGCTTAGTCCAATCACATGACAAGAATATATGTCAAATTGATTCATCATTAGAGCCACAGAAAATACATGAAGGGCGATGGGTATCCATTTCGAAAGAGAGGCTCTGACAGGGATTCCTACATGTAAGACATACCAAAAGGAAATTTTAAAACGAGGATGAATGTTAAGTTTCCAAAAAACCTTCCACCATTTGGACATTATAGGGCTGGGAGGAATATATTTGGTAATGTAATTAGCAGCCATCTTTGTTGAGAAACATCCATTCTTTGTTAATGAATGTCTCCAAGTATTATCATTGGAAGAGATATTAACCCTAAGAATGTTATTTACAGTTGAAGGAGTGAAACAAGATTGCAATTTTAATCGATACCAAATGTTGTTTGTCATGAAATCAGATGCATTAATAAAACTAAAATTTGGAGAGATAATCTAAGGCAAGAAATTACATGTGTCCGAGGGTACCTAAGGATCATGCCAACATGAAGTAGATCTACCGTTCCCAATAAATCGATAAACCATTCTAGGTTATTTTGTCCCAGTTGAGATCAAATCTTTTCTTATCGATTTAAGTAAGACATCAGAGTTCCATTATTTCTCTCTCTTATGAAGTCTTATGCTAGATTGTGTTTAACAAAGAGATGCAAATTGGATGGTTCACTACCCTAGCTAGGATGGTGTTTTTTTTTTTTTTTTGGTAGAAAGCTAGGATGGTGTTACGTGCATAGGAAGTTGCATGGTTGCATATTCACTTGTATGACACGTCATTGTTGGTTGAAGGGTAGGGAATATCATTTCTAGTAGTTAAGTAGAGACATTGGTATACTAAGTAGTTATAAGTTATCCCTAAGTTATATGTACGTGGGAGGTAGCTGGTTTCATCAGATAGCACCTATTTTCTCTCCTTTCATGTTTTCTTTTTTTCTTATGAAATCTCCTCCCTTTCTTGTGCACACATCAGATGAGTTTTTGGAATTCTTTCAATTATGTTTGGTATGCATTATTGGAATAAAATTTGGATAAGGTTACGTACATTGCCCCTCCCAGACTCTACAGTAGCAGGAGCCTTGTGCACTGGGGAGCTCATTATGCATTATTGGAATAAATTTTAGGTCTAGAATGTATTCTGAAATGATAAAATAAAGAACAATTGGATTTCAGAATACGTTCAAGACCCAAAAAGTATTCCTAAAAGGCATACCAAACATTAAGGGTGTCAAAATCAAACCAAACCGTTTATTATTGTTTTACAATTTAGACCGTTTAATCAAACGGTTTTAAACCAAACCATACTATTTTAACAAAAAATAGACCGTTTAACAACCAAAAGCAAACACAAGCGTTTATCGAAACTGAACCGAACCATTTAAATCGTTTAATAAATGGTTTGATTATGGTTTCAAAATTGAGACCGTTGAATAAAACGGTTTAAACCAAAACCAGGCCGTTTAACACTCTTACCCTTTTCTTTAGAATCATGTCGATGAAATTTTTATTTCCATAGCAACTAGACATCAAAATCAATTTACATATTTGCACATAGGAAAATAGACCCCATCCCTTTCAGAATATTTCAATGAAATTTCTATTTCCCTGACAATTAGACTCCAAAAACAAGTTTTTTTATCAAAGTAAGTTTCATTTTACAAGGAAAAACTTATACTTCTTCCATGCAACAAGATCTTTCCTCATGTGGTTTCTTTTTCGGTAATCCAAGTGATCCCCCTTGCAATAAAAAAAGGAAACTAACTTTTCCCACTGAGCCCACCCCGGTACAGTCAGATTTTGAGAAAGCCAAAGCCTTCCTTACCCAGACCCTTGACTCCACCTCTGAACCATATGTCCTACTGCCCATGCTTCAGGATTAGCTGGCTGCGGTCTCTGTTTCACCCTTGGAAGCTTCTTCACCCCCTCCTTCTCATGCTGTGCCATGTGTTCCGTGCTACACAGTGAGTTAGTGACCAATCCTGATGAGCCCTATGACCAACCACAGGTACGTCCGCCAACCTCACTCTCTAATTTTCATAATTTTTTCACTGTGTTCTTTGTAATATTACTTAGTATTGTGTATTCGTGGTACGTTCTCTCAAATAGATACACCAAATGAGGCTTCTATCCCCGCAGGTTTTACATTGTCACTTGTTTATTCCAGCTTATGGTTTTCCATACTTATTTTTGTACATTTTCTCTACAACCTACTATTCATCTAACTGTCGTGCTCGTTTCTGTTTCTCTTTTCTGTCTTTTCTTTTGTGCTATATCTATAACCATTATGAAGCTCTTCTCTTGGAATGTTAGAGGGTTAAATAATATACTCACCCTCCAACGCCTGGACCATCACCTCAAAAATGTCAAACCAGATTTAACTTTTTTGTGTGAAACCAAAGTGACTGATTACAACAAAATTAAGGGCAGAACTATATCTAGCAATTTTACTTCCCTTATCCAGTGCCCTAGTAGTGGAACCAAAGGCCTGAGTGGAGGACTCTGGGTATTAGCTGCCAAGCATGTCCATGCCAACCTTGTTTTTGCTCATCCATCCTTTATTGATGTAAATATCACTGACCCGACTGGGCTATGTTGGAGTATCATTTGGGTCTATGCACCACCTCAACAAATGGAAAGACGGAAATGTTGATTAGATTTAAACAATTATCTCCTCTCCATCAACCCTACCTTTTTACTTATGGGTGACTTTAATGACCTACTTAGTCAAGATGATAAGCTTGGGGGGCAGCCGGTATCTAACCCTACTTATACCCCCTCCCTCAAATCCATCATGACTGACCTGACTCTTGAGAATATCAACTTACCCGACTCCCCATACACTTGGACAAACAAACAAAAACCACCAAAATTGATTAAAGAATGCCTGGACCGTGCCATTGCTTCCCCGAGCTGGTTAGTAAATTTTCCAAAAGTAACCCTTCGAAAACTATCCCCAGTTGGATCCGATCATAACCCAATTCTTCTTAACACCTCAACCCAGACAAAATCCTACAAGAAATTGTTCCACTTCCAATATGCCTGGATCCACCATCTGGATTTTAGTACATTCTGCTCCCAAACTTGGAAAATGTTGTAACCCACAAACCTCCACAATAAACTCACAAACCTTAGTTTCTCTCTAGCCAAATGGAACAGGAAGACTTTTGGAAATTTAAATTCCCTACAAGCGAGGTACCTAAGCCATTTAGCCATTATTGAAGATAACCCTAACTTGCTTAAGGATCCTGAGGGCTCGGATTTGATTTTACAAAGGCTTAAGTGGATTTTCGATGCTGAAGAAGCTTTCTGGCTCCAAAAATCTAGACAAGCCTATATCCATGATGGGGACAGAAACACAAAATATTACCACTCCATGGCTAAATCAAACCTCAGGAAGAGACAAAATTTTGCTCTCAAGGATGAGCAGGGAGAATGCACTAATGATCCGATCATAATGGCAAAAATTTTTACTAAACACCTGTCCGAGATTTATACAACTTCAGAACCTTTGTGGAATGCCTTTTCCCCAGAATCCTTGACCCTATTGACACTAATATTGCTATGCTCCCAACAAAATCTGAAATTCAAACGGCTGTTTTCAGCATTGGAAGCTTTAAGGCCCCCAAGACCTGATGGATACCAAGCCTGTTTCTTCCAACTTTTTGGGATCTCATCTCTGAAGACATCCTTTATTTTGTCCATGATTTTCTCAACACTGGAAACCTACTTGAAGGATATAACCATACCCTTCTCTGTATGATCCCTAAAACTAAGCACGCCAGTTCTGCTTCTGAATTCAGACCTATCAGCCTCTGCAATGTTTCCTACAAAATCATTGCTAAACTGATGGCTAATTGGTTCAAGCTTTACCTTCCTAGGTTCATCTCTCCTAACCAGACTGCTTTTTTTCAAGGAAGACAGATCACTGACAGTATTATTATTGCCCAGGAGATTTTTCATTTCCTAAAAAAGAAAAGAACTGGGCAAAGGAGGTTTGTGGCTTTGAAACTTGATATGTCCAAGACCTATGATAGGGTGGAATGGGTCATGATCACTAGGATCCTCCAGTTTCTTGGTTTCCCTGATAAATGGACAAACCTAGTTAGATCCATTATTAGTACAACCTCATTCTCTTTCAAAATAAACGGAAGCCCATTTGGTCACCTCAAACCTTCTAGGGGACTACGATAGGGGTGCCGTGTGGGATACTGGAGCCTTCAGAGGAATTAAAGTTGCTAGAAATGCCCCTGAAATCACACATATGCTTTTTACGGATGACACCTTTATTTTCTGTCGAAATTTAGAGAAAGACATACTGGCCATTAAAGCTACACTGGAACTCTTTTCTGATCTGACTGGCCAGGAAATAAATTTCTCTAAGAGCGAGCTCTTCTTTAGTAAAAACACTAGCCCTGAAGTGAAGAGTAGAACCTGTAGATTACCGGGCATGAAGGAAATGGCTGACAACTCCCTTTACCTAGGTACCAAACTCTTCCACCATAAATCTAAGGTGAAGGAATTGGCACCCCTGGTCCAACGAGTTAAATCCAAACTAGGGTGTTGGAAAGCTAATTGCCAAACCTATGCTGGTAGAAGTGTGTTAATAAAATCTGTCTTGGCTTCCATACCAACTTATCAAATGTCTTGTTTTTTGTTCCCACAAAAAATTTGTGCTTCCCTTGACTCAATCTCTTTGAGTTTCTGGAACAACAACCCACCAATCAGACATAAAGCTTACCTAATTGGATGGGACAAAATTTGTAACCCCTAATCCATGGGGGGTCTGGGGTTTCACAAATCCCACATTCAGAACAAGGCCCTTATCACTAAACTAGGCTGGAGACCGATAAATTAAAATGATTCTTTATGGGATAAGGTTCTAAAAGCTAAATATTTTTTCAATACCTCTGTAAGTACCGTGGTCCCTCGGGACGAGGGTTTCCTCAGTCCTTATGGCATGTGGCGACATAGGGTTTTGGGAGATGTATGTGTGTGTGTATATGGATATGGATAATATTATGAATGTATAATATTGATAAATAGGGGATTGAGATCATGCATTAAAATATGCTAATATAATGTGAGTCGCCACCTAGGATTAGGGCCTAGGACCCATTAAGTGTAGCCCTACCTGTTGTGAGCAGAATCGGGCTACGTGACTCCATATGGTTTGACCAAAGGTTCGGATAAGGGGTCAGGTTACGAGTGTGGGAAGGTGTTAGGCACCCACCTCGTCCGGCCAAAACCGGTCTCTCTGTGTTAGATGCTACATAAGGACGAATGTTCTCTCTCTTTTATTACGGGGATGGGGGATATTATGAACTACATTTAGATGCTATGAATTGAACTAAAGCATAATAAACTACATTACATATATGAAAAATACGGACTAAAATGATGAAATATAAAAGGACTACATTGAATCAACAAAAATGTAGTAATTATACCTGTATGGTTGTATTTCCCTGGCTCAGGGGAGATAGACGAATGGACTGACGTTGATTCTTTCTCGGCAGAGTAATGGCTCTTTCAAGTGATTTGGAGAGGAGTAAACAGACAGAATAATACTTATAATAAAGGAGTTTTGATGGTTATCCGTGCACAGACGGGATAACAATGCCAAGGAGCAAAAACGCTCTATACTCAGAGGGACAATCGAAGGATCCGTCCGCCATAAGAAAACTTCAAGCACTCACACTCTTATGAGAGAAGGAGGAGAAATGAGGGTGAAAAGGGAGGAAAAGAGGCTAGAAATCACTTGGGGAGGGTCTCTCCACCCAATCTTCCTTGGGAAATGTGGGAGGGGACCCTCCTATTTATAGGGAGGGACCCCTTCTCTCTCCTGGCCGGATAAGTCCTCCACGGCGTCGTGGGTGACGTCAGCAGGCTGATGTCACACCCCCTCATGGAGCTGTGAAAATCCGATACACATCCCCGCGGTGCCGTGGGAAGGCGCCCACGATGCTGTGGGAAGGTGTTCACGGCGCCGTGGGAAGGTGTCCACGGCGCCGTGGGAGTGCAGTGCCATTTTTCCTTGTTTTTGGGCTTAAAATGGGTCATTTTGTGTTCAGCATGGTTCTTGGTTTTATGGGTCAGATATCTTGGGTCTAAAAAGAGGGAGAATGCGTCGTCCATCGTCCATGTCCCGTTGTTATCATCGCCAATTAGGGGGTGACAAAAAATCAGTGTCTACAACCTCCATTTTTAACCCAAAAGTAGCAATGAAAAAAGGAACTTGGACTTGGAACAGTATTGCTTCGGTGCTGCCTGACCTCAAAAAAATGGTGTGGAGGAGAGTTGGGAACGGTAGGACAACTCACTGTTGGTTCGACCCTTGGGTACCAACAATATCGGGCCGTTGTATTCCATCATGTTTTCACAACCAATCCTTCAGCCTGGTAAAGGATCTAACTCTTAATTATAGGTGGAACTGTGATACCCTTGCACGATTTTTAATAAATCATCTGAATGTTGAAATTTCAAAGTTAAGCCTCTCTGAGTCTGGGGACCAATGGAGATGCTCCCTAACAAAAGATGGCAGCTTCTCTACCCGAAAAGCTGCAAACCTTTTAAATCCACTGAGGCAATTCAAGCCCCTTGAATCCAAGTGGTGGCGTTTCTTCTGGAAATTAAATATTCATCCGAAGTTTAAATTATTTTTTTGGCGTGTATTGCATGCAGGTTTACCTGTCAAGAGTACTCTCTCAAAGTGGACATCGATCGAGCCTACATGTGTTTTCTGTGGTGCTCATGATGAATCCCACTGGCATCTCTTTCTATCTTGTCAATGGACTAAGCGTATCTGGGCCTGCGGACCCCTCTGACTCAGAACTGAGCACCTAAGAAGTTCTTGTTCGGCACACCTTCGTGCCACAATCCTCCAATCCAAGACTTTTGATAAACTGATTGCCAGATGGTTTTTTTCAGTGTTTATTATTACTTGCTACTTCATTTGGAATGCAAGAAATAAAGTTATTCATATGGTGGAGGTACCCAACCCCATCATTGTTCTCAAACTTGTTACCAAATGGATTCATGATCTCCAGTTAAAACCTCCACTTATGCACAACCCCCCTCTTGACAATAGTATGCGTATAGATCATGAATTTGACACAACTAACAGCAATCATAAAATGAACTTACCTATTTTGTGTTGTGCAGGTCTTTCTGAACCAAATGTAGGCCTAGTAGGATGGGCTTACTGCATTTTGCTAGACAACTAGAATGTTCTAACATCTTCAGGGTTTGCACCTTCAACTGATGATATGCAGGCTGAACTATCTTAATCTTACAGAGATGGACACATGCTACAAAAGATGGACTCCAACTGAAGGAGATTTGGATCACTAACCACAGCCTATATGACCTTTTGAATGCTACGACCAAGCAAAACTTACCTATTCCATGGCGTCTCATACCAAACTTTTTTGAACTAGCAGAAAAACATCAAACTTTATAAATGTACAGTTTAAACCTAAGAATAACATATGGACTAGTAGACTACGTTCTCTAACCTCTTTTTCTATAACTAACAGGACTGTAATGCCCCCTTTCCTATATGATGTAAATATGTTTTTCTCTATCTAATAGTAATATAAAAATGCTTCCCATAAAAAAAAACAAGAAAAGAAAATAAAAAAAATTGACCTTGATGAGAGAGATAGACACATAAATCAATCATTATATCATAATGATTTTTATCTCATTATGTTTTTTTTTTTTCTTTTCCCTTAACATCCAAACATAGCCATTGAAATGTGAATGAGAATTTAGCTTAAAGCTAATACCATTAAGGAGACTATAGATATGAGAGGAATGAGTGAGTATACCGAATGTCTTATCTAATTTCAACCGTGAATTTTTCTATGCGATGCAGTATAGATTTCTAATCCATTATTGGAATGCATTCTATGTCGATTTAGCATTCTCAGGCATTAAAAACAACTATTTTTATCATTCAAGAAAAAAAAACGTGGAGGGATGATTCATGGACCCTTATTTAATGAATATTATTATTATTTTTTTAAAAAAAATTTTAAAAAATAATTTGGTGGAGCCAGAAACGTCCCTTTAGGCAAAAGAAGAGTGATCAATCAAGCATGAAATTTTATTTTTTTAGGTAAAACGCATGACATTGTCTTTATAGAACTCTTAACAGTTAAGCTAACTCACATATTACCAAAGGTCCACACACTCTTTCCACTTTTATGGGGTTAAGGGCCCATTAAAAGATAAATCAGGGCCCAACAAACTTAGCCCACACAGCTTGAAAACAGAGATGCTTGGCGTGAGATGAGTCGGTTCTCACCGTAGATTCCACTCAAGAGGAGGAGGACCCACAAGTTGGACATGGATTTTTTTTAAAAGCAAGCATGTCTATCATCTGGGGGAGCTTCATCTGGGGGAGCTTCACCGTCAAACTTTTATAATTTTTACAGGATACTGATTGGACGATCCAGATGAGAAACTGTACACATCTTTAAATAATATAGCAGTACAGTGCAACACCTCCTATCGTGTTTGGGGTAATGGTTCGGGTAGGGAAATGCACTTCCAGACCAGATTGATTGGGTAGTGCGAGACCTTGAGAACAGTTTAATCAGCACGTGTGATAATAAATGGACGGTTCAGATTAATCCATATGGCTCTGCATGGCCCACCAGAAAACTCATCTTCAGGTGACGTCATCACTCAAATTGTCATCCTCGTAGATGATGCGTAGAGAATTCTCCTTCTGGTTCTGGACATGAAATCCAACGGCTCGTAAAAATAATTATTAATATTTTTTCTTTCATTTTCCTTCTTCACTTCTCGGAAAAGAAAAGAAAAAGTCTGCGGCATCAGTCGACTTGACTTCTGCTAACAAAATAGAGAAAAAGATTTACAAAAAAAAAAAAAAAAAAAAAAACTGTTCTGCCCTTTCACAGTCGCTCTTCTTCCTTTTAGGATCCAAAGCTTCACAATCAGAGTTCATGAAAAACTGAAAAATTAAAATCTGAATAAAAAAGTTTCAGAAAATTTTGAATCTTTGTTTTACTTTCTCTGTAATCTGATCAGAAACTGATCGGAATTTTATAGACGAACCCAGGAAAAACAAAGAGTAAAAATCGGATTTTTGAAATGAAGAAAGAATCTCTCCAAAAGAAAACTCTCAATAGTTCGGCAACAAGAAAAACTATACATTTGGATTTAATTCTTTTCCTGCATTCTTTCGACTCCTCTTAATTCGTCGTCTCCATATCTCGATCGATCGATGACGCTTATCTCCTGCAAATCTAGGGTTTCTTCTTCTCCTTTTATTCCAGTAACAAACAAGAATAGCAGGTGGTGCGATTGGGATGTCGTCGAAGAACAATCACAGAGGTGATGGTCAGATTCCTCAGCCATGCCCTCACCTTGCTGATTTCCGATCCCGAAATGGTCACAAACCATTTCGCGCCCTACAGGAGTGCCTCCGAACCAAGCCACTCGGACGAGCTGCGATCCGCCGCGACCCGAAAGAAGTCCCTCACTGCTCCGACTGCGGTCACTCCGCACGCCATCGCCTCTACGCATGCGTTGCCTGCGCCGCCGTCTTCTGCCACTCGCAGCCTGAGTCGTCCCACGCGGCCGTTCATGCCGAGTCAATGCCTCAAGGTCACGAGATCGCCGTTGATGTCGACCGCGCCGAGCTCTTCTGCTGTGCCTGTTGTGATCAGGTATATGACCGTGACTTTGATGCTGCCGTCGTACTCGCGCAGACTGCGGCATCGACGCTCGGCGGTGGATCGACGTTGCCGCCGGTGCTGCCACCGGAGAATCTCAGGAAGAGGAGGAGGGTAGATTATCGGCCATGGACGCCCGATCCAAGAGAGCGAATCTTGATGGGGAGAGGTTCGAGTCCATTGCAGAGAGGAGATGAAGACTCTTCCTGCTTACCTGAGGGGTTGCGAGGGCTTAACAATCTTGGGAACACTTGTTTCATGAATTCGGTCCTCCAAGCTTTGCTTCACACTCCTCCACTGAGGAACTATTTCTTGAGTGATCGCCATAACCGTTATCTTTGTCAGCAGAAGAACAAAATGGACAGTAATGTCAACCAAATGAATGCGGCGGGCCACGATTGTAATAATAAGAAGAATTTGCGTCTTTGCCTGGCTTGCGACATGGATGCAATGTTCTCAGCGGTTTTCTCTGGTGATCGGAAGCCGTATAGTCCAGCAAATTTTCTTTACAGGTAATTCATCTTGTTAGAATTCGTCTTTTTCTTCGCCGGATTTTGTGTGGTTTTAATCAAGATCTTTAAGTTTGAATGGATTTGCGTGTTTCTTGTGTTCATATTCGATATATTTGTTTAAGTTAATGATAACGTAAATACGTAATTATTGAACTAATACTTCGATTCAAGTGGTTTATCATTTTTAAAAATAAAAATAGAATCTCTGGCTTTCTAAGGTAAATGGAGGTGTAGGACTAAGTAGGAGTATTAGAAAGATAAAGTTTTGACTTGTGGTACAGCTGCACAGGTGGTTCTTCTTGGATTGCCTATTACATTGGGGGGTTTTTATTCAATGTTCAAATCTGCCTTCAGTGTTCTACTTGGGAGCATAATATCTAGTTGTATAATTTGAATCTTTTTCTTCTTTGGTCTCAGTAGATTTTCTTGAGTATCAAATCACAGTGGGTTCTACTTCTACGGATGGAATTTTGAAAGTGTTCTCTGATAATGAAGCAGCTATTGTTTGATCCTTGAAAAAACTGTGGCTTTGTTGCAGTTGGTGGCAACATGCAGCAAATCTGGCAAGTTATGAACAGCAAGATGCCCACGAATTTTTTATTTCCATGCTTGATGGGATACATGAAAAGGTGAAGGATCGATGCAAAACCCAAAGCCAAGGTAATTCCTTCATATATTAAGGTCTCTGTTGTCTCTACACATCTACATCTTGGAGTTCATTTTATTCAACACAAGGAACTGGCTCACCTGATAGACTCTCTTGAAGGCATTATCTCAACTACTTGGGGTTGGATAAATGCTGCTTCACTTGATAAATCCCAAGGACCAAATGCAAAAAGCAGCAGCTCTATATGGCTCACATGCATTAGCCCTGGAGATTGTCAGTGCCCAAAATTTGCTTAACATGCTTGATTCAGTTTTTGGCCCAGAAAATCTTTTAAGCATAACCCCTCTGATGGAGGGCAGTTGTTTGTTTATACCATGCATAACTGATATGCTGCTGTTATTATATCCTGCTACTTGATTTGATTTCCTTATTCCTTCAAGTTTTCTAATGTCATGCTTGTTCTCTTCCAATGAAGACATGCTGTGTGCAGTTAACACAATCATGTATAAGGTTTGTAGGGTCTATATATTTGTTTCTCTGAGATATTTTTGGCCTCTTTGATTGTTGCAGTTATGTCATTTTTATGTGATTTCTGAAGTATCGTGTAATAAAGGGATCATATGATCAGCTTGATCCATACTTTCGATCTCACAATGGGCATTGGAAGAGTTCCAAAATGTCTAGTCTGATTTCCAAATGCAATTGTCTGTAAGGAATCATCATAAACTCATAAATATGCCAGGGCAAAGCTAATGGGGCTATGGATGACTCATAGATTGACCCCAAGTGAGCTAAATTGACAATTTTGAAACATTCTACTATATTCATCAAAGTTTAGCTTCCAGGCACTTGTAGGGTGGGCACCAATAGGTTTAACATATTCATCAGCATCAACCTAAATATTCTTCACGGGGCCTGAAGTTATCTCTATTTTAAATTATTCATAATGATCTAAAAGATGAAAGACCAAGAGGTGAGGGTTTGTGTCGCTTGTATCTGACCTTAAGACAATGGCAAGTGCTCTTCTATATAGGGAGGTAATAGCAACTTGCAGGCTTGATTCTCTTTAGCACAGCAGACTTCCTTTTTCTACCTAAATAGGTCGCTCCTGTGGTGATTAATGCAAAAGTTTGACATTAGAAGAGTCCCCGGGAGCCTTAAAATATATATAGATCTCAATAATAAGACACAGTGAGAGCATTATACAAAACGGAATAAAATATTTTTGCTGGCTAGGGTGCTAGTTTTTCCTTCCTCTAATCCCCATATTAGCAACTCTATCTGTACTGTAGACGAACCTCATTACTTGATCTTCAAGTGTATTAGAGTCAAAGTGACTTTAATTTTTAACTGGAAGCGCAAAAATTAAAATAATAAAAAATAAGTGCTTTTGTGACTTTTCCTTTCTACTCTGCAAGCATTCTTCATTTTGGCTTCTGGAGAAGTTGCTCGAACAGCTGACACCTACATACCAATATTGCTATTTGAACCATTTGTTAGTTCTAGTTTCTAAAAGAAGTTCCAACGTAATTTATCTTTGGTTCCATCCTTGATGTTCTAGTAGCTATTATAATAAGCTTATTTGTTGGCAGTACAGGCAGTGGAGACTGTTGCATTGCTCATAGAGTGTTTTCTGGTATCTTGAGATCTGATGTCACTTGTGCAGCCTGTGGCTTCACATCTACGACATATGATCCGTGTATTGACATCTCATTGGACTTGGAACCAAACCAGAGGGGTTCTGCAAAGATGGCTTCCTCAAAGTCACATCATGCTTGCAATGGTGAGACAGATAGCGGTGGGATATCCACCCTAGTTGGATGTTTGAACCATTTTACGAGGCCTGAGAGACTAGGTTCTGACCAGAAATTCTTCTGCCAGCAGTGCCAGGTGAGGCAGGAGTCGTTGAAGCAAATGTCCATTAGGAAGCTCCCACTGGTTTCCTGTTTCCATATAAAACGATTTGAGCATTCTACCACAAGAAATATGTCAAGGAAGGTTGATCGTTATCTACAGTTCCCATTTTCCCTGGACCTGGCACCTTACCTCTCTTCTTCCATCTTGAGGAGTAGATTTGGCAACCGGTTTTTTGCTTTTGAAGATGATGAGCCAGGCACTTCCAATGAGTTGTCTTCAGAGTTTGAGTTGTTTGCTGTGGTCACGCACACTGGTAGATTGGATGCTGGCCATTACGTGACCTATCTACGGTTAAGTAATCAGTGGTACAAGTGTGATGATGCATGGATAACTCAAGTTAGTGAGAACATTGTCAGGGCTGCACAAGGCTACATGATGTTCTATGTACAGAAGACCCTCTACTATAAAGCGAGTGAAAAAACGGTTTCCTCCTAATATATTGGCAGAAAACAAAAGTTTGATGAACAAGAAGTTTGTTTGTTTGGGCAACAGGAGTTTGGATTTACAACCATGACAAGTGACTTTATCTATACATCAAAGAGGATATCAATGGCAGTTTGTGTTCCATTTAAACCAGTATATACAGTATTGGTTTTATTTCACAGGCTTGCTGATTGTGATTGGTAGAAGAGCAAGCAGTGCTTTAACCTCTCTGAGTAAATGCTTTGAGGGTTTGCTAAATTCTGAGTTGGAGCATAGAGTGAGCCTAAATTTTTGAGGCACTCCAGCTGTTGGGTCATTCAGATTTTTCAATGACATACATGGGTTCCATGAAAATGGTTTGATTTGATTTGATTCTTTTTTGCTGCATTTTCAAGTATTGTTGAGTTGATTCTTTTTCCTCATGGATCCTCTCACAAATTGTAATGCTTGGAGGTGTAGTTTACCCATGTACTAATTTTTTATTCTCTTAAAATTGCTTAGCCATCTTCGAATTTAATTTAAGAATTACCTTCATCTTCTTTGGTTTTGTATCGTCTTTTCTTCTGTTTTTTGTTATGTTTTCACATCAGAAGATTTAACCTTTGTCTGTTTGCAAGGTAAAGAGAGAGGGGTGTTTGGAATTGAAGAATTGGAATTAAAAAAAAGGGTTAATTACAGCTGAGTTACCCAATGTTTAAGAAAACTTCAGTTGAGGTACCTCATGGCTGAAATATTATGTATGGGGTAGCAGAGGGCAGAGATGGGTTATGGTGGAGGGCAGGGGTGATACTGGTATGGGGAAGGGAGCTATTGGAGAGATCAATAAACATAATCTTTCATGAAACAGCCAATACTGCCTTAACTTCAGAGTGTCAGACTGAATACCCATTCCTCTGGGTGCAATTGCTTGAGGATCTTCTGTACACATGATCTTCCCACCTTACTTTCACCTGCTTCCTCACCAGGTATTCCATGACCTTCTCTTATTTTGTAGGTCCTACAGCAGAGAATGGAACTTTTTGGGATCCTGGGAATTTGTCTTGGATTGCATTGCAACTCATTGGTTGTGGCCTCAGTGCCCTCCAAAATAGCAACTCTCACACAGTATCTGGTACTTTTGTTGCTGTTTTCTACATCAACTTTGAACGTTTTGGAACTAACTTCTCTTCCGAAGAACTTGGCTTTCTGATTCTAGCTTGAACTAAGAAGCTTTCCATGTTCTTGTACGTCACTATATTTTCCTCTGGTTCACCTTACAACCACCCAGATAGAGTATTGGTGATTAATGGTTGTCATCCAGCTTGCTTTTTATTACAAAAGAAATGCAAATTTCACTGCCTGGGATAAACCACTGCACCTACTTCCAAAACCCAAAATTGGTTTTCTTTGGTCGGGATGTCCGGTAGCTTGACATGGTATTCACCACTTTTAAGAAGTGGTTGTCCAATCCTTATAACCCTCCACGTTAGATAACTTAAGATCTAATATGAGATTATTACTTTTGTGTGGAACTTCAACAGCCTTGTGCACTTAATTGGCCATTTTTTTTGTTTGTTTTGGGATTAGTAAAAGTTTCACAGGAGTTCATGTTGGATCAAAGAGTGCCTTGGCCATCTCATTCTTTGGCAGGACCTGGGTTAATATGTATTTGAGAATTCCCACCAAGAACAGCTTTGTCCTCTCTCTCTTTACTCCATTCCTTTTTCCCTTTATTTTTTATTTTATTTTTTTGGGTGAGTGGTTTGAAGTAACGTGCTCTACTGCTATTCGTTTAAGTATTTATTTATCACCTTTTCACTCGAGGTTATCCTGATCCAATAAAAAATTTCCAATTATACAGGACCTTGATCTCAATCCTACTGCCAGATTACGGTGTATTTTAATTGGAAGAAGACAACCCTGTTTGGATCTGTTTGAGCATACCAAGATATAGAACTCCAGTTTCCTTCCACATTCCAACCTATGGAACCCTGTGACCCTTGCAATAAGGTAATTGATTGATCACTTTGGGTGACCAACCTGGTAAAAACAATGCCCAGATGTGGGGATTTGCAGAAGAAATACGAAAAACAGAGAAGAATAAGCACATATAAACACATAGGATTTACGTGTTTCACCCCCAAAATGGAAGCTACATCCACAGTTGAGCAACAAAACGAATTTCAGTATTCTCTGGAAATGTTACAAAACCACTCTTGCAGCCCTCTCAGAGATGAGAACATTAAATAGAGAAGCCCTAACCTGAAGAAATACAGAAATACTGCTGGACCCAAATTGTCAAACCATATAGGTTCGGACCAAAGCATAACATATATCTCAAAATATACCCTTTCGAAGATCTCGACAAGCCCAACACAACTCACAGCTTTCGGCGGTGATGTACGCCATTTTTTGGCAATCGGAGATTGTTTCGAGGCCGAAATGACCCTCCAAAGATCTCAACCACACATTCTCGACCAAAATCAAGCTTCACTAATAACACAACCAACTGATCCACTCTCTGTATCATCTCTGATCAGTTATATGCAGGCCTCCGTGGATCTACATTTGATTCCGGTGCCTTAGTGACCCAATTAACCTTCTTATAAAAAATTAAGAACCCTCCTGTTCCCTAAATAGCCTCATATTGTTTTGAAGTATTCATTTCACCATTCATTCCAATCCAATGGTCTTCAGTGAGGCCGGCCGACTTCATGGAATTGTAGTTTTTTTTTTTTTTTTTTTTTTAATGGTGATCTTATTATTCCCTTCATTAGTAAATTGCTATTTCTTTCTTGATTGTATGGTTTAATCAAGAAAATAAGCATATAATTATATCAAGGGAGAGGGATCGTTATGACATCGGAGTGTAGTTTCTCAATAATGAGGGGTGGATGATCGAATGATCCAGTTGAGAAGTTTAATAAGGAGGGAAAGTGTAGGATCTACATGTGGGATGTAAGATTGCATGGGTACGAAATCTACACACTGGCATCATGGGCTTCTTTTTTCCTCTAAACAAAACAACAAATATCCTAGTGGAACTACAATATCATTGTTGTTCATCAAACACTTTTGTCCAATCCTTGCCATCTGCTGTCTTAATGGTTCATTCAAATTGATGATAAACTTTGTTTAACCAGGATCAAGATCAGCTTTTATCATTGAATGATGAGTGATCTTACTTTGTTTCCGGGTGAATCAATACCGCAAGCTATTACTCATAGTTATCAAGGCGGGAAGGCGACCATGACGTTTTAGAGAGTCAAAAATCAAGGCGACATGGTGACGCCTTGATAACTATGCTATTTCTATACCTTCCATCTCCTATAGGAAAAAAACAAAAACAGAATATCTATAGAGAAGTATGAATAAAGCTAATAATGCAGATAAATCAGATCAAATCAAATCAACCGCAAAATAACAAATCAATTTTTGATATTAAAAATCCTTCTAAGGTGGAAAAAAAACCCCACAAGGTTTTAACCCAAAAAAACCTCTACTATAATCAATAATGGGAATACAAATCTTCTCAAGACAATGCTAGAGGATTACAAACATCAAGAACAATGACCCCCTTGTACGACGACATCTCCATACAATACTAGAGATTAACAGTAAGCTGCTGAGGTGACGAACATTCTTGGATAACAAGATAATTCACACCTCACAAGATGGATACACAAGTATAAAGTATTTTCTCCTCAATATTGATGTGCACGAATATGGGAAGAACCACAACACTTTTTCTTCTCTTCTTTTGACACAGAGAACACAATCATACTGCTACCCACATACGAGGAAAACCTCCTTTCCTTTCTGTACTCAGACCCACAAGCATAACAGAGAGAAAAAAGATCACTTACTCTGTACCACCCTGTGTGACAAAGAGCTTCCCATGAAATGAAAAAATCCCACCTCTGTTAGATGCCCCTGCTGGTGCAGGAGCCACACAGCCTGGCCGCGATCCCCCTCTCTAAAAATAATTTGGGCAAAGGTTCCCCCTCTATAAATCCGTATGAGGAATGTTTATGCCAAACCAATCGATTGTGGGAATCGATTTGGTCTATAGGGAGTCCACAAGGTCAAGAAAAAGAGAAAATGTTAGGAACGAGAATGTTAGTTATGTGAGAGAGAGAGAGAGAGAGGGAAAGAATCCCCACACTGCGACGTAGATATCTTTTTCCTAATAATTATTAAAGTAGGGGAGATAACAAAAAGGAAAAGAGCCTCTTTCACATACAGAAATGTGGGCTTGCACCCATACATTAATCAGATGAGAAGATTGAGAGATAGAACATGTAGTAGACCCAACCCCACAAACTATTTGAACCGAAAACGTTTACTGAATCCAGGGGTTTACAGGACCAAGGAAAAAACACAAGCCTGACTCTTGATCCCTTTCCCACAATCAAATACATTGGAATAGTACATCTCTTTCTTGCTTGGACTAAAAGCATTCCAAAGTGGAAGTATCATATTACTCACACACCACTTGGCCTTGCACCAACAAGGTAAATAAAAAAATGGCACTAGAAAAAAAAAAAAAAAAAAAAATTTGAGCTGAACTTTACAAATGCTACAATCCCAACTTTCGGGATAACCAATTTGAAAGGTTAGCAATCACAAACCCAGCAAACACCTGCAGGACACCACCAAAATATTCATGCGTAAATGACATATGAATCAAGCACCAACTAATGTCATTGCTCATAAGAAAAGAAATTTGCATCCTACAGCTTGTAATAGTTGGAACATGCTTCTGTGGAAGAGATAACCTGACTACCTGAACGGAGCCTAAAATATAAATTGCTGAATAGTGACGTCCATGAATCATCATGTCAGCTATCATGGCAAGTGGTATGGTTAGAGACATGCCTAAGGTGGCCACCAATGGGGTTGTCCAAACAACACATAAAGCCCTATGAAGAAGAAAATTTTCAAAATGACAAAAACAATTACAAATCCACACAACAATAGAAAAAAGGAGAAACAATTATACCATGGATACACAATATATTATGTAGTCAAAAGAAATCTTGAGAGGAGGAGGGGGGGTGTTCATCATATACCAGAAGTAGTCAGAGAGGACACTTCCAACAAAGCCATTCGCAAGTACAACTTCTTCCATTTTAATGGAGTGAGGAATTGTGAACTTTGGTTCAATTCCCAAAGCAGTCAATGGCCACACTGAAAGCAAAACAGAAACACAAAACAAATAAAAATTAATGTATAGTGTCTTTAACTTTACCATCATGATAATAGTTTAATCTGGTACTGTTTGAAGCAAAAATGAGAAATTTAATTCCCTTAGGAGAACTTCCAGAAACTTGTCATGTCCGTTACATGTTCCACTTTGTGAACAAGGAGATATCCAGATTAATACACCAGTGAACGGTACGACCTAACAAATTTACAAGCCTTCCCAGTGACCAACCCTTTTTTCCCCTAGCCATTAATATACTACAATATCCAGATCATTACAAAAAATATATAGCAGACCGAATACTAAAATAGAAGACCTCCAAGGACACATTATGACGAACATCAACAAGACCACCAGAAAAAGGTACAAGGCATCTCAGATTTTCTAGTTAGTTCAAACATATAAGTTCTAGTTTATAATTCAGTGAGCTTGAAATATTTTTCTTTCTAGTAAATAGGGATTGAGCCTGTGAGTTCTCTACTGCAAGTCTGCATCATATTGACCATAACAATTAACAACTACATGGAAAGTGTTACAACCACATATCCCAAAACCTCGAGCCCTTAAGAAATGGCAACAACAATATATATCAACACCCCTCCTGCGCACATGCAGGCCTGTACACACACGACCCTACATATGACACGCATTCAAATGGCACCGAGGGGAGAATATGTCGGGGAGCCATGTTGTGCTTCCCAAGGATCAAACACTCAACCTCCCTGCTCTGATATCATGTTACAACTGCTTATCCCAAAAGCTTAAGTTGTTAAGGGAAACTGCAATGTATATCAACATTGGTATTTCTGTGTATGTGTCACATGCAGGGTTGTGTGTTTGTGTAGGCCTACATGAGCGCGGGGTGTTGCCCTTACTTAAGGACTTCAGCTTTTGGGATAAGCGGTTGTGACATGGTATCAGAGCAAGGAGGTAGAGTGTTCAATCCCTAAGCAGTGCAACACAGGCCTGCACATGAGACAACCGCTTATCCCAAAAGCTCGAGCTGTCAAGTAAGTGCAACAACAATGTATATCAACAACCTCCGCATGTGCAAGCCCTGTACACACACAACCCTGCACATGACACACACTCACACAGAAACACCATCACATGGCACCGAGAGGAGAATGTGTCGGGGAACCTACTGTACTTCTCAAGGATCAACACTCAACCTCCTTGCTCTGATTCTATGTTCACTACCGCTTATTTTGCTCATTGCTGTTTGGATTTATTCGACCAAAGTATATTATCTACTATACTGTTGATGATTTGTGTGCTTGAGCTGCTATTGCTACCTGAATGAAATTCTCTCCATACTTACTAGTGTCTACAACAGCTGTTCAAGACTAGTGTTGCGTTTAATTTCTATTCTTGTTGGTCCAAGCTGGAGCTTTCCTTTGATATATGTATACTCCAGCTTGAGTCTCCTATCGTTATATGTCCTTAGATGTCTAGCTGTCCTAAACTATTTTAGTGTGATTTGGTTTCCTTTTTAAGTCTTAGTTTGTTCACTTATTTAGAGTAGTAATCTAAGTTGGATTTTTAATTGATTTTATAAATACAAAGCAGCCCACGAAAGTCATTCGATTCTGGACTATCATGGTGCAGAAACGGTTCCTACTTCTATCGTCTCTTCTCTCTTCCTCTTCTCTTTCCTGTGTTTATTGGTTGATTGTTGGATTATATCTTGTTACAAAAGTTTCCAGAGTCTTCCCGAGCCCTCTCCTGCCCCAGCCCCACCCCCTCCGTCTACCTCCCCCTCCATTTTCCCACTGCCTGCAACTTTCTCTCCCTCTCCCTCTCCCTCCACCCTCCGCCCTTCCCCCTCCCCCTAAAGACATGAAATCAACAAGTTTAATAAGTGAGAAAACTTTTTAGAAATTGAGTCCTTCCAAGATGAAGCTCTAATCCCGCACTCTAAAGACATGAATTTCAGAAGTTAAAAGCCAGCCTAGGTTTCATCCATATGAGCTGCAGGCAAAGCTAGCATGGACAAGCATGCCTACCTGACCTTGAAGCCTAGGAGCTAGGGTTAGTACTTACCCCTCCGGCCCTCCCCCTCCCTCTCCCGCTTCCGCTGCAACACCCCTTGGTCCCTACTTTCCTCCCCGTCCATCTGTCTCCTCCCTCCCTCCTCCTTCCCCTCCTTCTCCAGCTGGCTCTGATTACCCTACTTTTTTATCACACGATGATGACACGTGTCCATCATGCTAACACATAGATTTCTTAAGGGCATTGGCTGGATTGGCCGGATCGGTCCCATTAACCAGACCCACCTGACACCACTTCAGATCAGCCAGAATCGGGAACGGATTCGGCCGATCCGATTCTGGTTCTTGATATGCTGATATTATTTGACTCTACCCAAT
Source organism: Telopea speciosissima (assembly GCF_018873765.1). Taxonomy (NCBI): domain Eukaryota; kingdom Viridiplantae; phylum Streptophyta; class Magnoliopsida; order Proteales; family Proteaceae; genus Telopea; species Telopea speciosissima. The sequence goes on along the minus strand of NC_057917.1, from coordinate 62,422,000 downwards.
CGGCGGGATTACATGCATATAAATAAGAAAAGAAAGGAAAGATTCCCATACCTGGTCAAAAATAGAAGTTAAAACCAAAACCAACTTTAAACTCCTATCTCTATGTCATACGAATCTGCTAACATAATTAAAAACTGATATGAAATTACAAAATAACCCTACCAACCCTTATTGGACCAGAATTCTGGGTTGAATCTGGTTTACCTTGGTCTGGGTCTCTAGATCAGGCCATTTGTTGAATGCTCTTATTCATTTTCCATGCAACCTAAAAAGGAAATCACACTTCACTAGTTTTCCTGCTTCTAACAATCTCTCATATGCAAAAAGCAGCACCTTGTTCAATTAATCTTTTAAAAATTTTATTGTGTGTCCACGATAAAGAATAAGCATAAATCGATAAATAATGCATTCTAGACATATCTTTGTTTAGAAGATTCAATGAGAACATGGAAACCACTTCATTTTGTACAACAGCACACTATCATTATGCTAATAGTTTTAATTAGTCATTGAGGATGTGCCAGTTATCAGACAAGTCTTACCCAGCCACCAGAGGGCAACAAGTGTGAACAGTCCAATATATCCAAATAACTTTTGCACATCAACCCTTTCTCCGTCCTCTCCAGCTAACTTCTTCAGAAGAACTGCAATGTGGTTATTTCAAAAATTAAATTTAAAATGATGAATCATAATTACCGAAAAAAAAAGGAACAATTGAAATCAAGCATTGTGTAAGATGGTGTCAAACTAGTAAATTGCTGTACCAGTAAACAGTCCATATGTCATAGCTGAGAGAAGCCCAAAGAGGTCTCCTACAAGAGATCGTTTCCCACTACTGCTCACCAAAAAAAAATTTTACTCAGAGGGGAGCTTAAGCCTCATATCATTGAGCTGAAAACTAGTTACTTGTCAACAAGGTCAAAATTGCAAATTCTCAAAGTAAAATCATTGGAAGCTTTCTGGGCCCACTTTATTGGACCCAATTTTTCTGAGATCATTTGAACTATGAACCAAAATAATCATCTTTGTGGATTTAAGATCCTTAGAAAGCTTCAATGTGCTAACAATAATACAATCCTATAAAATAGAAGAAATGCTTTAAATATTGTTGTTGCAAGAGTTCTTTTGCACCACAAAATGGAAGCCAACAGCTTCAGTATGATAGAAAGTTTAGCAGAGGTTGCAGAAATTAAACTCACGCAGATGCACTTAATTCTGCCTCATCTGTGGCCCAGGTCTTTCCCAGTGTTGTCATCACAACTCCGGCCATGCTAACAAAGACAGCAACTACTTTCGCTATATTTAGAGATTCTTCTCCAAGAAATGATCCAATAAAAAGGGTGAACATTCCTGAAGTTGAGGACAATACTGTTGTACTTGCAACACTTGTACGTGCGAGTGCAGCATTAGATAAGTACTGTCTCAACAAAAAAAAAGAAAAAAAAGATAGGATAACTAAGTATTTCAGTTTTGCTACATCTTAAAGTATTTGATCACACAAATTTACCATAAACAGAATACACACCTTCATGGATAACAAAGAACATATGTATCATTAAGACATTAACTATATGGGAAATAAGGTTAAAGCTTTAGATCCATCTGATAACACAGTTTCAGTAAAAATATACTGTTAAAACCAATATTATCAAGGTATAGTAAAGATATTAACCCCCTACATGGATACAACCCTATTTTGAAGATATTCTCTGGAAACATGAGTGCCGAAGCAGACTGAGTTTCAGAGATGGCAACCTCAGGAAGTCCAGGAACAAGGAGATGGCTATATATATGCATGTATGTGTGTGTATGTAAGGACGCAATGTATTTATTGATTGAACTTTAATTGAAGAACATCTTAAGTTCCAACTCAAAAGTGAAAGAAACCCAAGATTTGGTACTCTTAGATATGCTATATTATACAATATAGGTCCAAAAGCAAGTAAATGGCAAATGCAACGAAGAGTAATACATACATGTATCATATATTCAGTGTCTTATGGAATATGTTGCATATCAAGTCAAAGGAAAGAATCTAAAAGAAAGGAACATTGAACTGGGACCATTTTAAAGCATACTTTAATCCCAACAAGAAAATGAGCATCTTTCAAGTATCTTGTAGACAAAAGACACAGGACTCGGTCCAGCTAAGACACTATGGATAGAAAGTGTCCTATCCTGGATGGTAGTTTTAAAATGTCCAAGGAAACATAGAAGAAGAATCAAACCAGATGTCTCCAGAGCTAAAACCAATATGAGTTCCTGCTTAAATGCGTCAAGAATATACTTAGAATTTGTGATCTGATGTTCCATATAAATAGCATATAAACCAGGAACAACAGTGCAAACAATCATGAGAAAGTTAACAGCAGAAAAAAGTAGAGACTCACCTCAGTTATAAACCAGATAGGCGCAATATAAAATCCATATGTCGCAATTTCCTTTGTGGTAAGCTCTCTGTCATGTTTTAGCATGTCCATATCTTCTTTGTGTTTGGAAACTAAAGGTTTTCCCTCTTCCTGTACAGAAAGGTCTGCTTCACTGTTTTTTCTTTGGGTTTCCATTTCAAAGATTTGCATCTCATGAAATTTTGTAGGAGAATCAACATCAGCAGATGACTTATCAACAGTTTCTGCCTTTTTATCATCTTTTGAGGAGCGGCTTCTCAATGAACGACATATACAATCCTTGATGAATGCTATTGGGAGATAAATTACCATAAGAGAGGCTCCTAAATATGTAACTGCAAATGGTTGTTTATAGTCTGTAAAAATGCCCTGTTGAACAAACACTTTTCAGTCAAAGGTCCAGAATGTATAAATAGTTCCTTTTGCCTAGACAAGAGAGAGAAATTCCATGCCTAACAACTAAATATTGAAAGAGTGTTTCCACAATACATTAAGTCAATGACTTGATGCTAGGGTATATTTGTATCAACATCATAGATTCTAGTCTACCCCATATGCAAGACTTCCCTTATATGATACAACTTCTCATAAATTCATAAGTTTTCAAGAGTCAAAGAGGCACCATGAAATTAAAATTTTGGGGTGTGACTAGCATATTGGATAGATGATTCAGGCAATTAGGGGCAGCAAAGAAGCAGTTTGAAAAACATAAAGGTCTCATAAAGAACCTCTTATTCAGCAGAGTCATTTAAATACTGCAGCTTACAAGTATTATTGTTTGATCTTAGTTTGCTTAAGCGTTCTCATTCCCCTGCTTCCGTGAGAAGATAGATGCTCTTTTGCAAGGGTAATTCACTGAGAATAAAGACAACCACCTAACTACCTAGCTTTACATGCTGTATAGATTACCCATAGAACTAAATTTTGAATATTTCTGCAACGATTCTGACCATGAGAGTTATCTAATTTTATCTAACCAAAATACACACACAATTTTCACCTGCAGGACTAACGCAGAGATAGGCATTGGTTGCAAATCCAGAATTACTTAACCCTCAAAGGTGACATAGGTGAACCCAAAGTAACAATGATAGCCTCTGAATTTCAAGAGCAAATCCTTCATAATTAGACGGTAACCATGCCATCCAGAACAAAATGCATCACTTTGGATCAAAATCCAGCAATCAACCAGAACCACAATTCTATAATTCTATGAACAAAAAAACAAAGTTCTTTTTTGTTGAGGACCCAAGAAGTGGATCAAGGAGATAACCAATCAAAACTGACCTGCGTGACTTCCGCAGAGGAGACCCAGATGATTACAACAGCTGCAATAAGGAACAATCCTGCCTTGTACCTCCAACCCATCACAAATTCGAAAGAAAAAATCAAAACTGAAAGATCTGAATTCCTCTTTCTACAGATCTTCAACTTATTCTCCGATTCTTTCCGGTTAAACTCATTCTAGAGAGAAAGGGAAGACTTCAAGCTTTCAACGTATTCCGGGTCCACGGTCGAGAACCCACGAAGGAACGATCCGTTAATCATAAGATTCGCATTCCATTTACATTCTTCCTCTCTCTTTCTCTCTCTCTCTGGTTGGCAAGTTGGCTTCATGGAAATTCTTTTTCTTCATTTCCACTCCTTGAACTGTGAATGGTTTCTTAAGTACATTATTATATTAACTCTAAATTAAATTACTTAAAAAAAAGTATGTAACCTGAGTTATTACAAATATTTTTATGACACCCCTACATTCAAGCGATCTATATAATAATGGGTAAGAGATCGTTGTCTTAGCGTTTGCATCAACGCAGGGCCAATGAGACAATGACAGCATACACAGGAATCAATATAGATGTGATTTCCTTTTATATTTCATTGGTGTAGGGTGGTACTTTCACGCTATTGTGTTTAGGCGTAGGAACCAAGCGATTAGGTGGTATTCTTTTTCTCATAATAATAATTGGAGAAGGGTTTGTTGCTCGATTTCGTGGCCTCTACACTATGATGGGGGAGGGCCGGAGGGGTGCGTAGGGGCGTCCAATAGGAGAGATGTAGCGGTCATTTTCCTGTAGGTACAGGGAACGTGACCAATAATGTTCTTTTCCCATAATAATATTAAGGGAGAATGTTTCCTATTGAGGAGCATAGCCTATGTTGGTAGAAAACACCTGATGAGTGCCCTCGAAAAGGAATCATTCCAAGGGCAAAAAATGTCATTTCAATGGAGGGAAGGAGAGAGACAAATACAGAGGTTAGCTTAAGCTATGCCACCTGAATAGAGAACATTTTCCCTAATAATAAAAAGGGAAAAAGAACGTTGTCTGGTAGGCAGTGTCCCACTAAACTCATACAAGCGGTGTGAAATGACCACCTCGCCCCTGATTGGATACCCATACTCGTGCTCTCATTGGGCCCCGCACTGGTATAGTGGCCAAGCAACCCAAGAACAATCCTCCTCCCTAATGAAAATTATAAGTCCATTAATCACTACAAGAGTGATGAATGAAGGAAATAGTTAAAGTGAGAGTCTGTCGTTTTGGATGAACCAACGGAGAATCCAATTTTTCTATAGAAGTTTGATTTAGATTGTGAAGGCAAGAAGACAGCAAACGTCAAGGTATTAATGATTCAAGGTGAAAATCAAATTCTTTGTAAAGTAAATGATTTTCCTTTACTTCCAGAACTAGAACCTACATTTGAAGATCAAGATGAAGAAATCAAAGAAGACTACAATGACAATAAAGTGGTAACACTTTTAGACTTTATGACGGACAACAAACAAACAAAGGCTGATAATATGGAGGATTGCATTACAAAGGTTGATGAACACAAGCTTAAAGCAGTAGTGCAAGATGAGATCGTGATTAAGGAAGACTTCAAGAACACTCCACATGAAGCACTGTCACCACTCTAGATGCTATTCATACCGTCAGAGAATTTATTCAGTTTGTCATTCCACCTTACTACTCTAAAGACAAAACTCTCAAGGAGTCAGGGTTGAAGATTTTATCCCTAACAGTCCTCCATCACTAGAGTTTTGTTTGGAAATAGTCAAATTTATCACTCACATGTTGTTTCCCCATTGTCACTGTAAAATTCAAGGTTCAAACCGAGGAGAAGGAGCTAAATCGCCTAAATAAACTTATTTTATTGGAAATGAGCTTTGGGTTAGATCATGTATGTCTTGAGTGTTTGTTCCCATGTGTTTTCATTGTAATGAGATTATAATATGGGCAGAAGCTAGGTATACAGGATTAGCTAGTTAAGTGTCTATATTTTAAAAAAAAAATTATTATTAAGTGTTTTAGTTAGGGTGAATTAGATAAGTCCAATATTGTTTGAGTAAGTTTTTATTAGTATTTTGGTTTCGGGTGATTTTATCTTCTCTTATTAATTAAGGATTGGGTTAGCCCTTTTCTTTTAATGTGAATCATTGTTTTAATATTCTATATAAGTTTGTAAGGGAGGCCACCATGGTACACGAATTTGATTAATAAAAAGCTTTATCTTTGCTACTCTTCTTCTCCATTGATGAAGAAACCTTGTGTGTGATCAAAGTTTTTTATGTTCGATTAAGGTTAGTCGGTGTTCGATTCTTCCAATGGTCCAACCACCTTGCAGTGTGAAACCAGAGGGTTTTTTTTTTCATTCTAGTTTTCTGAAACTAATATTTTGAATATGAAATTCATATGCAAGAGATTTTTTACAAGAATTAGAGTTAAGAGAACCTAGCCATTAGAACAAACTTCAAACTTGGAAGAGTTGTTCTTCAATGTTCTAGGAGAACTTGACCAGAATTTCTCTCAGATCAGAATTTCTGAAATAGAGATAATTGTGATCTCCCTATTTTGCCCTTACCTATTATCTACTATTTTGTGTGTCATTATAATGAATTAATGTTTTAATAGCAATAAATAGAATAACTTTATCATACCTATAAGAAATTCTAAGTCAATTATCTTCAAGTGCATGAATGTAGGGAAAGTTGAACCCCAAAAAAAATAAAAAAAAAAGAGTAAGAAAGAATGTAGGGAAAGTGAATGTCATCCTTAATTTCAGCCATTTATTGTTCAATGTCCGAAATACCATTCGTGAATCTAATTAAATGGTCATCATGTGGATAAAGATATTCTCTCTTCACCATGGCTTAAGAAAAATTGGATCCTATCTTTTACAGTACATCGCAAACTTTTCTTTTGATTAATCAAGGTCTTTAGCATAATTATAAAAACTAAGTCTAAAAAATGTCTAAGTTCATTTAAAAACTCAAAATTACAAATTACAATAAAACTTTGGAAAATAGGAGCGAAATTTGTACACAAGCTTTTCTGGAGAGATTAAGTAGAGGGCTTTTGGTTCTACCATGTGGCAAATCGACTATCAAACTACGGAAAATTATCTCCTCCAGTTCCCTGCCCGGCCTAGTTCCCTCGGTGTCTATAATAAGGAGGTTGGACCCCACTCGGGCAGAGTGTTTGGGTAGGGGTAGGGTGGTCATTGCCCCCCTTATTACATGCATTGGGGGAATTGGGTCGGGCAGGGCACTGGAGGAGACAAAGATCCATCAAACTATCATCTTCAAAAGATATCTAAGCACCATCGGAGAGGAGGGGGAAGGGGGAGAGGGGTGCCTTTTTTCTAGTACAAATATGTGAGCTAGGAGAGTCAATCCCTTGACCTCGTAGAAGGGAATGCACTATAACTGACAAGCCACCAACCGAATCAACATTTTATGTACCACTATCTTAGACGAATCATTTAGAAGGTGGTATCATTTCCCATTTTAGTAATTTGGTACTCCTTCACTTTCATTAGTGTCTTCTTACTCTTTATAGCCACTATGTATTAGAAGGTAAGATTTTGTTTTAATGAAAATATTTTGATTTAGCTTTTTCTTGTTAGTGAATACTCAATTAGAATTCGATGTTAACAACCTCAAAAGCTTTATATCGCACAAAAAGATTTTCAAATATGGAGCTTATCATATGTATTAAGAGGGTTTAGTCCAATAACAAAGCCCAAATATTATAAGGTGTCTGCAACCATTTTCACTTGGGGGTATTACTATTTTTTTTAACTTTAAAAAAAAAAGGGTAAATTACACGTCACCTCCTGGTTTTCAAACGAAACTCAAATCACCCCCTGGTTTTTGAAAATACTCAGTTGTCCCCCTCTATAGTAACGGTGTTAGTCTGCTTTAGTTATTGATGTGAAAAGACTATTTTACCCTTGTACTAAAACATTAGAATCAAATTTACAATACTACCCTTCAAAATCTATGTTTGGGTGTCAAGGGTAGTTTAGGGATTTAAATTTATTTATCTGGCTGACATCATCACTTAACAACATAAAACTAACGGTAGGGACTAATTTGTCATATTGGGGTCTAATACAGGGGGTGATTTGAGTATTTTCAAAACCCGAGGATGATTTGAGTTTCGTTTGAAAACCAAGGGGTGACGCATAATTTACCAACAAAAAATGACATGGAAAAAACTTACGAGCTACTTACATATATATAGTAGGGCTGGGCTGCATTAAACCCAAGGCCTCAATCCAACCCATGGGCTAAAAAGCCCAATATAGGCCTTAAAACTTTCGGGTAGGCTTCAAGTGGGATCGAATTTCTGGGCCAAACTTGCACCCCCATATAGTTTTGTATGAGACTCTCGGTTTTGATGAAGGAGAAACATGGGTAGGTGTTATGATCATTCGATCGGATCAGATTTGGATCAAGGGGTATTTATGTCAAATTCATTTCTATTTATTTAACATAAATCTACCCTCCCTAATCCCAACCATGCAATGGTTAATAACAGTATAGCATTGCCATGTTTCTGAATCAGGTATTCTGATCCTTGTAGTGAGACCCATATATCCTCCACGGCGTTTCTCTCCACCGGCAGCTGAATCAGTTCCCGCACGAGGCCGCAAAGAAGCCTCACCCACACCAGTTCTCAGCCGCCCACTGGCCACTGTAACGGTTGGCAATGATCCATGATCAACCGGGTGCAATTGAACCGCTTGACTCGTTATAGACAGGGACAACAGCCGGTGGTGGCGGACATCAGTGGGCTAGATGGTTGGGCCAAAGGCATAGGATCTTCAAGGAAAAAGCCCAAATACAGCTTAGCCCAGCCTCAAGATTTAGCTAGTCCAGCCCACTGAAACAAGCGTTATATCTTGAGGTAATTAAAGCAACAACAAAAGGCATATTGTTCTTCAACTTCAACTATTAATAAGGCACGTGTCCGGCATGTGTAAATGAAATTTAATTGAGCATAATCATTTCTATTTTGATTTTTTCACATTTTGACTGCTGGGGTTGCAAGCGTTTTCAACCAAAATAATCATGAAAAATTGAAAACACACAAGATATCATAATTACAAGGTAACTGTAGGAAAAAGATAGAAAGTGGGTCCCATTCCCTTTGTAGTGGATTCTCATCTTGCCCAGCGAGGAGACTGTTTAAAAGGAAGTTTGCAGCTTACTAGTGAAGGGTAATTTTGAAAAGGAATAAAATAAAGGGTTTTTTACAATTACCATCCCAAAATCCTTACTATCTACCATTATCCCCCAAAAACTTTCAAACAACTGTACCCTCCTCGATGCATATTAACCACTAAGCGACCTCCACCGTTACATTTACGTAATAGGGGGTTAGTCGTGAAAGTGTGCCGTTGTCACGAATTTTTAGGATCAAAATACCCTTTTTGGTGGTAATTGTAAAAAAAAAAAAAAAAAAACCCATCACCGTCCTCCTCCTCCTCCTCCTCCTTCTCCTTCTTCCTCCTCTGCAACCCATCACCGTCCTTTACTGATAACTTCCATGGCTTCTTTGAAGCGACCAGCTCGACCAAGAAGGTCTATCACACATCCATAGTGCTCAATTTGAGGCTCAATTCCATAATCCCGAGTCATGGAAATGAAATAATTACAACCTTCCTCCACCAATCCACCATGAGTACAACCATTCAACAAACCAACAAAGGTGATACCGTCTGGATGAACTACACCTCCACAACCAATCATCTCCTCAAACACAGCAATTGCACTTTCACTTTGCCCATGGAGTGCAAGGGAATTGATCATGGAATTCCAAGAAGTCAAGCTTCTGTCTGATGTCTCATTAAAAACGCTTCTTGCTTCCTTTAACCTCCCACATTTACCATACATATCCACAAGACCATTTGAGACAAAGGAATTGGGGCCAAGGTGGTTCCTATAGATGTATCCATGAATCCATTTACCTAGTGAAGCATGCCCAAATGATCACAAGCCGACAGGCGCACACAATGATAACAATCGATTTGGCCTCTCGTCCCGACTGCAAGAACGATCATTCTTCTTAAGAGCGAGATTGCCTCTGTAAATGAGACCATTACGAGTGCACCGCTATAACAACATTCCAAGATGGAACATCTCTCTCGGGCATATCTTGAAAAGCAAAATAGCGTTTCCAATCTGTCCAAGCCATGCATACGCTGAAATCATAGCCGTCCAAGACACGACATTTCGTTCACTCATTTCGTCGAACAACTCCTGCGCTCCAAGGTCCAAGCATAACCTTGAATAAGAATCAAGCGGAAGCGGTTTGCACAATTGGTACCCACCAAAACCCGATCTCAAAATCAGGCATGTATTGATTTAGTCCCTGTGTTTAGAGATCCCGAAGAAGATTTTAAGACTTGGGGATAGATGAAATGATTGGGCTTAGAATGACCACGAAGGATCATAGTTTGGTACAAGAGAAGTGCCGACTGTGATCGGGCTTGGAAGCGTAGGCCGTAATCATGGCCGTGTAGAGGTAGACATTGGGGAATGAAGGTGATCGAAGATGAAACGAGCATAGTCGAGGTCGGCAATGGTGACAGAGAGCGAACAAGCTTGAAAGCATAAAGCGAGTCGGCCATGGCCAAGGGTAAGAAGGAAGGCCTGGAGCTGCTTGAGATGATTGAGATGAGTGCATTTGTCCAACACATACAAAGTGGTTATGAATCGCTTGAAGATTATAGAAGAAAGAATCCTCGCGAAAGAAGCGATCACTTTCATGAGAGGACGGTGATGGGTTGCGGAGGAGGAGGAAGAAGAAGGAGAAGAAGGAGGAGGAGGAGACGGACGGTGATGGTTTTTTTTTTTTTTTTTTTTACAATTACCACCCCAAAAAGGGCATTTTGGTCCTAGAAAATTCGTGACAACGGCACATTGTCACAATTAACCCCACCGTTACGAAAATGTAACGGTGGGGGTCGATTAGTGGTTAGTATGCATCGGAGGGGGTACGATTGTTTGAAAGTTTTGGGAGGGTAATAGTAGATAGTAAAGATTTTGGGGTGGTAATCGTAAAAAACCCTAAAATAAATAAGGGCTGGTGTTCTCTGTGCCGCAGTGCAATCTGCACTCAAACACATGGGCCTGTCATTGAAGGGGTTAGGGTGATCATTTTGCCCAACCCCATGTATCTAGGTGCAGCCTGTGCCCCGGCACAGAGAACATTTGGCCAATAAATAAATGTGTGATATATTTTTGGAGAAAATTTCCCCCCTCCTTAGTGTATGTGAATGAAAAGTACACCCATCTAAAGTTATTATTACTTTGTCTCTTATTGTATGATGTCGATACCGCCCAAGGATGTAAATAGATAATTGAAAATCTGTATTTGATTAATGTTCATATCAATTGAGGGGAATTTGTATTTAAAAATTGGTATACAGAAACTATATTATTCGATTCGCTTTATAAAAAGGTGATTAAATAATAATTTTATAAATAGTATTTTATAATACTAAAATACCCTAACTAGTTTCACAACATATTACATGTAATTTAATGAAAGAAAAAAATTCATGAGGACATCTATGTAATTTCAAATAGAACCCTTCAACAACAATCCTAATGGGTAATGGCTTTAGTCTTTCGACATCAACCCTAGTCTAGTTTTTGTCTTCTATAGTTCTCCTCTGCTCAACAGTCAACACAGATAGCTAAGGTCTAAAGTTGTAACTCGATAGTTAAAAATCTACATTCGATTAGTGTTCGTATCAGTTTAGGAGAATTCATATTAAAAGGTGGTATCCAAAAACTATATGGATCTATTCGAAAGCTAATTGGATGCGAATGTAGATAGTGCTATGTGCGATCTGTACTCGATCTATTTACATCTCTAATAATACTTTCCCAATTGTTCTTGATATCCTTCCCAAGACACCCAAACTCATGGAGAAACTGTGTCTTATATTTTCAGTGATCAAGTTCTAGTGCTCATGGATAAAGGCATCGATATCGTATTGGTATCGTCAGAGACTAATACTGGTATCAATCGATGGTATCAACTGATACATGCTCTCTTTTTTTTAACAAAAAAAGGTTTATTCAATCTTGGACCAATATAGCCCAATTCCAAATTGAACAAACATATTAATATCAGTATCGCCAGATGTGGAGATGGATAGAACCTCTGATATTGACACCTAAAATCTTTCTAGTGCATGTGGTACAATCTTAGTTAGTAAGTACGCATATAATACACGTATTATATGCGTACCCGGACTTTTGAACAAATAATACTCCCGTCCCCACACTTTACCGTATTTTTATAAAAAAATGTGTTTTTTAACTGATCGAGTATTATACTCGTATAATTCAGGTATTATACGTTTTATACTTTTTAAGTTTTACCCTAATGTTTAAAAAACAAAAAAAAAACCCAAAAGATTAGAATTTTTTCACGATTTCACTTTCCCTTCTTTTGCGATTTGCGATTTCACTCCAAAGTCCAACCCTAGAAGGCAAACAGCAGCGGCAGCCCCCCTCCATCTCCAATCATCCTCCCCATCTTCGTTACGGTGACTTCTCTACCTAAGCCACTGCCACCCAAGAACTCCCATCGAAGAGAAGGTTTTGGCTTCGATCTTGACCCAAAATGCACTGGTAAACCTTAAAATCAAAGACACCAGTCATCACCCATGAGATCCAACGCATTGCCAATGGTGATCGATCGCTCCGCCATCCTCTCGAGTCACCCCATCTCTGAATTGCTCACCAGGTAAGCTTATTCACCGAATCCCTTTGTTTTAGCCTTCTCTTTTTTTCTCCCCCCTTTATTATTTATCTTCTATTCTAAATTTTCAGATCTGGAAAATGAGAGTTTCCATTTCCAATGCTTAATTAGTTTCTAAAAAAATTTTGCAGCTCTGGAACTTCAGCCTATGAGAGAAATCTTACATGCCGACAATTCAAGAAAGCTTGATTGCCATCGAATTCTTAAAAACCTATGAGTACAAAATCCCCAATTTCTTGTTTAAATTAATTTGTTTTTGGTAATTTTCCTGTGCTTGTGACCAACTAGTCAACTTTAACTATTAATTAAGTGGTGAATGCATGTTATATAATGAATATATGCCCGTTTTTTTAAGAATATTATTGCCGTCTATGCCGTATTATACACGTATTAAATACGTATCGTATTATTACCGTATGCATTTTATGAAGCCGGATTTTTGAAAAGTATTATTACCGTTTAGTCTGTTTAATTGCCGTACATATTCGTTCCCGTTCAATTGCCGTTCCCGAACTTACTAACTAAGGGTACAATATGTTAGAAAGGCATCATAATTTGTTCTCATATAATGAAAGAGATTATGATATTTATTTGGAAAACAAACTTCTTAAACGGATAATGTAGAAAGAAAATGGGAGAGACTTTCCTACACAAACAATGTGCATTTTCATGCCTTGGAGGAGGGATATTATGGGAAAATATTAAAAATATGCAGAGTATATGAGAAAATTTTCAAGGATAATGCTACAGTAATCTGAGTCTTATGAGAGGTGCCCCCATGCAATTTTGGAATTAAGCTAGTGTTGTGCAAATCTTTTACCGAGAGAAAATATTCAACATTTCCTATACATAATTACAAATGACATTTTAATTAATTTGGGATTTTCCTAATTAGAAGATGGCAAGTCAAATAGGTTGGGAAGGTTTATTGTCAACCCTTAGGTGACTTGAGGTTTCATCAATTTGGCTAGTTGTTTTCAACCTCATTCTTTTTCCCTTTTCTTGTGTGGCCCTTGCACCTAGACATAGTATCGCATGGAATTTTCATCTTACTCCTATGAAATAAAAAATCTCATCCATATTGATACTCTTGTACAAACTCTCATTGGCCCCTATGATCAAGCAACGATCTTTTGCGCTCTTTTTTATTAAACAAAATTAATAATAAATCTTACCTATAAAAGATCGTACATAATATGCCTATTATATATCTAAATGAAATTTAAGATAAATATTAACTTTTGAACGCAGTGTAGGAATTGGTTGTAGTGTGGAGACTCCTTATATTACCCTTATAAGAAACACTCTCCCGAAAGAAAAAAAAATGTGACTTACGTTTTGGTAAAAGTTTTCATGCACGGTCATGCCTACATTAATGCAATCAAATTAGCATAAATGCGAATCTAAGATGACATAAAAACCCCTGCATCCTTTGTATGATGGAGTTGACAGAAGAATCTCCCGGGTTCGATTCCGGTTTAAAAAGTAATGGTTGTAATAGATGAGAATACAATCTATAATAGGCTTCCATGTACGGTTTGGTACTTGAATTGTAGCTCGTGGTGTATTGATGATATATATGAATTCTCAGTGTCTGGAATCTTAGGAGGTTCGCCAATGTGTACGATGTTAATTCACCTCCTCCATCCATTATTATGTACTTAAATGAAAGAATAATCACTCAAATGTGCAAGTGCAAGGTACCTTAAAAGGTTTTTTTTTTTTTTTTTTTTCTCAAAAAAAGAAAGATGAAGGGTCATGAGTCATCGGAACAACACACGCCTCTCCTGCGTTCCACATCCCCTGAAACCCTGAAAATGACTAGAAATGCTGCAGTCATTTTGCACACTCCTGTATCAAGCACAGGGAACGGCAGCATGTCTAGCATGATCGAGTGGCGTTCTCTTTCTTTTATTTTAATTACCTTATCCTTAAAGGTCAATCCATCCATCCATCCATTTTCCTTACTCCAATAATAAAAGGTTACCGACCAAAGAATATGGACTCAGTTCTCACTTCTTATTGATAAACTTAAAGTAATAATTTTTCCCATTTAGAGGTGCTGTTGTTTAATCTTTAATCTTTGGATTAGCTGATTTAAACTAACTTGGCGTTTAGTCAGTTAAAGAAGCACTTACACTACATAAAGACTTGAGTCTCCTTGGCAATGATGTTGTTTACCACCACTAAATACCTCTAATGATTTTGAGTGTTCCCTTGGCATTTCCATTTTCTCCCATCACCCACCTTAAGAGATAAGACTTTTAGAGAAAAGGACTACAGAGAGATGGAAAAGAGACCTTATCAGCACTGAAGTTTGACAATAGAGGAAATAAAACTGGCCCACCTAGTTATCCAACGGTTATAATTGTCATATAGATTTAGGGCAATAGATTGACCCTTTTAGGTCACCCTAAAAATAGGATGACATTCCATTAAGTAGTAGCAAAGAATATGTTCAAGGAATCTATTCTACTACCCTAAATTTAGCATAGCCACAAGGGTAGGAATCGGTTGGGCCAGTAATGTGGTTCAACCGGGTTGTTTCAGGAATTGGGTGGAAAGGGTACTTGACCCAAAGGGCAAGGAACAGAGGAAGAGCCGTGTTGCTTCTTTGTTATACCTTTTACGTCACTAATTTATGTTTATATTTTTATAATATCTATCTACAATTATGGACTGGTTGCTACAGTTTTACACTCCAAACTTTGAAATCCACACGTCTGATGTAGATCAAACGGCTATAAACTTGAGACCCTATTTTCTTAAGAAATTGTATCTTTTCCAAAATGGGTTCGTGGACAAAAGTGACCAACTATTTCTTTCCTTGCCCGTCTTCCTGTCACAGTGAAGTGAAAAGAGAGAGAAATGAAAAGGAACAAATGAGAATCCTAGAAATAAGAAACAGCAGAGACAAAACCCAGAAAATTCCAGAACTAAGGAAATAACAGGTAAAGCTCAAGTTGTAAAGAGAGTATATTGGTTGAAGTAAATGACAAAGGCTTTTAAGGCATTTCCCTCACGCAAATGAAGTTGCAGAGATAGATAGATAGATAGATTGGAAAGAAATTTAGAACACACAGTGAAAGAGAGAGAGAGAGACACTCACAGAGCCGCACAGCTCTGTCGCTTCTCCTCCTCCTCCTCGTTTCACGTTTCAATGCCCTCTGGACTGACCCCGCATCAACGTAAAGCCAACTCATTATCACTTCTCTTAAAAGCCATTAAAGCTTTCATTTTTTTACCATCTATCTTTTCTTATTTACATCTCAGCCCCTCTCTCTCTCTCTCTTTCTCCGTATATCTGACATTTGCAACACACGAAACCCCATAAAGCAGAGTCTGAAGAGAGAGAGAGAGGAGAAATCCGATAGATAGAGCCCTTTGTCACTCTTGATTGAAAATAGAAGAATAAAAGCCCTTCCCGCTCTCTCTGTGTGTATCTTCTTCTCATCTTTCTCTGCTGATCGATCTGTGTCATGGATACGAACAACATCAACAACAACAACAACATGGTCTCTTTTCCATCTGGGTCTGATTCAGTATCAAGCCACACCACCTTCGTGCAGGCAGACCCATCAACATTCAGAGCTGTGGTTCAGAAGCTGACGGGTGCTACCAATGATCCATCACTGAAGAAGCTACCCGTCACGGTTCCTGCTCGACAAACTGGTAAGGGATTGTTTGGTGAGATGGGTGCTCGAAAACCAGCGTTTAAGCTCCAGGAAAGAAGGCAGAGTCTGAGGAAGCTTGAGATCAAGCTTGAAGCTGCTAGTTTTGGTGGTGGTGGTGGTGGTGGTGCAGGGATTTATTCACCGTCAGCCGTAGGTGGTGGTGCTGCTGCTACAAGACAGAGGTGCTTCATGGGGGGAGTAGGTGAGATGACGTTGGTTTCCCCTGTTTCGCCCTTTGATTTGTTGTCTCGAGGGAGCCCAAGAACCCCAACTCCACGGTTAACGCCGGAAGAGGAGGAAGAGAGAGCGATTGCAGAGAAATGCTTCTATTTGCACCCTTCGCCTCGCAGTACACCAAGAAGCTCTGAACCTGAGTTGCTTCCTCTGTTTCCTCTGCATTCTCCAAGAGACTCTACTCCTTCTTCTTCTCCTTAGATTTTGCGTTATAGATTCTGATTTTCCTTTCGTAGAATTAAAATTTCTATATAAGATTAATAATCCATAGATCGAGAGATCATGATCTACTTTGCTTTTATTGGGAAAATCGTTTGAATTTTCCATTGTTATTCATTTAATTCGGTGTTGTAATTACAGTCTGTAGAGAGAGCACTTCAAACCGTTGGATTCATCGCCCATTACGTCATTAAAATCTGTTAAAAAAAAAGTCCATTTGATTGGACGATACTATATATGGTCAAACGAAGGTAACTTCCACGATTTGGACGGTTTGGATGTTCTGGTCGGTGGAACTAACGGTTTTGGATGGATGATTGGATGTTATATACATAAAATTGCTTCAAAGTACTGACAACAGAGTTAACGTGTGGGGAGGCGGAAGCCAGAAAGGCCAGAGTCTTCAGAGGGAGGAGGACCCATCACCCATGATGGGCCTGGGCCAGGGCCAGGGCTTTGGCTTGGGAAGTTGAAAATGGTACAGAAGAGACGTTGACTTCTTTCGCTCAGGGTTATATTCGTAAATTCATTATGGGAGGAAAAACGCGCTAACACCATGCTTCGCCCAGAGTCCCAGACACAGTCGAAGGTACCCACGTTTCCCTATGCAGAAAAGTCGTTGTAGTAATAAAGATTTCTTTCTAATCTGTCACTGATTTATTTTTTGGTAGAAAAATCTTGGGTTAGGGTTTTGATTATGCACCCATCTATAGTTTGAGCTATTGTATTTTTTTTTATTTTTTATAAAGTAGTTTGAAGTATTGTTATTGTATGATTGACTGATTGTATCAGTATGGCTGATCCGTATCGGTATTGCCATTCAACGATTCCGATACAGTATCGGGGTTAAACAGTAGGGATCAGGGGTAAAACAGTTAAAAATTCAATTTTTGTAAGGAAAAGGGGTAAACTTGCTCCATGTGGGCCGATCTTAGCCAATCTGTATCGGTATGATATCAATTTTAAAGATGATTACCCGATCTGATACCGTCTACCAAAACTCTGCATGGCATTGGTCTTGTATTGACCATAGATGTTATTGATACGATACCTATATTTATCGAATGGTAATGTATCAGATGGATTGGTCTGAATCAATTAAAATTATCTCCTCCAGTTCCTCTAATAGGGGGGTGGTGGACCTCACCCTAGCAGAGTGTTTGGGCAGGCGTAGGGTGGTCATTTCAACTCTCCCTTGTTAAAGGAACTGAGAAAGGGGATTGGAGGAGATAAAGATCCAAAATGAAAAAAATTAAAGCTTTAATAGTTAAACTAGCTTAGAGGCTCCTAATAAAAAAAAATAGTTTATGATCTTCAATATTGAATGCGAAATACTTTTACAAAGATAAGTCTGCTAAAAACACATAAAGGATCATGGTTGTGGAATAGCATTTCTACTAATTTACCTATTTTAATAAAGATAGTGTTTATCCAAATTAGTAATGGAGCTTCGATTATGCTTTGGACTGATCTTGGCTGCCTGACTTTCCTGATTTTTCTCTACCTTCAACCTTAAGTAGGAATCCTAGGATGCAGAAGGTTAATAATCTCATTGTTGGACCTTCCTCTAAGTGGAATATCCCTTCGATTTATAGTGTTTTGCCTTCTATTCATATCTTAGATAATTGGTGGTATATATTGTCTAAATCTGGTTGCTTCACTACTAAAATGGTAGTCACTTATCTAATAAGACAAGTCTGCCAAGGGTCCAACAATGAGGATAGGGCTAGGTTGAGATGGTGGAGCTTTATGTGAAAATTACGTATCTATCCGAAATTCAAGATTTCTTTTGGAGAGTTTTAAGAGAGGCTACATCTTAAATCTTGGATTTCTTTATGGGGGGAGAGGGGCATAGTGATGATTTGTTCGCGTTTTGTGGAGCATATCTTGAAACATCTTGGTATTTCTTAAGTTATTTTTGCTTTAAGCGTTTATTTTATCTGTATAACTCTTCTTAACTGTTCCATCATGTAGTCTATGAGCGAAAGAATTTGGTTAGTAGGGATTTTGGGACTAAGATTGGAGTACTTTCAAGCTCCATCATTATCCTTACCGCGGAAATGATTAGAAAACAAAAACGTTTCAAAAATTTATATCCACTTTCTTAATACATTACTTTAAATAATTTCTCATTAATAAAGTACATTAAAAGTATGATTAGGTTTTTCTTGTTTAATTTCAAGCATGTTTCAATTTCCCTTCAGTTTCTAATTCTAAATCATCATTTCTTTCTAGCTCTTCTGATTTGTAGTTAATCAATTTATGCTTTTTTCCTGCTCATTTCTTTACATATATTTTTTTTTTCCCAATGCTAGCTTTAAAACAGTACTAGATGGGACTGCAGGAAGTCTCCAGACTGGATTTTTACTTGGAATTTGGTTTGATCCACTTCAAAACTCAAGCTTGGATCCATTAATGGTTGCTTCAAAGTAGAAGAGACTTCATTTGATGCAGTTTTTGAGATTGTCTTCCATGGATGATGGTGATTATGTTTCCCTGTGGAATCTGGTATCTCTAATGTCTCAGGATTCAGAGCTGTTCATGTTTAACATTGCTAAAACATAACAATTCCCTACCATTTCTTCGTATCTGTGTAAAGACAGAAGCTCCCAAGACTAAGTGTGTAAGTTTGGTCCTGTGAACCAAGCCAAGCCTGCTTGAGCTTGCTCTGAGCCCAGACTGGGCTGTGCTGGTTTTTCAACCCACAGGGTGGGCCTGAGGCAGTGTCGTACCGGGCCTGGCTCCTGGCTCAACCTGATCCTGATTTTATATAACTACATATTAATTATCACATATTTTTTTTATAAGGACACAAATGGCACAAATAGCAAAAAACAGGGTCAGTCAGGTCAATTAAGTTCAGCCTGGCCATGGATAAAATCAGGGCCAATCCTGCTCAATCTGACCTGATCAGAGTCATTCAAAGCCGGGCTGGGCCGGGCTGGGCTAGACTGGGCTGGGTTGAGCCTGGCAGGGTTGTGATTGGGCTGAGATATCTCAGCCACCTTAGGACCAGGTTGGGCTTGGGCCGAGCTAAGTGGACTCAGGGTTGAGATGAGGTTTTTAAAAACTCGCCCAACCCAGCCCTGTTTCATCTCTACCCAAGATAGTCATTCATCCATAGCGGTAGCTAATACATTATAAATGGTAAAATAAAATAGTAGGGAAACAAGAGCAGTATAAGTTATAGTAATCAGAATAGCTAATTACTTTTGTTTGCGTTCATTTTATATATGTTACATTTTCGGTTTGGTTCGAACTGATGATTTTAGCCTAAAACTGAAAATCAAATCGAACCAAATAAAATTTTACTTTCCAAAACCAAAACTGAAGAACTTTCATTCGATTCGGTTTGGTTTGCTTAATCGACAGGTTTCGATTTCGGTATTGGTTCTAAATCGACACCCTTAGTTCCATTGAAAACTCTAACCCTTCCTCTCCCACACAACTTCTTGTAACTAGGTGTGGTTACACCAAGATTAATCCTAATATTTATATTACAATGATATACATAAATTAGGAGGTCATTTTATAATTTTTTGAGGTCATAACAAAGAGGGGGAAAGCTGCACAGCAGTGTCAAATGACCACCCTACCCCTCCCCTTGGATGCATGTGTACACAATCCCATCGGCCTCCAAGTTGGCGCAGGGGCCACGAGGCCTGGTAGAAACCCTTCCTTTTTTTTTTTTGATATATGAGAAATGGTAGCACTCTCTTTCTCTCTCACACACATGAAATGACCTTGCTACCCTTTGTGTACTAAACCAAAGGGTGTCAAGTAGTTCAGGTTTTTTTTTTTTTTCTAATTCAATTTTGGTTTGGTTCAAAATATAAAATGTACGTACCAAAAGCGAAGCAAAACCAAATAATTTACATAACCTCAAACTTGAAGCCGAATCAATTATTTTATTCGGTTTCATCTGGTTCCTAATTAATCCCGATGATTTAGTTGAAGTGGAAATAACATGTTGAAACAAATGAAGTACAACCTCATGAAGAAACTATCCCACAATTTCACACATGGTATCTTACAACTCTTTACACAATTCAACAAAAAAACCCGTAGTAGATAATTTCAGATACTCAACAAAGACACATATTTGGAAAGTTTATATGATTTAAGTAGTTGTTCTATGAGGGAGGGAGGGAAGATGAGAATGAGGAAGCTTGAATTCAAGACCTCCCCGTAGACTGGTGCTATTGCCCGCACTCTCACTATTTTTTTTTTAATACCAAATGTATGAGGCTCCCTCAGCTGCAGGGTCTATGGAGGATCACAATGGCCACAGCCTTATCCCTACTTTCGCAGAGAAGTTGTTTCCAGACTTAAACCTGTGAGTACTTGCTCATACCATTTTATCTGCTCCATTTCTGACATACTCCATGTTGCTCCATTACACTCTTAGATTGTCGACACATGGCAATTTCAAATCCTACGGTTAGATTTTAGTTATGGCATTCACCCATCTAACCCTAACTTAACCTGAGTTAATCCATTCTCTCTCCTCTCTCACTCCTCCCCCTCTCTCCCCCTTTCTCTCTGCTGCAACTCTCGGAGACCGACAAATTCCTACATTCTGATCCAAGCATTCCCACTGTAACCGACGAAGACGAAGAGTACCAAAAAGATCCACGTCTCCTCTTCAGGATCATTGACTCATCCATCACCAACAAATTTCCTATTTATGTGCATCCCAGAGACTCCTCCTCCCCCTCTCCTCCCATCCTCGAAGCTCCACTGAAGTAAGAATTCTGTTTTTCAACAACTTCCTCCTTCCTAAAAAAAAAAGAAAAAAAGAAAAAGAACTGTTTTATTGATAGAAAAACACAAAATCATAGATCAAAGAGATAAGAGGGGCTACAAAGTACTTGTTCTTAAAGTTTTATCTGCGGGTAGATGTATTGGTCTGAGATAAGACCCATGTCTCTAAGGATTGATCAAACCTGAAAACCTCATGTCAAAGGGAATAATGGCTGCTGAAATAACTCAAAAGAGTCACAGAATTAGAAGGTTAGAGGATAAACACAAACCAGCCAGCAACGCAGCCTCAAATTTGGACCGAATGGAGGTCTATGTGAGGGGGATATTATGCTTTCAATATTCCCCTGATCTGGTGAGAGGTTATAGAGATACAGGCCTTTCAAGCTGCAGCAGGAAACTTATGGAACAAACCAACCGGAGGCCTATTCTGGAGGTCTTTAAAATTCCAATCAGCAGACCTCAGATCTGGATTCCTAGGTGATCGAGTGGAAACAATAACTTCAGAGAAGGGTCTCCATTGCTTAGTTGCAGGTCTGAAATCAAAATAGAAACAAGAGGGAGAAGGAAGTTCGATTGGAGAAGAAGGGAAAGGGATAAGGATAGAAGGAAGGGCCTCACACCCATGGTCTCTCACCATAGAAACTGAACAAACTTGATCTCAACAGTAGCTTCTTCGCCTCAAAATCAATTACTTAGACCCAAAATACACTCAAAACAGTTCCTCTGTCTTGACTCAAATCCATTTTTTTTTCATGGATCTTGCACCAGAGCAGTTGCAGGACCTAACCTTCACAGAAATCCTCAAACAATCAATTTCGATTCCAAAATCAGCTTCTAATCCTCCTCCTCCTCCTTTTGGTATCGATTCTGTTACAAATACTTGAAATAGATTTTGGATCTAAATTACTTCAGTCCTGAATCTTTACAGAGATGCAAGTCTCTTCGGATTTCTTGGAACTTCTAATTATTGGGATGTTTTACTTGATTCTGCTGAGTTCATTTAAAGGTGAAGAAGTTTTGTTCAAAAAACATTGAAGAGAGAAGGTTTTATTCGCTTTCCTGAAAGTCAAGTTTGGAAGCCTGGGTTTCATTTATTGGAACAGTAATCCTTCGAACCAGGTGGAGTTGCAAATGGGTTTTGAACAACAAAGAAATTCAACAGGTTGCCTTCTTCACATATCCATCATATAGAGTTTCTACCGACGCTCGTTGCCGTCTCCGACAGTTGCAGCAGAGAGAGATAAAGAAGAGTGAGAGAGGAGAGGGATTGGGTAACTAGAGTTAGGTTAGGGCTGGGTGGGTGAATGTCATCCTCCAAATCTGATCATAGGATTTAAGAATGCCATGTGTCAGTAATCTAATGGTGTAATGGAACAAAATGAAACATGTCAGAAATGGAGCAGATAAAAATCCGTTGCCGTCTCACTCTCACAAAATTTCTGTACAACAATTTACAAAATAAATTTTTACAATTACAAAAGACAATCAAATAATAAATTGCGTACAAAAGGACAACAGATTAAAGAAATATTCTTTATATTTTTTTTTTCAGGGAGAAGAACCCCAAAGAACTTCTGCAACAATGGTTGCAGCCTCTGCATCAGAGATGCATGCGTTCCTGACTCTCTTCAATATCTCCAGCTTAAAAGCCCTCCTTTCTCTCGGCCTTAACCCTTCCCCAACGTCTAAGTGCACCGCAAACCTCGCAACACAGCTCGCAAATGGATGGCTCTCAATAAATCTCCTTTCTTTGCTCTCTTTCTTCGCTTTGGATTCCATTTCAATACCTCCAGCACATAACCCACTGTTCTCATTCTTGTTGAATCGACCCATCTCCATCAAATCGCCTCCCAGTTCTGAACCCTGCAACTCCACCAGTTTCTTGATCAGACCCTCCTCCAGCATAGCTTCTATTGCTACTTTTCTCCCAAAATAGGCGATGTCAAGGATACAATCCATGGCTGCGATTTGGAGCGACGAGTCTTTGGCACTCAGGAAGCTGATAATTTGGGGGATTTCTCCGTTGGATTCGATTTCGTCGACGAGGGGACTTTTGATTGATTTGATTAAGGAACAGAGGACTTGGGTCGAAGAATTCGATGCCATGGAAATGAGGGCTTGGACTGTTGGACCCATTAACACCTGACCCACAAACACGTCTTTGTTGAATCTAACCAGAGCCCCTACTGCGAGCGCCGATTGTTCCCGAATTCGTTTCGAAAATTTCGGATAACAGAGAACTGATTCAAGCGCGGAGAACACCTTCGATTTCAGAACCAGGTCCTGCAAATCTCGGTTGAAACCCTGTGACACCCGGGTCTCGAACTGGTTCAGGAGCTTCATCTTCTCGTCTTCGTCGACTGATGACGACTCTTGCAGGGCATTCATGAGATTCTCAACGCATTCACGGTCGATCCACGCCTGGATCTCATTCTCGATCGAACCAGCGACTCTCGAGATCCCGTGGTTGGAAGCTCGGCGACTAAGGAAGGATTGGAGGCTGTGGCCTTGAGATCGTCTAAGCTTGTCGACGAGGGTTTTGAGGCTAGTGAGGTGGTTGGAGAGGTTGGAGAGATTAAGATCGTTTGATAGGATGTTGTCCGCTTCAGTCTCCAGTTCCAACAGAACTTTAATGGCGGAAGAGTTGCTGTCGTTCTTAAGGGAACTGGGCTTATTCTGAATATCCTTAGAAGCTTGTTTTAGGGCTTCTAACACTCTTAGAATCTGCTGATTCTCTCCCTCCCCTGCTTCGTCCATGGCTCCACCCTGCTTCGAAGCTCGTAGCCCCAAAAGGAGAGAGAGAAGGAGAGAGAGAATCTCTCGCTGGTTCCCGAACTCAACGACCACTCTTCATCTCACAACTTATATGGCGCCGCGCGAGACCACACGTTCTTCTAAATTCCCACGCGAGCAAACCGATACGATCCGGCACGCATCGTATCGGGTTGTTATGTGGCCAAGACGGCAAATAAAGTGGTTGTATCTTCCTCGTTTCTTCCAAACAGTTTTCCTTGTAAAGCACGAGTAACCCATTTCAGTGGTTGGTCCTTCTTCGAATCTAGCCTGGTCAACACTTGAGCCAAAAGGTATACTAATCAAACGGTCAGGATCAATGATATATATCGCAGTTATATTAATGACGTTGGGCCACGCGAACGGAATATTTCACATGTAATTTAGGGGAAAAAAAAAAAAGAAAAAGGAATATGTCACGTGTAATTGAGAGAAAAAAAGAAAAGAAAAAGAAAAAGGAATATGTCACGTGCTGACGTGCAGGTAAGTGGGGGTATATTCGGATCACCAGTAAGTCCTTTTGGAATCAAAAATTTTGAGAAGGAAAGGCCCGAGAAAAGGCCAATGGGTTTCTTTTCCCGTACTTTATAGTTTAGTAAGCTTTTACGGTTTCGGGCAAAGCCTTGACCTGGCTTTGTTGATTAAAGAAATGGTTTTTGTTTTGTAAAAGAATGTCGGTTTTGTGGGTTTAATTAGAACTTTGGATAAAGGGGTGAGAATACGTTATCAGATTTTCCAAAAACATGGGAAGGGGTGGGAAAGGTTGTTGGACAATCTCAGTAAGTTTGGTTTTGCTTGCCTATCAACGACGTACTTCTCTTGACCTTTGCTCGTCCTCTGGTTGGAGTTTCCACGACAGATTGTGCCAACCGCCGATATGTAGCTACAGGTTTTGGTCTGTCTAGAACCCTCTGTAGCGGATTTCATAGAAGAATTGGTTCGTGGCCATGGACGTCTTGGATGATAGAGCTGTCACCTTGGCGCTTGGATCTATTATTGACAAAACAAAATGAGACCCAGTAAAGAGAAGGAAAAGTGAGAGTTTCAATCCATATATATCCGACGATGATGTTGTTGATGGGCACTGACTCCTTCACTACTCTGCCTACTAACTCTCTCTCTCTCTCTCTTTCTCTCTCTTGGAAAATTATCTCCTCTAGGTCCCTATCTGATTCAGTTCCCTCAGTGTCTGTAATAGGGGGGGGGGGGGGGTTGTGGACCCCACTTGGGTAGAGTGTTCGGGCAGGGGTAAAATGGTCATTGCACCCCCCTTATTAGAGGCACTGGGGGAACTAGAGCGGGCAAAGATCCCTCTCTTCTCTTCTCTCTCTCTCTCTCTCTCTCTCTCTCTCTCTCTCTTATGAAGTGATATCGACGATGTGATACGATAACAACCTGATATTGTACCAACCCTGATACCATACGATATCAATGCCTATTTGATACCAATTTTGAAGATGTGATAATCAATCCTACAACAATACATTATGATATGATATCTATACATGACGATCAACATAACATGATATAAGGATTTAGCGATTTGCAAATATGGTGCCATGGAGAGATTTGGCAGTGTGATGTCTGTGGGACATGGCACGACGATCGATCAGGGATCACCACGCATCCTCCACCTCACCTCCTATTGGTTGAACAATGATGGCCACTGAGAGGGGGGTGAATCAGTAGACTCTAAAAATCTTTCCTTCAACAGTTTCACTTCTAGTTCACCTGTTGAGATCTCCTACACTCAACACCAAAACAAATACAATCCTTTGGGATGCGCAGTCACACTACCACACACAATCTAAGAACCTTGACTTAGGCACACAACTACAGTCATAGGCTACTACTGCCAAGAGCTAATGATCACAATGCTACTAGAGTTGATACACTTGACTGTGAAACTGTCACTCTACCATACAATCTCAAAACACCCTTGGACTCTCAGTGATGGCATACATGCACACACAAAAGTGCGACACTCATTTCCTCTTAGTCACAGACAATGTCTATTCTCTGTGTGTGTGTACTTTTCTCCAATGGAGAAGTCCAACAAAACAATATTCGGGCCAACACTTTGTCCTTCACCCCACAACATGTGGGATCTACTTCATAATCATTCACCCCGTGTTACCGCTATCCGAAAGGGGCCTTAGTATATGGAGTATGCAAGGATTTTAAATTGGAGTAAGGAACGAATTGGCCCAAAAACATTAGAATTGATCACTCGTATTTGAAATCCAACGACCTTGTCCCAAAAACCCTAAAATCAACTGCTCTGGAATGGGGATCGATCAAGGCTA
Organism: Telopea speciosissima; assembly: GCF_018873765.1. Lineage (NCBI taxonomy): Eukaryota > Viridiplantae > Streptophyta > Magnoliopsida > Proteales > Proteaceae > Telopea > Telopea speciosissima. Next base: position 62,395,535 of record NC_057917.1, on the reverse strand, counting down.
GTTCCAATATGAATCGATCAATTTGACCGATCCGATTTCGATTTTTGAAACAATGAGAGTATGCTAGAGTTTTTAAGAGCTTTTAAATTACATCCACTATGATCCAATCTAGGGGTGTCAAAACCTAGCAGAATCAATAAAACCGACTGAAAAAATCCCAATTGAACCGATCAATCCTTATTGGACTTGTTTTGGGCTAGGGTATAATGAGACTGGCTGAAAATCAAATTGCACCGAACCAACCGATATCTAGACTGAAACCGTTAAAAGTCATCATTGACTATGAGGTCATGAATAAGTGAATTTATTATCCATTGATTTCAATATTAGTGAGAAGAGTTTTTTTTTTTGGGTAACAAAAGTGAGAAGATTTTAGTTGTAAAGAGAATTAATATAAATCAATGAGTATGAGGTTATGAATAGCGAAATTGATTTGAAACAATGTTTCCATTGATTTTCTCATTCACTGAACAAAATTAGTTAGACATTTAAATGAATGATTTGATAGTAGGATTCATTTTATGATTTTAATATTAGTTATCTTCTCTTGTTTTTTTGTAGAATATTAGTTATCTTCACACTCATTAGTTACCCATTTATTTCATTATTAATTATCTTCCACTTACAATGATAAACAATTATTTGATTTGTTACAATGATTTTACTACAAACTCTATTTATCCATTGGTTTCAATATTTTTCTTTTACAATTTATTCCCCTTTTATTCCGATTATAACATGAACACATCAAATCAATTTCCCTATTCCTTGTTGTTTATTTATTTGACTTGGGGAAGATGATTTAAATTGTTTTTATCGAATCTTTCCACACTACAGGTTATGAATGTAATGTTGGGGTTGGAAAAAAACATTTCCAACTTTTTTTATTCGATGTGAGAAACGAACAGAAACAGTATGCAAGATCAACTAAAACACAAGAAAAACAAGCACATACACAAAGAAAAGGCAAGATATGTACGTGGTTTGGTAAAACTGCCTACATCTACGGAATGAGATCCAACTTCCACTATGAATCAAGAGAAGAGAAAATAATATATCCCTTTCAATTTGATACACAAACTCAAGCCCCCATGTACACCCTTATCTCATCTCTCATTCACTCTACATACCTTCACCTTGGCTCATTGTTTAATCCTTATACACATATTGTACCAACATTGTACTTCTTGGACTCTCACTTGGACTGAGTTTCCCTCCAGATATTACATATACAGAAGACTACAGAAAACTAAAATAAACAAAATCTACATAAAATTTGGACCGAGTTTCCCTCCACCAATCCCATTCACTGTGTGGAGCGTGAGAGGGTGGGAATAGATATTGGGAGGGTATTTTGGAACATACAAAAACCCTAGGAAGGGTTTGTGAACCCTAGGATGGTGGGTGGACGAAAACTTTGTCCTAAAATTAAGGTTAAAGTTTTCATATGCGACCGTGCATGTGCATGCCTATATAAAATACAGTGAGATGGGCATAAATGCGGAATGCCCACCTGAAATAACCAAACCAGCTCTATGGGTGGACGAAATCTTTGTCCAAAAATTAAGGCAAAAATTTTCATATGCGGCCGTGCATGTGCATGCCTATATACAGTGAGATGGGCATAAATGCCCACCTGAAATAACCAAACCACCTCCGCTCCCTATAAAATGAAGTTGATGGAAAGAATCTTCCGTCCATCATACCCCCTTACCCGATCATTGAACAATGAAAATGAAAAAGGAGGGAGGGTGTTCCTATATTTTCATATGGAGAAATTACATGAAGTTTCTTTCTTTTGCTTTAATCTTGAGCTACTTCTTAAAGATTTGGGAATTGATGAGGCATAAAACACCCCACCAATCAGAAGCGGCCACATGGCCGAGTCGAGATCATGCCAAGAACCAAATCGAGCTAAGCGGAAGACCAGGCCGACCTGATCTGGATAAACCCTACTGCTTGGCCGAGGTCGTCATACATATCCAAGTCATCCAGATGCTGAGCTGAACTTGTACGGGTCCGACGAGGCCGACCTAGTAGGCCGAGATCTTCTACCGATCTCTGGCCACACGGCCCAGCAGATCAGTACTCACCCAAAGATCCCCATCACGGCTAAGCTGCACGCCCGCTGACCCCATGGTCCGGGCCTACGCAGGTCGGCCTCAATTGGAGCACCATAGCGCGACAAAGCCCACACGACTAACGATGACCCTCAGGTCATACGGGCCGAGGCCAAGCTCTTAGGCCGACCTCTGAGGCCGAGCTCCTCACGAAGGCTACCATAGCCCCCCACCGGAGATCACGGCACCACGTAAGCAACACCCAAGAATCACGGGATAAGAATCGAGTCACGATCTCATCACGATACCGAATCATACTCCCATTAGGACTCTTACCTTAAGAAGAGTCCGACCCTGAAGGAAACTCTCCACTCCACTCCGCTCCGCGGGGAAGAGCCTTACCAAACAAGGACTCTTACCATACTAGGACTCCTCCAACCGCCTCATCTCCCTCTATAAATACTAAGGTATGGAGCTCTATTGTGGGGGTGACTTTTCACTAGCTGTTACGTTGTTGCACTGGTGATCTAACTTGAGCATCGGAGAGTCCTAGGCCGGAGCCACACCGGCTCTCTTGTGCTCATCACTTGGTCTTTGCAGGCTCATCCGTGGGCGAACCAAGCATCGGAGGTTTCCACACGCAACAGGAATCATTATTGTGAATACCTAAGTGAAGGAGAAGAAGGTGGGCCTTGGTGCAACCTTATAAGTTGCTCCATTGTGATCAAGTGGTCATCGGTTCGAATTTGGAAACAGCCTCTCTGCGAAAAGCAGGGGTAAAATTGCATACATTATGATCCTTCCCAAACCCTGCAGTGGCGAGGGCCTCATGCATTGGAAATGCCTTGAGCCTTATTCAACTTGGCCACTAATAATAAATATTTCCTTTCGGGGTTACTCTAGGTAGAATAATGTTTTAAGTTCTATAAGATTCGTTATATATACTTATGTTTAGCTGAACTGTACCTGTAATTTATTATTTCCAGCATTCTTTATGGATTAAGAATGTAATAGATAGTGGGGACAGTTTTCATATACAGCTGTGTAAGCTATGCATGTGAGAGGGTGAGAGTTTCAAGACATTAAAATAGGAGTGGGGTTTTATAACTTTTGTAACTCCTTGTGAGAAGGGACACGATCGTGCACGCGTGCCGAAATCTTTGGCCATAGTAAATATATAATTCTTTTATCTTTCGTTTAGTATAAATAGATGATGGATTGTTAGTGGGGTGACAACTGTTCGTGGACTTTCTTTTAAGTCACAAATAAATCTAGACCGTTCGTTTTAAATTCCTCTTGATCTGCACCACTTATTTTCCAAAATTTAAAAGCATTATTTTATTATCCTTCAATGAAATTGCAAGAAAATGTAATGTGAAAGCTAGACAAGAATATTGTAGGATATCGACACACTTGGTTGCATGGTTTTAATGCATGATATCAGATCGGGTATCAGTCACCTGCACAACTGATATGATACCGATTCCATGTCTGTATTGGACAAATTTGTCTCTTATTTCTATTAAAAAATAGGATTTTGACTGTTTTACTCTTTATTCGTACTGTGTCACTGATATATTATCAGCATAATATTAGGATTGGCCACTGGCAAAACCATTATGTATCGGCCGATACAGTACCGATACCTCAAACCATGATTGGTTGAGAGTGGTGCCCTAGGAGAATCGGAAGGTTTGCTCAGACATTGAGGGCAAAACCAAAGGTGAAGAATGACCGTTCGATCTACAGTATATTGTGTAGTTTATAAACGTAGATCGTTTGTATGTTGAATTTCCTTCTCCATGACGAGGGCTAATCGTCGAAATCAAATCCGAATCTTGTGGGGGGAAATGTCAAGAGGAAAGAGTAACCACTTACCGTCCGTCCATGCCGTGGTCACAGATGGACAGCGACCCTACGATCAACGCCCATAACATTCCCTGCTAACATACGCATGCCCATCCTCTATCACCACTCACCAGTTCACCACTCCTTCCCTGCTAGCTTACGCCTACCACCATATTTAAAAGACTGCTCTCGCTTCTATGGCTTCCACAAGCCTCTGCTCTTTCCACTTCTCCTTCTCCAACCACTAAGGTACTATCTCTCTCTCTCTCTCTCGCTCTCTCTGAATATTCATACTCTTCTTGTAATGTATCCTTTTAGCTACTGTACTAATGTTTATGTAGCTAAGCATGGTTTCTTTTTTTGTTTCTGTCACTGTTTCATAGGATGTTTTCTTTGTGGGCTTTTTTCGATTCTGCTCTTGGAATTTTAATTTGAAGTGCGTTTCAAGAACTGTGATTTATAACTGACAAATGTGAAACAAGACCAAGAATTTGCATCGATGTATACAAATTGAATGATCTAAGTTTCCTGTGGACAAAATTTACTTCTTTGTTATGATTAGGTTGGAACTTGACATTGAAATCATTTAGATATTCGGGATTCAAATTTAGGAATTAAATGGAGTAAATCTAGTGGCTATGGATTTATAACTGACAAATGTGAAACAAGACCAAGAACTTTCATCGATGTATACAAACTTGATGATCTAAGTTTCGTTTGGACTTTTGTAAGCTTAAACAGTCATTGACGACCACATCCCCGATGCTTACTGCATCCGTTTTAATCATAGAACACCCACTTTAATTTTTTTTGTATTTACTTTTTATATTTCATTCGTTTCCCTTCATTGATAATCTGGATTGATATAAATTGACCTCCATGACTGGTGATTATTTTTCTTTCTGTGTTTTCCAGTACTAATTCCAAATTATGCTCCCCCCAACCCCCACAAAGGGTGACGAATTAACAATCATGTTGGAGACTAGTGGAGTACGGGCCTTAATGTTTCAGCTGCTACTCATATCCTTTGTTTTCCTGAGTTCCGTGGACAATGGGAGTGCAGGGATCACCAGTACTTTTATTCGCTCTGAGTGGCCATCTATTGACATCCCTCTGGAAAATGAAGTATTTGCAGTTCCGAAGGGTTATAACGCACCTCAGCAAGTAAATTCCTATATTTCCTTGTTTCCTTGATATGGAATGTTCATGGTAGAAACTTTTCTTGAATGCTCATAGTTCCACTAATAGTACCGAGATCTATGTCACCAGATTGAAAGTCTAAAGGTCCAAAATTTCCAAATCATCATCTCCGCAAACAATTTTTAAGATCAATAGTTGTTCAAATCGTTCATTTGATTAACTGATTATGTTTGTCTTGAATGCTGCATATACAGTTCTATTCGTAAATGCACTTTTTTCCCTATAAATTCAAGTATTTGAGTTCTTATCTCCTCAATGGGCCACATTCTGGTACCAACCACCAATATGAGCATATTTGGTTACTGAATTTGTTTCTCTTACTAACTTTGCGTCTTGGCATAAAATTCCTTCTTTATTCTGCTTGAATTTTTTTGGTTTTGTAATAAGGCTAGTTCTTGTTTTAATACAAAGGAGAATTTTTGGGGACTCAACTCAACTTGGCCATTTTAAACCCTGTTTTACCCCCAGAGTGAGATATCTATGTTATTAACAGTCATCTTTGAAAGCTTATCCAAGCCACCATTTCAAGTTGAAGCTATTTATCATATAGATTATGGCGATATCCTTTCGATTCATATTGATGCATGATGGAACCATGTCAGGATTGAGACACTTTTGAATGTGACATATATAAGTTTTCCTTTAGGTTATAGTTGACAAACTGATTGACCTCAACTAAGCCTTATCCCAGTTGGGGTCAGCTACATGTTCTGCCAGTCCTATCTATTTGTATCCATAATACTTGGTTTTGTTAAGTTTTTAATCCTCTTTAAGAGCTTGGCATGTATTTTACTATCTGATGAACTTGGGATATTTGTATTTATCCCCTATGTAAGACGTACAATTTCTGTTTACTATTCACTCAAAACAAAATTTCTGTATATCTCCAAGTTGCTGTTTCAATGATATGGTTCATTCATTGCCTTATATATTGACTGCCTAACATTGCCTTGTAGGTGCATATTACCCAAGGTGATTATGATGGAAAGGCTGTAATAATCTCATGGGTGACACCTAATGAAACTGGGCCCAGTAAAGTGCAATATGGAACATCAGAAAACCAATATGAGTTTAGTGCTGAGGGGACAGTGACAGACTACACTTTTTACCATTACAAATCTGGCTACATTCATCATTGTCTTGTTGATGGCCTTAAGGTAATTGTTCTATTACACGATGATGTGACATGAGGACAAAAAGGCTTATTGTTATCAACTCATACTTGTACTTTTGATTCATTATTCATTATCATTTATTGAAGTTCATTGAGCACTAAGGTGAAAAAATCTAGGGATATTCTAAAGTAAACATTATCCACTTTCTTAGGCATGACAACATTTAATGAATAAATAACAAGTTGACTTGAAAGTGTAGATGTTAAGTATGTAATGTCTGTGCAGATCATAATTCTAGGTGCTTGTCTTTCTTCCTATTTTTCCATAAGAACCTACATTAATCAGTTGGTTTAATACAAAGATGTTTGAGCCTATAAAATATCAAAAGCTCATTCCATTTTTGCTTTATTGCCTCTTAGCACAACACCAAGTACTACTACACAATTGGAACTGGTGATTCTTCTCGGGAATTTTGGTTTCAAACACCTCCAGAAATTCACCCAGATGCCTCTTATACTTTTGGAATCATAGGTGAGACCCTTCTTTTTTCTTACTCAGAATGTTGAAATGGTATTTGATGACTCATCATGTAATTTTGTGCAACATAGATGCAATGATACTTGAGATACTTAGACTTTGGAAACTTTTTAATTAATTAGACTACATGGAGAAACAGTAATCCACCGGATTTATCTATAACAGTGTTTATGTTTATATAAATCACATTCTTCAATACAATTTCTTTTAATGTTTCAGGTGATTTGGGCCAAACATATAATTCTCTTTCTACTCTTGAGCATTACATGCAGAGTGGAGCGCAGGCTGTTTTATTTGTTGGAGATCTGTCTTATGCTGATAGATATCAGTATAACGACGTTGGCATCCGGTGGGATTCATGGGGCCGCTTTGTTGAGCGCAGTGCTGCATATCAGCCATGGATTTGGTCAGTTGGAAATCATGAAATAGAGTACATGCCTGAAATGGTAATTATTATAACTCTGTAATTTCCTTGGTTTGCTTGAACTGTTAATCTGTTCTCAATAGTTCTTGTGTCTATCAATTGGTGTCTATGTATATAGTAAGTGTAAGATCGAGTTATTTTAACTATCTACATATTGTGAAAGCATGATGAATCACTTGTTGGTCTGGCTGACAGGGGGCATTATGTTTTGCTTCATTTTGGTGGTGTCATATATTGGCTGAAAGAATCAATGTAGAAGAAGGCCTTGATGCATGGAAGTGCATTTTCCAACTTAAAGCAGTGGAATATTACAACTACCCTCTCATAAAAAAGCAGTCGACTATTACTACCAGAATTGCACTGCACACTTGGCGAAGGGCCAGTCAAGACTCAAAATGATGTTAAATCTGAATTTTTGAAAACTGAAAGAAACTATGAAAGGGAAAAATAGATTCCCTGTATTCTTTTTGGGAGCAGTTTTGGTGGTTGGCAACCCATAGGAAAAAACGATGGGTGAGAGCCTAGATCTGCCATATGGCAGATAATGTGGGGCTGAAATGGACAGGTAGACCCCATGGTCCATCGCTCACATGTCAAGTTTCAGCCCAGCAGGAGTTGGTCACATGGCAAAACAAAGCATGGAAGAATCCAGGACTACCCAGAGGGTGCATGGACATAAATGGGAGTAGATGGGAGGGTAAATGAGTAATTTTGAGGCTGAATTTTGACATGTGGCATATTTAGACCATTTCCTAAATATCCAATGGCAGAATTGCTACATCACTCGTCCACATGGTAACCATCAGCGCCCACCCACAATTTTATCTGTGTGTTGCCAACCACAAAATCTTTCACCATTTATTTTGGTAAATAAAATAGATTACATTATATTTACCCCGTTGCTTTAGTAGTTTGCTAGTTTTACCAGGATTCTTCTAGTAAATGAATTCAAATTTCAAGAATTCTATGTAGCTAGTTCAACCCTGATGCAGGTGGAACCATGGAATTGGACTTGGGCGGGAGTCCAGACTTGAGGTGATGGTGGTTGGATAGATTTGTTTAAGACCCATAAAACAGTGAAAGTTTAATTTCACCATTACTATGCTCCTTATTGATAGATATTACATTGACTAAACATTAAAATAGAGTTTCCCTGGCCTTAGACTATCTTCTGGTATATTTCATTTTATCCTTCTTTTTTTTTTTGGACACTGATTTCCTATGGGCTATTCTACAGAATGTTTATTAAGATATGCTTTAGGATGACCAATATTACATGGTTTTCATGCTCCATGTTTTCTTTTCCTTTTTTTTTTTGGGGGGGGGGGGGGGGGAATGGGGAGCGGGGGAAGGAGTTTACAGGTCAAAATAATGCTTATGAATGAATGTGAAATAAAGAAAAGAGCAAACATCTTCTGTTTCTGTCTCTATGGATAGAGAGGTATGGATAAAGCTTATATCCTGTACAATGTGGACAGAAGAATCAGCTAATCTATTCCAATTCAAATAGCCTTCCCAACTTCCAAGAATCTTTCGTGGAAGTACACCCCTTAACTTTGAGATCAGATGGTTCTACAGACTAATTTCGCTCCCTCAACCAGCAAATCTAAGGAAGCTAATTTGCTTCCAAACACATTCCCTTTTTGGTCCTTCCACAAGTTTCAACAAATGGTGAAGCCTTCTTTCATGGTATCCTCCCCTTTCTGCAGAAAGTTGTAGAGTTGCTGCCTAATCTTTTCTGACATATCCATTTAACCCCCAATTTACTATTAAAGATAGAAAATGTTGCTAAACAATAAGAATTGACAAGGAAAAAACTGGATTGATATTTTAATCAACTTCAATAAGAAATGCATACATCAAATTATTCTCTCCTAATTAGCTTTATCTTCTTGGACATATTTATGCTCTAGGAAACCAACCGGAAGTGTTGATCTTAGTGGTTTCTTCTAATATTTGTTTCCTCTGAATCTTATTTATTGCTGGAATTTCATTTAATTTTAATATATACAGAACTCTTTGTCTCAGTTCCCTATGAAAAAAGGAACTTTAATCTATCAAAACAAGGAATTTGGAGGTACCTGTAAGGGAGGAGCCAAGTATGGTTCTACAGACAGCATGCACATAAAAAATGGTTGCACCCACCTTTCTATGGTCCCACTTAATGATTCTTCAACAAAATTTGCTACCCTGTTAGTTGACTATAAAATTTCATATGAATTCAACATTTTGGAAAAGCATAAAAGATAGAGGGATTAATTGGAAGTATGTCGAATGGTCATGATCCATTAAAACTGAATACTTTGTAGATTATAGTTGGATCGGAACCATCAAGAGGCAGCAAGAATCCGTTGCTTTATAGTTTCTCACTGCTTTGAATCCTTGAATCTTCTCTTGAGAATATTTCTTTGCTGTCTCTCTCTCACAGTCATCTGCTCAGACAGTGCAGAAAATCTGTGCAGTCATATCCACACTGATAACTCGTTGATATGAGAAATCCTGTATCATGTAGAACCATGACATTATGTTCTGATTAATTGAGTATGATAATCCTGCTGCAAGTTATTTTTAATTAATGTGCAATTATGTGTTTTTCCAGTTTTCAACTTTCTAACGTTTTTTCTTCTCTACTTGATGTCATTTAAGTTTCAGATGACTTCTCCTAATGATAATAATGCAGACTATTTCCATTCTGTTTCACTATATCTGGCTATATTTGTTCAGGGGGAAGTTGTTCCTTTCAAATCATATCTACACAGATATACAACACCATATGTGGCCTGCAAAAGCAGTAATCCACTTTGGTATGCCATTCGGCGTGCATCTGCTCATATCATTGTTCTATCAAGCTATTCGCCTTTCGGTAATTGCTTATTTCCTACTTCACCTTAATGTGCCATCATCCTAATACAATATCCCTTTTCAGATGGATAACTATATTTATAGTCAATGAATGTTAAGGTGGTGATCTGTAGGTTTGTTATCAGGTGCTGAAAGGTAGGAAATTATACGGAAAGAAATATAGAAGGAAAGATCCCCACTGTGGAAAACACAGATGGTGGGGTGTGGGTTGGGTTTTGTGGGCCTTGTTCCCAAGGGTTTGTATTAGGCCACTTTAGTGGGCCTGAATAGGGGGGGTGGGGTGTGGTTTGAAGGTTGGGCTCTGGTTTGGTCTAAGGGGTCCTTGGCTAAGAGGCATCTGGCTGGGGGGGGGGGGGGGGGGGGGCTGGGGATCTTCTTTTTTAGGTGGTTTTAGTCATTAGGACCTTTTTGGTCTATTTGGTTCCTAGTAGTTGTGCCTAATAGGTTAGGGATAAGGTGGCCTTCTTTGGTCTGTCTTTTTGGTCTTTAAGTTTAAGGAGGCGCATTGAACACGGATAAAATAGCTTAGCTTGCGCCTTTTCGCCGCTCCTGTGGGCCTGTGAGAAACAAGATGCCTTGGGTCAAGGTGAAGGTGGGGACCAGCTCCTTGCTGTGAGACGGAGGGCGCTCTTCTCCGCTTGTAAGCGAGACCCATTTTACCCGGTGCTTGGCCTATTACACAGTCAAATGTCCCTTGTTTTAATTTGAGTCTTAAATTCATTGATGTGCAAGTGATGTGGCAGGGTCTAGGGCTTGATGTTGTTATTCAAAACTAAGTAACTAGATTGTTGAGCTGTAGCAATAAAAAAAACACATTGTTTGACCTAATTGAGCCTTGTGACTGGATGTTTTCATTCAATGAACCTTGTGGTCTGTGGATTCTTTGCATGAATCGACCATGTCATGATTTTGATTAAAATTTTCCCCCAATTAATGTTGAGACTTGAGACCAAAATCATGTGATTTTTGAATCTTCTGTGCTTCAAAGTAAATTTTCCTAAATGATATTCCTGTGTGCATGCGCATAAAATGCAAGCTTTATAATTCCTTGGAATTCCTGATCACCCTTAGGCAAATGCACTTATTTTGTGCTAATATAATAGTTTGGTTTCTGAGCATTGAACTCAAGAGAAGAAAATTAATCATTTCCTTATTAGGATCTACATTGAGGTTTACCGTTGTTGGGATTAGTTTATATATTTTTCCCTATTTTGTATGCTCCTGATGATTTTTATTGTACCTGCATTTCCATCTGATCTCTGAAACCATTAAAACCAGTGAAATACACACCTCAGTGGAGGTGGCTGCGAGAAGAGCTAACAAGAGTAGACAGAGAGAAGACGCCATGGCTTATTGTTCTTATGCATGTACCGATCTATAACAGTAACGAAGCCCACTTCATGGAGGGTGAAGCTATGCGATCAGTATTTGAGAGTTGGTTTGTCCATCACAAAGTTGATCTCATCTTTGCTGGCCATGTCCATGCTTATGAAAGATCGGTATGACAAAAACATATCATTATTGTCAAGTTCATTTTGCACATGTGCATGCATGGCTTTTCTTCTTCTTTTTTTTCTTTTTTTTTTCATATATGGGAAAACTTCCTTCACATGTACCCTGTTTTGGAAGGGCTTCTTAAACTACCCACCATTTTGAGTCACGTGGGAGATGATGTTGCAATTCTAATGTTGGAGAGAGAGAACATGGTCCATGCATTCCTACGGTGCTCCCACCACTGTTATGCACTCTCACAAAGTCCTGGATTTTCGAAGCTCTATTTTGCCACTTCACAAAGTCTGATTGGGCTGAAACTTGACATGGGAGCAGCAGACCTAGGGGTCTACTTCACAAAATTTGTGTCTCATATGATCTGACATGTAGAAGAATTTTGGGGCAGTTTAGTTAGGCTTCCTAGGTTGGCCTTTTAGGATATATGATGATATTATATAATACTTCGAAGCTTTAGTTTATCCTTCAATAACATGTTGCCCAGGTAGAAAATTAAGCAGAGTCTAGCTTCAGTCATTGAACAATGGGATTTCAACTGGTCCTATCAAACTGAGTTCCACCTATGGGAAAGTAATATCAAGTAGGGGGGGTAGGTTTGTTTGCCACGTCGAATGAAAACAGTTCCATTTAAATTCTGATGGATTTAATTCAGGTTCTCATGGATTGTAATAAATAACCAAAGTAAGTTAAATCATAAGTATTTGCTACTTGAAACCTTTTTCGTTATTCATATTTTGATGATAGAATGACAAAGAGTCTATTTGAGTGAAATTCACAGGTACTCAGATTCAGGGCAAAGCAAAATGAATGGTCCCTTTCCTGGTGGCTACAAATGCAGCATAATTGACTAGAATGATTACATTGCCAGTTTAAAAATTCACCATGAATATGCTCTTACAAAACAATCTATATACAGACTCTTGTTTTATGGAAGATAACCCGCCCCCTGCTCGTATGAGAAAGACTTGTGATAATCAAAACAGAAAATACTTTCCTTCCTTTGTTTAATTGAATTGGAAAAGATTTTCAAACCAATCAGGTACATGAACTTGTTGTAAGACCATGATAATAAAAAAGGGATCATGGTTTTGAGAAGAAAAGATATTTTCAGTGGTTCAATAGGCTGTTCACATCTCATTGCACTGGCATTCAGTTGCAGTCTGAGTCACCAATAAATTTAACACCAACACTATTATGCCTCAATTGACAGCAAATTCTGCTAGTAACTAGTAAGCAATGGTGGAATCTCATATAGAGAAATATTGTTTCTTTGCAGTACCGCATCTCCAATATACACTACAATGTATCAAGTGGTGACAATTATCCTATACCTGACAAATCAGCTCCTGTATATATAACTGTTGGAGATGGAGGAAATCAGGAAGGTCTTGCTGCAAGGTAAGTTGAACTTCAAAATGCTGTCACACTCAACCCTAGGAAGGTTCAATCCTCTTAATTTGTTATCTAGAACAAATTCACACA